>NC_057862.1:185077811-185419061 GCF_019393635.1 Dromiciops gliroides
CTGTAATTCAGCCTCACCCCTACCCCACAACCCTCCAAGACAAAGCAGGGTTATGTTTCTGAAGGAAAATCCCCTGGACTAGGCTAATCTGTTACAATTCTTCCTTAAAAGATTGCAGGGCGGGGGAGAGGAGGTAGAGACGCCCACCATTTTCCTCTTCAACTTTTTCCATCAGCTGTGTTTGAAATAGATTTTAATGTTGTTTTTACTGTGCTTCCATCATCAGAGAGCAGCTTTCATCACTAGGCTGGGGCCCTCGTTCAGCATTTTTAGAGCAGTCAGGGGTGAGGCCTTCCAACTCCCATACTCCCATTAGTAAATTGCAATCTGGCTCTGTAGCCACTAGCCCCTGCTCCCAGTGCAGCTACAGATCATGGAAAGATAGTAAATCAGAAGCAGTGTGTTTTCCTAATTTTAGGTTTGGTCTAACATAATCCATCTAATAGGAAAAACATCTGGTCTAGTTTTGCTTTTAATCTGTTCTTTACATCAAGAGTCTTAGTGCCCTGGGACCAGGTAGTCACATGAGGGTCAATTCTTGTACCTGTGCACTATGAAGGCTGAGTTTGCGTGTGTAATAAGGGTCTGTTTTCTATTTATGTTTTATGGTCTTTTATAAGGGTAACATTAACAATAAAGCATTGATATCACAATCAGCTTAAAGCCATAAATTCCCAGATCAATAAAATGCCTGTAGTTTGATAAAAACAGGGAGCATGAACTCAGCAATGGTTTTAAAATGTTGAGGTGGCTCGGAAATGATAGCTTTTTAAGGATTTTGAGTATCCAATACTAAATAATAAACAATATGAACTTTAAAACATTCATGTCTGGGCTGAATTTTGTCTTTATATGGTCATGTTAAGGAATACAGAATTTCTGAGATTTTCTTATGTCTTACCAGTCTGGAAACATCATAGGGTAAGTAATAAAATGTTGTCATATGGAGCCACTTTTCTTTCCATTCAAGTTAGGTTTCTCTTATAGCACAGAGTAGTTAAAATTTCTGAAAGGGCCATAGAGTTACTTCTTTGACTAGGGTTGAAAGTAATTTGGATTTTAGAAACCATTCAAGAAAAATGGAATCAAGACTCATTTGCTTTCCCCAGCAGCCTTTTCAATTTAGTTTGTTTTTATCTTTAAATTTTTCCATGGGGCAGCTAGGTGGTGCGGTGGATAGAGCACCAGCCCTGGAGTCAGGAGGACCTGAGTTCAGATCCGGCCTCAGACACTTAACACTTACTAGCTGTGTGTCCCTGGGCAAGTCACTTAACCCCAATTGCCTCACCAAAAAAAAAAAAATTCTTCCATGGTTGTTTTCCCACTTACTGTTCACTCCTACCCCAATTTCTACAATTTGACTCCCATTTCCTGAAGGTGATTATGCCTCTGCTGGACCCTTCCTTAGTCAAACTGTATCAGAAATATGGTGCTCATTTCTTAATCCCACATGTTGGAAGATATTGACAAATTGGAGTTCATACAAGGAAGGTGACCAGAATAGTAAAAGGATAGGGCATCATACAATAGAAGGATAGGTTGGGAGATCACAGAATCACATAGTCACAGAATTTCACATCAAGAAGGGAATTAAGAGGTCATCTACGCCAACACATATTTGAATAAAAGTCTCTTCTACCAGATACCCAACATATGGTCATCTAACATTGACTCAAAAACTTTAGTGAAAGAGAGCTTTGAGGCAGCCTATTTGATTTTTAGATGACTTCAAGTGTTAAGAAGCCTTTTCTTTTTTCAAATATAAATTTGCTTTTTTTTTTTTTAACTACCATACATTAGATCTAGTATGCCCTCTGGGGCCAAGCTCAACTAATCTGACTCTTGTCAAAGGACAGTCCTTTAAATATTTGAAGATAGTTATATTTAGACTGGGGAAGGGAAGGCTCATAGGGAATCTTATCATGATCTTTAATTATTTGAAGTATTGCCATGGGGAAGAAAGACCATAGTCTTTTGTGCCCCAGAAGGATTTCTTCAATATTTTGATGTACCTATGATTTCACTTATGCAGGTATTCCCTCCATTAATTCAGATTGCCACCTTTCTATGCCCACCATTCCTGTGCAGCTTTTGTACATGTCCTTTACAAGTTTGTCTCAAAGGGTCAGCTCAACCTACTGAGGATTTTCTTCTAGGTCTTTTGCCATTATCTAGATACCAATGGCCCTCTTTGGTAGTCCTTGCTTTTGTTACATGATTGGCTCATCTTTTTTCTAGCCACAAATCTTCCTGTTGATATCCTTTATGGCATTTCTCCGAAGTAATTGTGTGTTACCATGGCCCATTGGATAATCTTCAAATTTAATTCTATGATTCTTTGAAAGATATATTGGAGGCAGCTACGTGGTACAGTGGATAAGGCACTGGCCCTGGATTCAGGAGGGCCTGAGTTCAAATCCCAGGCCAACAGGGGCACTAAGCCTTCATGCAGTGTATGCCTGGAGCCAGGGCTGGGTGGAGGAAGCTGACAAGTCTCTGAGGTTTTTTGTGGGCATCCCCACTGAGTGGGGCCTAGGCTAGGTGTGGTGCTCCAGGCTTACCTGTTTGGGGCAGTTTCAGGGTAGAGCAGTTAAACTTGGAAAGGGGCAGCCAGTTTGGGGCTCCCAAGGCTAATTTCAGCCACTCACACCTCACAAAAAAAAGAAAAGATATATCAACATATTTAACAGTTCAATAACAATCAGATTATTTCTATCTAGTGAGGCTTATATAAAATTTATGGGGCAGCTAGGTGGCACAGTGGATAGAGCACCGGCCCTGGATTCAGGAGAACCTGAGTTCAAATGTGGCCTCAGACACTTAACACTTGCTAGCTGTGTGACCCTAGACAAGTCACTTGACTCCAATTGCCTCACCAAAAAAAAAATAATAACAATAATAAAATTTAAAACATTTGTTCACTAAAGATATTTGAAATTGTCATGGAGGACATCTACCACAGAGTTTAAATGTTGTGAGTTCCTTCAAGTATTCCTATTTAAAAATTATACTTTGTTCATTGAATCAAATCCTAGAATATTTCAGTCTTGTAAAGAACCAAAGTTACTCAAAGGAATGTGACCTAAGGATCCACATGGGAAAAACCAAGTGGATGAAAAATGCATATTATCTAGACTATGCTATGCAATTGGATAGATGGGTATACATTTTGCTCATCCATTATTATGTACATCCTACAAAATCCTATAAAAGGACATCAAATTGAGATAAGAATTGACCATGAAAGGGAGGATGGGATGAATTACCATTGGGAAATTGAACAATTATTTTTTTCTCTTAGGAATAAAATTAGCAGTAAGGGGAAAAAAAATCATAGGGAGGGATTTTTTGGCTTACCAAAAAGGGGAAAAAACTTCTTAATACTTAAAGTTGGCTAAAAATGAGCGAGCTGCCTTTGGGAAATAGTGATTTTTCTGTCACTGGTGATATTTAAGCAGGAGTTATATAACAATTGCTTGGGTATGTTGTAGACAACATTCATGTACTCAGTAAAAATTGGATTAGATGACCTCTGAAGTACCTTACATAATTCTATTGTAGGAGGACAATAACTTTTGCCTTGGTCAGAATATAGAACAAAAATCATTGGTTTTGTTGATAAATATACATAATATATGAAGGAATTTGGCTTAGATACTATAATTGACCTTTTAATTCTTGTTCTGACCTCATCTGCATGTCAATAAAAGAGAAACTTTGTGGTGAGATTTTCACTGTCCCATTCATCACACAGATTTGACTTCTGTTGGTGGTGGTGGTGGGCAGGAGGTGAATAGTCCTCAAAATAGACAATTAGGGATGTAATGAGAATAACAAACAACTTTCTAACCTTAACCACAGACCTAGAATCAGCACTAGACATAGACCATTAAAGGTTGCATAGATCAAATTTCTTCCTTTATTATGTATGTCTATCAACAACAAACTTCCTGAAATTTGCCTTGTGATCTTACCAGCAGAAGATCCTTCTACCTCCATATCATATGAAGTATTTTTTAAAACTTGAATATTTTGGCTCTAGGGAGAGGCTCTTAACTTGAAGCCTTTGAGCTTTTTATTTTTAATTTTTATAACTATTTCAATATAATGTTTTCCTTGGTAATCCTAGGTATTTTATTTTCTGCATTCAAAAACCTTGTTTTGAGAAGGGTCTGTGGGCTTCCAAAGGGACTGCCAAAGGAGTTCACAGCACACACATAAAAAAGGGTAAGAACCCCTGGCTTAGAGTGAAGAAGATTCTTTTATTGAGTCAAGTTCTCCAGCTATCTAAATGATTTTCAAGTTCTTCACATGACTTTCTGCTGCTCTGAATTGGTTAGAGAATTGTGGTCAACATGAGGTAACAAGGGACTATATAGGAATTAACTTTAGATAGCCTCAGGCCTCAAAACTCTTCCCAAATCTACAGTATGTTAGGGGACTTTAGCTCCCTGAAGTAATGTAACTGTTTATGCACTCCTAACTCTAAGTTCCTTTTAACTGGGGTCTAAGGATGAGTGCATAAACAGCAACATTACTCTGGCAAGCAGGAATTAATTATTGAAATCAATTATTGCTTCTTTCAGATGACTGCAGTCAGTCCTTGGTGAGTTGACATAAAAAATACTTGTCTCAATTGCTGTCTCTGTGAAGGGAATATCAAATAAATCAAAAAGAAAAGAGATGAACTTTAAACTTGGTTTCATTCCATCCCTTTAGATTTAAAAATCTGACTAGATTTTTCAAAAAGTTTTAGAGTCTTATTTTGCTGAGGGAGAGAGTTTCACTTTCTCTGTAGGAAGAGGATTTTTCATATCATTCTGGATAAGTATTGATTTTTTTCATGGATATCTATGACATCCTATGTCATGTCTATGACAATTAGAAGCATTATATGAACATTGAATTCAATTCTTCCTAGTACTCAGATTACTTTCTAGTATAGTTATCTCTCAAATTATACTCATTATTTCTATCTTAATACATCACACTTATTCCTGTCCCTCTTTTTTTGGGGGGTGGGGGAAAGGACAATCAGGGTTAAATGACTTGCCCAGGGTCACACAGCTAGTAAGTATCAAGTGTCTGAGCTCAGATTTGAATTCAGGTCATCCTGAGTCCAGGGCTGGTGCTTTATCTACTGCACAAAACCTAGCTGTCCCCATTTCTATACCCCTTTAACTTTACTCTTAATTTTCCCCCTGCCTGAAATGTCCTCCTCCTGTTCTCTACTGACTATTTCTTAAAGACCCAATTCAGGTTCCATATCTTCAGTTCCAGTTTTGGAAGTGATCTCAGAGGCCAGCTAGTCTAACTCCTTCATGTTACAGATGATGAAACTGAGACCCATAGAGTAAAGTTACTTGCCCAAGGTCACTCACAGAGTAAGAAGTATCAGAAGTAGAATTTGAATCCAGGTCCTCTGACTCTGTGTAAGTATTTTTTTCTACTGTACCAAGCTCTAACTTGGTTAGCTAACCTCACTTACAGTTATGCCTCCTTCCTCTAAACTTCTGTAGAACTTACATTCAGTACTATCTTGGGTACTTATATGTTATATTATATAACTATTTTATGTATGTGCTCTATCTTCTCAACTAGACTGTAAGCTTTCTGAAGGCAAGGTTAATGTCTTTTATTTCTTTTGTGATTCTTTGAATATAATTGGTGCTCATTGAACATTTGTTGATGGAAATGATATTATGCAGAAGAGATATAGTTTTGGAAAGTACTCTTTAGACAAAATTCTAAGCACAAAATCTCTCTTTCTAGTTGAGATATTAACATTAGAATTGCATCCTTTCAGTATATAATCTGACTTAGACTTTTTGCCCATGGTATATGTTACAACAGTCCCCTCATAGAGCAAGGCAAAAAGCATTTGTTAAATACCTCCTATGTGCCAGGCATTGTACTAAGTACTGGGGATACAAAAAATATATAGTCCCTGATTTCAAGGAACTTATACTCTGATAGGGGGAGATGACATGAAAGCAGCTATGTATAAATAGGATACACAACATACATCATAACTTGGAGATAATCATAAGAGCAAAGTTCTACTTTGGGTAAAAGAATACTTCTAGAGCATAAGATGGTGCTAGACAAAGTGAAGCTTGACTTAAGTGAGAAATCACAGTGAAGAGTTGTTGAGAAACACGGGGTGTTTCCTTGATGAAACAGTAAAAAATAACAGAATATAATACCCTATGCTAACAAACAATATGTTAATAACAATATAAGAAAAGGTAAAAGGGAGAATTTTGTCCAGAGGGGCAATCCCTCATGAACCCACACTTTGACAATGTCTACAGAGGGAGGGCCTCTACAGAGAATACATATTACAGATGGTGTATATAATAACAAAAGGAAAAAAAACCCCAAAAATGTTCATTTAAAGTCTTTGAAATCTTGTCTTCTTTGAATGTTGAGTTGTCATCCGGGAAACTGGGTTCTGGTTGGGATCCTGGTTTCTGGTTGTCTCTGGATACTTTTACTTTTTTAGCTGTCTGACTGTTGGATTTTCACTAATCTTTAGTATAGCATTGTCAATGATCAGATTAAACAGTAAGAGGTCTTCAAAATATAACTCATATTTAAACTTGATACATACAGCATATTATAGAGCTATTTGTATAAATTTTATCACTGCAAGGTGTTTCATAGTAGCAGAAAACTGAACAATTTGTGGTTCAGGAATGTAGTATAAGTTGTGTAGTGAAGGGACTTCTGGGCTAAGACTATTGTGTCATAATTTTTTTCCTAATAAATGTATTTTGTTATTTTCCAGTTACATGTAGAAATAGTTTTCAACATTTGTTTATATAATATTTCCAATTTCAAATTTTTCTCCCTCCCTACCCTCCCTCCCCCTCTCCCCTAGACATCAGGTAATTAGGTTATATATGCATAATAACATTAAACATATTTCTGCATTAGTCATGTTAGAAGAATCAAAGCAAAAGGAAAAACCTCAAAACAGAAAACCAACAGACCAAAACCAAAAGAAATAGTATGGTTCATTCAGCATCCATATTCCACAGTCCCCCTTTTTTCCCCTGGATTTGGAGATCCTCTTTCATCACGAGTTCCCTGAAACTCTTCTGTGCCATTGCATTAGTGAGAATATAGTCCATCACAGTAGATCAACCAACACTCAATGTTGATGATACTGTGTACAATGTTCTTCTGGTTCTGCTCATCTCACTCATCATCAGTTCATGCAAGTCCTTCCAGGTTTCTCTGAACTCCTCCTGCTCATCATTTCTTACAGCACAATAGAATTCCATTACATTCATTTACCACAACTTGTTAAGTCATTCCCCAATTGATGGACATCCCCTCAATTTCCAATTCCTTGCCATCACAAAAGGAGCAGCTATAAATATTTTTGTACATGTGGGTCCTTTTCCCTTTTTTATGATATCTTTGGGAAAAAGACCCAAAAGTGGTATTGTTGGGTCAAAGGGTATGCACAGCTTTATAGCCCTTTGGGCATAATTCCAGATTGCTCTCCAGAATGGTTGGATCAGTTCACAGTTCCACCAACAATGCATTAGTGTTCCAATTTTCCCATAGCTTCTCCAACATTTCTTATTTTCCTTTTCTGTCATATCAGCCAATCTGATAGGGGTCAGGTGGTACCTCAGAGTTGTTTTAATTTGCATTTCTCTAATCAATAGTGATTTAGAGCATTTTTTATATGGCAATAGATAGCTTTGATTTCTTCATCAGAAAACTACCTGTTCATATCCTTTGACCATTTCTCAATTGGGGAATGACTTGGATTCTTATAAATTTGATTTAGTTCCCTATATGTTTTAGAAATGAGGCCTTTATCAGAATTACTGGCCATAAAAAGTGTTCCCCAGCTTTCTGCTTCCCTTCTAATTTTGGATGCATTGCTTCTGTTTGTACAAACCCTTTTAAATTTATTGTAATCAAAATCATCCATTTTTATTGTGTCATAATTAATAGCACATGAAAAATACAAAGATGTGAGAGAATGTAGATGATGTCACACAGAGTGGAAACCAGAATAAAAATAATCAAGAACCATTGTCACAGTGGGAAATCATCAAACCTCCCTGGGACTCATTATAGTTATCTGTAAAATTAGGGGTTGGACTAGATGCCTTCTGAGGTCCTTTCAGCTGTGGTCCTATAACCCTATGATATATACCTCTAATTAATGTAATTACAAAAGGTTTAGATTTCTTGATTGATTGATTAAATGAATGGATGAACCAAAGCTCTAAATTAGATGAGAACAAGTCCAATCAAATGAACTACAAGAGTTGTGAGTTTACCAGTTGGTCATGTGTGGGCTCTCAGTTTGAGCCCACTCTCTAGAGACTTCCTGTGTAAGGAGAGAATATTTCTATAACAACTGATCTTGCTATGCTGACTTAGTAAATATCCATTTTAAAAAGGCAATTAACTCTGGCTAATTGATAATCAATGGGGAGCATACCAGATAAAAGTTTGTGAGCAATAGTATTAGAAATCCCCAGCCCCTCAGTTTTACCCTTAAAACTCTGTGGGGAAGAATTAGCAGCTATTCTCTGGGAACTCAGTCTCACAACATAAGTTTGAGGAATTAGCCCTTGAGGTATGCTATGTAAGTTATTATAATTATTAAATGATAATAATAGCAATAAAATCTGTAAAATGCAAAGAAAAAGTTGGAAGTAGTGTATTGTTCTTATTGAAATTAATATGAACATTAAAAATAAATGTTAGAGGTTTACAGTTTTCTATGCTACCTTTTTGTGTTTTATAGATTATTTTAATTTTTCAAGATACAAATATTTTTAAAATTAATGTCCCTCCCAGCTACCCCTCTCACCCAATTGGGTAAATTAAAAAACAAAACAAAACCCAAACCCAAAAACCAAATCACTTGATACATATCTATACAGTTTTGCAAAACAAATTCCCACATTAGCCGTGTCCAAAAATGAATTTCTTTCTGCATCTTAAGTTTATCACCTCCATGTGGGGAGATGGATGATGTGTTTTATCTTCATTGTTTTGGACTCATGGTTTATCATTGCTGTTTATCAGAATTCTAAAGTCAAAGTTGTTTTTCTCTATAATGTTTTTGAAATTGTATAACTTTTCCTCCTAGTTCTACTCACTTTATTCTGCATCACATCATAAAGGTCTTCCTAGTTTCCACTGAAATTGCCCATTTCATCATTTCTTATGGCACAATAATATTCCATTACATCAATAGACCACAATTTGTTTAGCCGTTCCCCAGCAGGAGGACAGCACCTTAGTTTCCAATTTTGGGCTACCATGAAAATAAATATTTCTGTACTACTTTTGAAAAATTTCTGTTTGTGTATTGAGTGGTTTTGGTTCTTAAATTCACAATTAAAAAACCAGTGAATAAATAAACAATTTCTAAAGTGCCTTTTCGTTCTAAATATGAGCTGGTAGCACTATTTTATTTCTCTATCTTTGTATCTCTTTCTCTGTCTCTGTCTCTCTGTCTCTCTGTCTCTCTCTCACAATGCGCGTGCTCGCGCGCACACACACACACACACACACACACACACACACACACACACACACACACACCCTCACCTGTGTGATCCTGAACAAAGCCCTTTGCCTCAGTGCCCCAGGCAGTACTCTAAGACCTAAGGAGTTACTACAAGGAATGGGTAGATGAGGCTGGGCTGCATTGGTTGAAGGAGTCCCACTTTTTGGAAGTTCCCTATATCAATGGAATCACACATCAGTGTCCACCTCCCTCAACAGCTCTTCAAAAAATGTTTAAAGAACAGTTGATGTTTCTGTATCCTGCTAGTGTCAGCTAAAGAATCAGAGAAAATGAAAGACCATCAATCAACATTTTTTTTTTTCAATATAGAGAAGTACAAAAGAGGACATAAACAATACAACGGGTCTTGTTATTACCTTGTTAATCATCTATGTCTATATCTATATATCAATATGTGTATGTATGTATATTTATGTATATATACATATTCTTTAACTCATATACACCTCTACACACAAACACATACATTTGTCTATCTCTCTACATATATATGTATCCATATATTTTCTTTTTTCTTTCTTTCTTTCTTTTTTTTTTTTTTTTGGCAGGGCAATGAGGGTTAAGTGACTTGCCCAGGGTCACACAGCTAGTAAGTGTCAAGTGTCTGGGGCTGGATTTGAACTCAGGTCCTCCTGAATCCAGGGCCAGTGCTTTATCCACTGTGCCACCTAGCTGCCCCCCATATATTTTCATTTTAATTTAATAAACATTTATTAACCTATTATGTGTCAAGCACTGTGCTAAGTGCTAGGGATACAAAAAGAGGCAAACAATAGTTTAAATTTAATAGAGGAGACCACAAAAACCCAAATGTGAAGCAAACTGAGTAGAGGATAGATAAGAAATCATTAAAAGAAGGATTAAGAGGGATTAGTGGGGGCAGCCAGGTGGCCGCAGTGGATAGAGCACGGCCCTGGAGTCAGGAGTACCTAAGTTCAAATCCAGCTTCAGACACATAACACTTACTAGCTGTGTGACCCTAGGCAAGTCACTTAACCCCAATTGCCTCACTAAAAAAATAAAAAACAAACAAACAAACAAAAAGAGGGATTAGTGAAAGCTTCCTGGAGAAGATGGGGTTTTAGTTCAATATTAAAGGAAACCTGGGAGGTCTGTAATCAGAGTAGAGGAGGGAGAGCATTCCAGAAATAGAGACTAGCCAGAAAAAATGCTCACAGTCAAGAGATATAGTGTCTTGTTCATGGAATCCCCAGGAGGTCAGTGTCACTGGATCAAGGGTATCTATCTATCTATCCATCTATCTATCTATCTATCTATCTATCTATCTATCTATCTATCTATCTATCTATCTATCATCTTCATCATCAATATCTATGTATCTATGTATTAATCTAATCTATCTCCCTATCTACTTCTTAAAAATAGGTGTTCATAATAGGCTAAAGTTTCTTAAATGAGTCTTTAATTATTCTTTTTTCTATTTTGAAATGGGTTTTTTTGTTGATGACTATTGTTCAGTTGTTTCAGTAATGTCTGACTCTCGGTGACCCCATTTGGAGTTTTCTTTGCAAAGATAGTGGAGTGGTTTGTCATTTCCTTCTCCAGCTCATTTTATAGATGAGGAAACTGAGTCAAACAGGGTTAAGTGACTTGCCCAGGGTCACACAGCTAGTAAGTATCTGAGGCAATAATTTGAACTCAGGAAGATAAGTCATCCTGGCTCCAAGCCCAGTGCTCTATCCACTGTACCACCAGCTGCCCGTGATGACTATTAAGTCCACAATAAAAATAATTTTTAAAAAGATATGGGGGGGGGGCAGCTAGATGGCACAGTGGATAAAGCACCGGCCCTGGATTCAGGAGTACCTGAGTTCAAATCCAGCCTCAGACACTTAACACTTACTAGCTGTGTGACCCTGGGCAAGTCACTTAACCCCAATTGCCTCACTAAAAAAAAAAAAAAAAAAGACATGGGGGCAGCAGTTTTGCAGCAAATCAGTTTTCCTTCCTTATTGCAGGTGTTCTTACCTCAGAATTAGCAAACTTGTGGGATTTAAAAATTGTTAATAGAATTACTTTCATATATATGTATATATAAATATATCATCTAAAAACCTTATTCTGGAAAGGGGTCTTCTTCCAAGGCTTCACCAGACTCCCGGGGGGGGGTTCCATGACACACACAAAACATTTAAGAACCCCTGATCTTGAGCTGAAAGTGATTACGAGGCTATCCAGTTCAGCTCCCTTATTGTACAGATGAGGAAATTTATGCCTATGATGTTTTGACTTACACAAGATCACATGGGTGGAATTTGAATACAGGCCCTTTCACTTCAGAGCCAGCGTTCTTTTTGCTGCATTACATTGCCTCAATAAAAAAGCAAAATGAATTTGGATATTTGTGCATGTAGTCCCTTTTCATTTCTTCAAATTGGTTCTATTTTCAATCTACCATAGGATCCTCGATTTAGAGTTAAAAGAGAACCAAGAGGCCATCCAGTCCAATCTCCCCATTTTACAGATGAGCAATTGGAGGCTCAGAGAGTTAAGCGACTTATGCAAGGTCACACAGAAAATTAAGTATCAAAAGTGGGATTCTTTCTCTTCTCCTTTGAGGGACTGCCCTCAGGAACTCAGATTTTCCTGCTTCCAAGTTCACTGCTCTATCCACTATACCACCACTACAATAGGACTAGATGATTGTTAAATTGTTATAAATCTTCTTAATATACATTCTGGAGCTGATAAGAAGTTACCCTTCATTTCAATGTCAATAAATTGGATAAACTTTTAAGTTCTTTCTAAATGTAAAGTACTGAGCTAGGGCCCTAAGAGTCATACCAAAAAGAGAGAAGGCAGCTTTCCAGGGGAAGCCACTAGCAGATGAGAAGACCTGGAAAGGCCTGCTGAAGGTAGCCTGTGAGCCCCTATACTGAAGAAGGGATGCATTTTACACACAGAAAACTGAATAAGGAGTAATTTAAGACAGAAGAGATTATTGACAATTTTGGGGATGAGAAAGGCTCACATAGGAGATAGTACCTGAGCTGTTAAGCCTTGAAAGATGCTAGGGATCTTAAGAGGTAGGGGTGAAGAGGGCATTTTTTCAGGCATGAGGCCTAGCCTTTATGAAGTCACATCCACGGAAGATAAAATGACATGCCTTGAGGATATCTGCTCGGGCACTTTGGCTAGAAATTAGTGTGTGAAGGGCAGTAACATAAGTCTGAAAATATAGGTTTAAGCCAGGGCACAGAAGATTATAAATGCCAGGCTGAAGAGTCTGTATCTTTTCCTAGAGCCAATATGGAGCCCCTAGGGATTTTTTAGCAAGTGAGTAACATGATTAGACATGTGCTTTAGGAATAATAATGGTAGCTAGCATTTACATAGCATTTTAAAGTTTGCAAAGCGCTTTACAAATATCTCATTTGGTCATATCTAATTATCTGTCTCTATCTATCCATCTATCTATCATCCATTTCTCTGCCTAATCTATCTATCTATCTATCTATCTATCTATCTATCTATCTATCTATCTATCTATCTATCTATCTATCTATCTATCATTTCTCTACCTACCCATCCATCTATCTATCTATTATCTATCTATCTAATCTGATTTGGCATCTATATACATAATGGATTGGGAAAGAGAAAGACTGGAAGCAGGGAAATTAGTGTAATAATCCTATTGAGAGGTGATGAGTGTCTGAACTAGGATGGTGGCCATGTAAATAGAGATAAGAAGTTGAATGGAAGAGAGATTGTGGCGGTGGAATAAATAATCCTTGGCAACTGATTGTATCTAAGGACTAAGGGAAAGGGAGAAGAGGAACATAGATAACATAAGGAAGTAGGAAGTAAGGAGTCAGAATAATCGAGGCCTAAAAAAAGGAACCCAAGAGGTCATCTGGGGCCAACACTCTCATTTTGTGGATGAGAAAACTGAGAGCCATAAAAGTTAAATGAATTGTCCAATGCCACATAGGTAATACATGGCATAGAGTCTGAACCCATGAATTCTGATTCTTTTTGACAAATACAGTCTTTCTCCTGTATCATAGTCCCTCTTGTTGATAAGCAGAGCTACCAAGAGTCTTCAAACTCTCAAACTAGCTCTTCTTTAATCTCAGCTTGATGAGATTTTTTTCTACATTAAAAAAACACAATAGTAAAGATTTCAGGTTCCATTTAACTTGCAGTTCTAGTCATGTAGTCACCCCTTCTGCCATCACCAGGTGAGAGTCCCTGGTATGTCAGATAGAGACACTTAGAACTGGAGAACTTCCCCAATGGATAAATTTCCTATTTTGAGGGTTAATGCTTTATCTTTGGCTGACTAGGAACCATTTGAAGAGTTCTAAACTTGTTATTTTCACATTGGTATTGTGCATATGTCTCTGGAGTGTGGGAGCTTGATAAACAACACATTTTGATCTGAACAGATGTACTGCATCTCTTGAGGTTAGGGAGTTCATTATTACAGACAGCCCACCTAACATCCATTTGCTGAGACTCCATTAGGTATATTAAAATACAATGTTGGATGTCTGAATGAAAAGTTATCTTGTTTTATCATCTGCGTGGTTTATCAGCTCATATCTCCCCCCGACTGTGAAAATTTTAGTTCTGACAAGAGTTAGGTCACACTCAAATGATATATTTTGATAATTTTGACTTCCCCAAGGGATTCTGCTGAGGGATTCTTTATGGTTCCTGAAGATAATGCCTTTTAGCAGCATTAAATGGTCACTATCCAGTAAGTTCACATTTCAGGGAAGTAAGTAGGGGACAGATGTTACTGACCTTATTGTATAGTGAGTGGATAGGGGAATTTGCAAAGGAACATCAAACAATTTAAACCTGGAAAGGACTTCAGAGATCATCTCATGTAATCTCCTTGTTTACAAGTGAGAAAACCAAGGTACAGAGGTCACACAGGTAACAAAAGAGCCAGGATTCAAACTCAGATCTTTTGTCCAAATCCATTGGTTATCCCACTCCTACACTGCTATCTTTACCTAATCTCAGTTATTTACTCATTGGGTTCATGATTCATATTTACTCTATAGGGTCATTCTGAACCCTCTGAAATGATTGCATTCTGCAAGCTCAACACCATCTTAGGTTAGCTGGATTGTTAATGGCCTCCCCACAGAACAAGGAAAATTATCACATAGTCAAATAAACAAAGGACCTGGAAGGAAAAATATGAAATCCATAAAAATTCCTTTTAAATAAATTGCTAACACCTAGGTTGATGATCACTTATAATAGGAAAGGAAGCGAACACAGAGTTAAATGGTCGAAGCAAACTTTCCCTTGTGGTAATCAAATCAGTACATTTTAACTTCTCTCCTTTAAAAGCTCCAAGTCACTTGTTGTTTTATGTATCTCCCATGACCCTGGTGCTAGCATATTAATGGTTGTTGCCATTTGTGGAATAGCTGGCTGCCAGATCGATAAGCATGCTAAGCTGCTTGCCATTAAAATTGATCTGTACTACCCTTCCGATTGACGTCACATCCAGCTGTAAATATCATCAAGTAATCTGTCAATTCATTTTCATTATGAGTGTTTTTCCCTCCTTTCCCAAAGATGGACTTCTTCAGTTAGGTAGTGTTAGAATTCTTCTTCATTATTTCTGACATTTCCTCAATAGCATCAAGACCTTTTCTTAAAGGACAGCAATGTTTGGCCAATATCTCCTAAAGAGATCAAACTGGCTAGTTAGCTAAGCACTTATTAAGCACTTACTATTTGCCAAGCACTGTTCTAAGCACTGGGAATACCAATACATATAAGCAAGATAATCCCTAACTTTTAATGGGGAGGGCAACAACATATAATGGAGACAGAAGGGTGTGGGAGTGTTTGTTTTTGGTGGTTTGGTTGGGAGTCAGCATAGATAGTATAATCCTTTGCAAGGGAAGTTGAGACATGGTTTGTGGGCAAAATATGGCAAAAACTCACTTGTCAGAGCCCAAGAGTAGAGTGTGAGGATTGCAATGGGGAGGAGTTAGGGATGATGTCTAGAGTGGAGGTGGCATGGTTTGGAGCTACTGGTTGCCAGGATGTTTGGAAAAATGAGAAAAAGAAAAACATTTCTTTTTCTCATTTTCTCTCTCGCTATACACACACACACAAACACACACACACACGTATATATGTATGTATGTATGTAAAGACAAAATGTCAGTAATTGCTTTAGAGAACTTGAAGTTTTCCTGTATATGTGACTTAGGCCATGAAATTCTATCTACTTTAGTGTCTGTGTATTGGATGCCATTTGTTTCCCCAGATTTCCCATAATGCTTGCCCATTTCTAAATTTTGGTCTTATCTTCTGAGTGTTTTGGCATTTGAAATTGAAATGCAAATGAATCCTTCATTTAAAGCAAGTCACAGTTTTCTTTCATAGGAGTTTATTAATTTTTTAATAAAAAGCTGGCAAGATTTCTGTTAACTTCATTAGAAGGAAGAGACTATGGGGGTCAGGAACAGTTGGAATTAAGTAAATTGTGGTTTACATTGTATTCATTTATTCATTCATCCATCCATTCAAAGTATATTTGATATATACTGTATAAAGAGACAGAGTTACAGTGTTAGATACTGGGGGTGAGGGGGTGTCCAAAATTTAGATAAGACTCTGCTTTCATGGAGTGTATTGCCTTGTAGGAGGGAAATACCCTAACCCAGATAACTACAGCATACAACATTCACATTATGTAAAAAGTACATTACAGAATTGCAAATTGAGGAGCATTTTATCTAATGGAAGCCATACCTTTGCAAAGTAGGCATTTTTATAGCAGAGGCCATTATTCCCCAATCCCACCTTATTTAGAAAATAATGCATTATTGTTGTCTTTTCGAAACAACTTGAAAGACCAGAGACCTAGAAGTCCAGACTTTTATTCAAGTGCTGATCTTGAATTGACCCACAATATGTTTTCTGATCTGTTGACAGAGATCCATTGATTTCTATCTCTTCTGCCATATATATCTATATATCTATATGTTTTTCAACCTATAAAATGGAAGAAGAAAAGGAGGCAATTCAACATGTTGCTGAACTAACAAGTTATTCAAGATGTAATGTTTCAGATGATTTGGAAACAAGTTTGTCTCTTCATCTTTGAATTTTTCTGGATTTCTTTTAGGATAGCTATGATAATTTATTTCTATAGATACCAGTTAAAGTTGTTTATCCTTCATTTTCTAAGAGGACCAATGACATTTTAGGGTGATGTCTTGAATTGTATGTGAATTGGATTTAAGTGAGGCAGAGTTGTACAAAGTCATCAGTCTCACTTTCTCTTCCAGACTCATCAAAGTCCAGTGGCAAGACAAAAGTCAGGATGACTGGCGATGACCCTAGTGGATCACCTTGGTTTCTTTGATGTCTGACAAAATTCTAAGTGGTCCATAGTACCTGTTTCAGCCACCTTCATGACCATTGGAACAAATTGTTCTCATCCACCCATTCTTCTGGGGAAACTTCACATGATTGAGGTAGACATCTTCTTAACTCACTAACTGATCTGAGGCCTTTTGGTTACCTTCAACCTGGTTTAGCCCATCTGCTGAGATGGTTTCTACCAGGGTGTGGCTGTTGTACATGCATGCTACAGCTTCTTGGAGCTACCCTACCAGTAATAGTGAGAAAAGAGAGAAAGCAGTCAATAGGGCTTTTCCTTCACAGTCAGCTGAGTTGGGGTTGGAGCCAGTTTTTTTTTTTTTTGTTTGTTTTTTTGTGAGGCAATTGGGGTTAAGTGACTTGCCCAGGGTCACACAGCTAGTAAGTGTTAAGTGTCTGAGGCTGGATTTGAACTCAGGTACTCCTGACTCCAGGGCCAGTGCTCTATCTACTGCGCCACCTAGCTGCCCCCCAGTTTTTTTTAACATTAATGCCTGCATACTAAGTGGGGACCATGTATTTCTTTTGGGGGGGGGGGGGCATGTATTTCTGATGCTTTATTCTAAAGTTTGTTATTGTGAAAGTGTGTGAAGTGGAGAGAGCCCTGAAACACAAAATCTCAGTTTGAATGAACCTCAGACATTCATAGTAGTAGAGTCTCATAATTGGAAGAGAGCTCAAAGGTCATCTAGTCCCACCCTTTCACTTTACAAATGAGGAAAATGAAGCCCAGAGAAGAGAAATTCCAAGATCACTGACATAGAAAGGAAAAAGTCCAGATTTGGACCCATGTCTATTCCCTTCAGATCTGATGACCTTCCTAAAGCACCATATTGCCTCCTCTAGTCCTGGAAAGATGTGAGTTCAAATCCCTACTCTAGGGGCGGCTAGGTGGTGCAGTGGATAAAGCACCAGCCCTGGATTCAGGAGTACCTGAGTTCAAATCCGGCCTCAGGCACTTGACACTTACCAGCTGTGTGACCTTGGGCAAGTCACTTAACCCCCATTGCCCCGAAAAAAAACAAAAAACAAAACAAACAAAAAAAAATCCCTACTCTGCTATTACTTGTATTACCTTGTAACCTTTATTTCTTTGAGCCTCAGTTTCCTTATCTGGCAAAGTAAGGGATTGAAATAGATAATTCCCATAATCTCTTCTGGTTCTAAATCCTATGATCAAGTCTATCCCATGCTTTATTAGTAGAGAATAAACTATTAGTCTCATTCACAGATTAGATTTAGGGTTGTAATGAATTGTTTTTCTAGTGACCATAGGCAGATAAATATGTGGGTTGCCACAGAGAGACAACCAACTATAGCACTCTACATACAAAATGAAAAATGTGAGGAGAAGCATAGAAATACTGAGAAGAAATTGAGTGTTACAATGGAAAGACTCCTTTGGTTTGGAATCAAAGAGCTTGGGTTCAAATTCTACCTTTTAACCTCTCTGTGACTCAGTTCTGTAAAATGAAAGAATTGGATTAGTTGGTCTCTAAGGTATATTACTGCTCCAAATATATCATCTTATGATCTTAGATGAATAGTCAGTGAAATGGAATTTATGATTTTATGAATGATGGAATGATTTCATGGCTATGGCAGACCTATAACTTAGCAGCCAAGTCTTGGAGAATTGTCTGAGTCTCAAAGAAGTTAATTGATTTGCCCATGATTATTCATCTAGTGGTTATCATAGGCAGGATAGCACTATATCTACTTACCCAAATTACAATTCAAATAAAAGTTAATACAAACTAAAAATTATTCTACATTAAGGAATCACATTATCCTATATTATTATTATTATTATTATTGATAATCTACATATATCTATATCTATAAATGTTAATTTTTGTATAGTTAGTTGATAGCCTACACATGCATTTTATATGTTAGTTTCTCTAAATATTGTTTGGGCCAGGGAGGCAAGTGTATATGGGTATGTGTGTATGTATAGATATACACACATGTTTGTATATATAATCTTGACAGTGTACCTATATCTCTATACACACACACACATATATATCATATATATATATGTGTATATATGCATACATATAAACAGTATACACATATACCTACACTATTATTTAGAAAACTGTCACAAATACATTGCCAGGTTTTTGGGCAGAGGCATTAAGTGGCAAGATAAAGGTTTTGGGGTTAGTATTCTGGGCAGTAATTCAAAGAGAAATGAGTCAAGGTTGACCTAATCACTCCACCATCTCCAGGCCTATGACATATCCTATCTTTAGTGGTCAAGACAGGGTATAAGACCACTGATTTTGACTGTAGTGACATTTGTCTCAATATGACAGCTCACCAAATCATGATAAATCCATAAATAAGAAGTCCCCTATTTTGTTCCATTCTATGTCACTACTCTACTCACTTAGCATTGCCTTATATTTTTTGTCTTTCCTGTACCCATCCATTCAACAGTTATAATTATATAGATGTAGCTTATGTTTATTTATGTATTTAAAAAAAAAACTTGTGTTATTTCTCATGGATACAGGTAGAATGTTCCTTAAGGCTCATGGAAGTTGCCCAGCTACTAAAGGTGGGATTTTAACCAAGCTCTTCCTGACTCCAAATCTAGCATTCTCTCTACTACGCCACATCATTTCACACTTATGGTGTATGTTAAAGTTTACAAAGCATTTTCCTCACAACTATCTTGCAAACCCATTAGTACAAGTAGTATTATTCCCCAGGTTACAGATGAAGAAACTGAGGACCATTGAGATTAAGCGACTTGTTAAAGCTCATAAAGCTAGATTGTGTGTGTATGTGTACATATACATATACACATATCTCTATATGTATATATACATATATGTGTATATACATGCAGACACACACACACACATATATATATATAAATAATATTTAAGCCTTGACTCATAAATAGCTCTTTCTTTTATATCAATCTACATCTCAGTGCAAATAGTTGATCAAAAATGCTTGAACAGAAAAAAACAATAATATGTGTACCATTAAGCTACGGTACATATGCCACCAGAATTCATTTTTGTGGTACTCTGCTTCAATATGGAGGCTTTGGAAATGGAATCCAAGGTCCTGAACTCAAGTCCCCACTGTGACCCCTAGGGACTGTGGGAATTTAAACAATAGGAAAGACTGGGTTTGTAATTAAAAGATGTCAGTTCAAATGCTGATGTTGCCATAGAGTACCATTGTAATCATGGGCTAGTTATTTAGTGTCTTAGGATCTCAGTTTTTCATTTGTAAAGAGAAGGGAATGGACTGTGATCCCAGATATGTGACTTAGCCTCAAAGGTCCTCAGTGTCCTCATTAGTAAAATAAGGGTCTTGGCCTAGATAATCTCTACTGTCCTTTCCAGCTCTGTCTGTCCTGCTGTGAAAACTTGAATTCATTGCAACTAAAATTGGAGGCTATCTTTTAAAAATGAGAGCTTTCTAAGTACACAATCCTAGCTTGGTTTTGTTTGTTGGTTTTGTTCAGACCTCTGATTTCATTGGTATAGAGAACTCCAAATGATAGTGACTCCCAACAATGCAGATCAACTGCTACTACAGTTTTTGAAAAGTAGCCTAGGGACATTAGGAGGTTAAGTAATTTGTCCGGTAGCTTATAACCAATATATCAAAGGTGGAACTTGAACTCATGTCTTATTGACTTAGAGGCCAGCTATCTACTACATAAAAATAGGTGTTTACATCCATGCAGGACACTGGATAAAAAGATGGGCTTGAAGTCTGGAAGAGCTGAGTTCAAATTTTGGCTCAGACACTTACTAGCTATGTGACCCTAGAAGAGTCACTTCTGTCAGCCTCAGTTACCTCAACTGTGAAATGAGGAGAATATCACCTACTTCCCAAGGTTGCTATGATGATAAAATGAGATATTTGTAAAAAGTACTTAGCACAGTGCCCAGCATGTAGTAGGTGCTTTATAAATGCTGATTCCCTTCCCTCCCAACTTCACTTAATTATATTAATTCTTTTTCAAACATTTCAATGAATTTCTTCTTTAACTAATACCAAGAATGTAAATTAATGAGAGTATTACCAAACATCCCACTTTATACAGCATTTTTATTACTGACCTAGCAGACATGTTATCATCTTAGAATATTCCTTATCTCCCTCTCTTTAAGCTTAGATAAAGTTTTAAAATCTCAGCTTATTACCTTTGCTATAATGACTTTGCTTTTTCAATCACAACATGTATTTTGTTTTAATATGTATTAAAAATTTTCTCCTGTCTTAATTAATGGTTGAAGCCTCTTTGGGTTTTCATTCAGTTTTGTGGGTTTATTTTTCTTCCCCATCCTGAATTCCCTCTTTGAACTTGGATTTGATTCACTCCCAATTAATTAATTTGTAATTAATTAATTAATCCCCTTCTGTCAAATGCCTTAGTGGCATCACAACTCATATTAATGGTGAAATGCCTATTCTAATTAAAATCAATACGTAGTTCTTAGTGTAACCACTCTTACTCAGGGATGCTAGATCTCTGGATGAGAACAAATTTGTTAGGAGACTGCAGTAATGCCCATCTCATTTAGGTAGTGGCCAGCACTGTACAACTCATTCCTTGTTTCACCATTCACTCTGATGTGGCTGATGAGTTCCATGCTCATACATTCCAGGAGTTCCAGATTATGAACCTTGGAGTCTCCTAGGCTTCGATTATTTAAGGCCCTTTTCCTGTAGCAGCAACATTTAAAAACAACAGCAACAAAATTGTGATATCAGTGAAAAACATTTAAAGTAATACTACTGCACTTGAAACATGGAAAACAGGTCTATTGTCCACATATATCAATATGCACATATGAATACAGATGTATTTTTTTCCAAAGAGGATGAGATGCATTATTTGTTCTTCCTTAGTATAACATAAAATCTTGGTAAATATGAAATGGAGCTTGGGAACTTTGGGAATCTATTAGTGAATCTGACATTGATTCGAAATATAACAGAGGCATGTCACATTACTTCTGTGTCATCCCTTGTGGAACAATAGTGATGAAATTTGATCCTGGAGTAAATTATTAAATTATTATAGCTCCTTTTTTCATTGGAACTACATCAATGTATTATATTAAAAAGAGAACAATGTATCTGTTGTTGTTGTTCATCCTTCATTCTCAAAGAGGACCAATGACATTTTGAAGGTGATGTCTTGACTTGAATATGAATTGAATGTGAATGAGGCAGAGATGTGCAAAGTTGTCAGTCTCATTCTCTCCTTCAGAGTCATCAAAGTCTAAACTCTTTTATTATTTTCCTCTGTATCAAAAAAGCTTATCTGATAGCACCAACTTTATTTCATGTCTTGGTCTGTACCTTGATCATTTCTAGGATCTTTCTATATTGGTTCTTTCCAAATTTATCATTTTGATCCTGTTTTCAATCCTTTAACCTAAGATTTCTACTGAACAATGTAACCCCTAGGGTATATATACAGAATAGTGAAATTGTATCCTCCTTGGGGACACAGATAGAGTGAAAACTCACTCTCATTAAAGAAAAACAAAACAAAACAAAAAATCAACAACCTAGTTGTGTAACATATCTGCATGATACAATCCAAAATAGTTATCCCTTGAGAATCACTGGTCATACAATATATAAAATGTCTCTCGGGGGTTAAACTAACAAAGGCATTTCTCCTTATTAATGCCAATACTATTCTTCATTGAAACCTGCACGATCAGTAATGCTCCCAGTAAATCTGGAGACTAGAGTAGTTTGTGCTTTCAATGACATGTGCTAAAATAGCAAATCAACTTTTTTAGGTTTAGGAGCCTCTTGGGCTTTCTCTTTTTAATCAGACTATTGATTCCCTCCCCTCCCCTGCAATATTCATTGTCTAAAACTTGATTGCTTGACACTGACTTTCCACCTGTGCACAATGAAACTCTCTGGGTCTGGTCCCTAGGACTTATTCTAAGGTGCTAGAATAGCCATTGAGCTTAGCTCAGAAATCTGGGGCAATTTTTCACAAGAGAAAACACATACACTCACACATGCATACTCATGCAAACACAAAACCAATGGAGCTATTTCTTCTCTTGTCCCAATACTTCTCCCACCAGTGTCATAGATTAAATCTAGGCTTTAGGTACTGAAAAGTGTTAGGCATTTATGACTACATTTATGCCTCTGTTTATAATGCTATAATGTACTGACTATAGGGATTTGCACATTTTAAGATATTTCTTTCACATGTGGAAATAAATTCCTGTTTATATAAAAATGGGTAGCAGTATGCACATTTGTGCATGTGTTAGTCTTGTTTGCTCTCCCATTGATTTAAATCTATGTGCATAAGAGACTCTTATTTATAATGAAAAACTGTTAGAAAAATACTATGTACACTGTTACACTAGAACAGGAGTTTTAAACTTTTTTTTTCCATGGTGGACCTCTGTGGTAGACTGGTAAAGCCTGTGGATGCCTTTTCATAATAATGTTCTTAAATTCATAAAATAAAATGTAGAGAATCACAAAGGAAAGAATTTAAAGTGAAATGTGGCCATTGAAGTTTTAAAAAAAGGCATGGATCCCAGGTTAAGACTTTCTAGAATATAGAAGGAGATCCATTATGGATCAAATTCATCTTATTGGTGGTGTCCTATGGTGCCTACTCTTGGACTTAATGTTGATTGACATTTATGTGAATGATAGAATAGAATTCTGCAGATGCCTCATGAAGTGGCCTTAAAGAGAGCCTTGAAAAATGAGCAGAGTTGTCAGGAACAAACATAATTAAATACAACTGAAACCAATGCAAAAGAATACATCCAGACAAGGACTGGCTAGGTTCTAAATATAGTACAAAATGAAGTAAAGGTCACCATAGAAAAGAAGCTAAGCACAAATCAGGAACGCTGAAAACTAAATGTAGGGCTGGAATACAGAATAATCTGAGCTTCCTTCATTAAACAAATTGGATAAATTTCCAAATGAATGAGCCATTTATGTTGAGTTCCTAGGGATCTGAGACCACTATTCCTTCTTTCCCTCTGGGAAGGTATAACTTGTTTCAAAGGATATTGGGCAATTGTCTGTTTGGCATGTTCAATGGTCTAACTTGGGATGTATAGATTTAGAATATAGATACCCAAGAATAATTTCCCAATAACACATAATCCTGATTATTTTGAACAGGAACAGCTAAACAGGACTTTGAAGAACCAAAAGGATTTGAGGACTGCAATATAGTTAAAAGATAGAAAAGCAAGTCTTAACAAAAAAATATAAAATGAATTACTATTTTTCAATATGATGAAAAGAATGTGGAGTGACAATTTAATAATAATTGTCCAAGATGAAATTAGCTGTCCTCCAGCAAACTGATGTTTGAAACAAGTTTCATGTAGGCCGCAAGGAAAAAAATCATCCAAGAGCACTAACTGATAAATGTTGTACTGGATTTAGCAAGCTGGCTTTGGAATTCTGTACAGGATAGATTCTAATCTTCTTGAGATGGTTCGAGCATAATCGTACTTGAAAGGGGAGTGACATTCTGTCTAGCCCTAAGATTAAATGATTCTATAATTGTGCATTCCAAATTTTATCTAACAGAAGTGTGATTCTTAACATAATCAATTAGATAAAGCACTCTAATTTGAACTTTCCTAAGTTATCTTCTCCAGTTTTCACTTGAACCTCTGGAGGTTCTTAATTACTGTTAACCTAGAAAAGTTTTCCCCCAGAAAACATCAAATTTCCCTAAATTTTGTTTTGTTTTGTTTTTTGTAGGGCAATGGGGGTTAAGTGACTTGCCCAGGACCACACAGCTAGTAAAGGTCAAGTGTCTGAGGCCAGATTTGAACTCAGGTCCTCCTGAATCCAAGGCTGGTTATTTATTCTCTGTGCCATCTAGCTGCCCCTAAATTTCCCTAAATTCTAAGACAGGCTGCACTTTCCCCTTTGGCTTAGAATAGTGTAGAAATTTACTTCGGTTAGAGATGGTCAGAATTACTTGGTTAAATCTGTAGCCCTAGACCAGGCAGCCCTGTATCTATAAATCCAGGAGACCCACAATAGTATGTGACTTTTTTTCATGAGTAATACTTTTGTGGATTCCTTTTTTTCTTCCTCTTCCTTGGTGGCAACTGGCAAAAGTGGTTGGATAGGAGAGCCTGTCTACTCTGGGAGGATGATTCCTTAGTTTTTTATAATGCTACTTTGTCATCTTTGCAGAATAGGACTGTGATACTGAAGGGGTAGAAATGAATCTTTCAGGTGCTATCAATGAGAAAACATTTGGATTATCTCCCTCCCCTATAAAATAATCACTATGTCATTTAAGAGGAAACAAACTGGTCCAGGCAACTGCACTGGGATAGCTTTCCTCCTACATCCTCCCCCTATCCTCCACTCGGCATTTCTGTGCCTTCAGAACTAAAAAAACCACAACTATAAACTTTTAAAAAACTAGAATGCTAGATGAGTACATTAGGGGTTCCTTTTGACCCTGTGGGTTTGATATGTAGGTAAAGAATTTTTGCTTGAAATTCCCCCTCTCCCAGTACCCCTTCCTTTTTTTTTTTTTGGAAGAAAAGCCTGAGGCAAACAGAATCAGCTATTCTAGGATAAAAATTTGAAATATGTATGAAACCATGGGGAATTCCAGGATTGGAGTGGAAATATACAGTTCCAAATGCTGGCTGCCGTTAGGGTTACACCACTATGACCATTTAGGCTGGAAGTGAAAGAGGCATTAATTAAGCAATAATGATCAAGGTATGGGGCATTTCCTGGGGATTAATGACCAGTTGGGAGGAGTTGATAGCCCACAGTTCGGCCAAGGGCCATTAACCCCAGCTGGTCATCAATTCCTTTGCCCTGCTTTACAGTCATTATTGCTATCATAAGGCGAAAATGAAAAGCAAATGGGTCTATGGATTACTTTTATGGATGGTGCTGTTTCAATTGGTATCTATAGGGCATTTCTGGAGAATGAATGCTCTGTCCACAAGCCAGTTGGATATCTCAACATTCCATTCTGCTTATGTTGCTGCTTTGGACAAGCAAAGGATGAAGCAGGTAACCAGCGGATATAAGGGTTTCAGATCTCTATTGATATGTGTAAAATGTTGGGATCATATAGGTAACATGGAGGAAGACTTTGGTGAAGAAAAAACTATATAGACATGCAGGTTCAGGGATAAACTTTTCTTTTGGGCACCCTACTTTAGCACCTTTATTTTGAAGTGGAGGAGAATCACTGGATGGTAATGAGATTCCTAGAAGACAGAAAGTGCCAATTTGCAGAAGGAAAAGAGAGAGATGAAAGGAAGATGTAGTCTATTGAAAAAAAATACACATACATTAAAAATAAAGAATACAGAGAGGGACTGTCAGCCTACAGTGATCAGGTTAGACAGATAGAAATTAATTATATTTGGTTTAAGAAGCTGCCTCTGCAGCCTTGGTCAATTTTAAAAAGCACATTAGAGGATATCTCAAACTGACTTTCCAATTACCATGGATGGCAGGCAAAGTACTTTGAAACAAAACTCATTTTAAATGGGTAAATGCATCTGCTGCTGACTGACAATATTTTCAAAATTCACAAAATTTAATCCCTTGGTCAAGATACTTTCAAGGGGAGTATCTGAAGAGTTGACCCTTGGTTAAGAAAGGAAAGATGGAAAGAATTTTTTCAAAAGGATAATTTTAAATAATGATGGTGGTACAGGGAAAATTTGGATAGGATAGGGATAGGAAGGAAATCTTCAAAAGAGGAAAAATGATCTGGAACACTTTTTTTTTAAATCCCAGAATAATTCTGCAAAATAAAATGTTCCCAAAGTACCTTTACTGAAAATTTTAAAGGGATTTGAGGAATGACTTTTCTAAGGTACATCTCGCTGAAACATAGATGACTAGTTTTTGTTAGGAGTAGGATCACACTTCAGGAGTTATTTCATATTGAAGTAGAACCCTAAAAGCTGTTGTTCTAATCAGAAAAGGAAGAAAACCCCCAAACACTAGTCATTTCCCTGCATCCCACTCCCTGACCCTTAAAGAAGAAACTATTAGCACCAGGTTTCAAAGAAGACCAAAGCTCAGTGGCAACACAAATAGCAATGCACCCTTGGTCTTCTTTCAATAAGAATGATAAATGCAAAAGAAGCATGCTTTATTAAATACAAATGCTATCACATTTGCTTCTAAGTTGTATTTTCATCAATTCCATTTCTTTTTGAATTCTGACAGCAAAGCATTCTAAGGGGAAGATGCCCATTTATCAGGTGGATGTGATTTTAAATTTGGAGCTCCTAGCATGAACTGGCTGCTGAAGAGAGACATATGTTTCATTGATACATTTACAAAATTTACTAAGAATCAGCCTATAGATAGAGGTACTTACTTTTTCAAGATGTATATCCAATTCATAAGGAATTTTCCCCTATAATTTTCAGACTTTTCAATAAAACAGAATTAAAAGAATAATTATAAATTCATCTGTTAAAATTACCCATCTACTCACCCCATATCTGTAAGTATTTATACTAGGCAAATAGAAAAAAATTCAGGTTTCGTTAATTTTCCTTCTATCTATACTCTCCTACAGAGAGCTAAATAGTTCATCCTCTCTCGTGCCTTCAGCTTTCAAATGTATGCTGATGTCTTCTAACTCTCGATCTCCCACCTTGATCTCTCATCAAACTTACATTCTCACATTTATAAGTGCCTTTGGAACTTCTCCATTTAGATCTTCCTGGCATTTCTTCAAGCTGTAGTACCTCTTAAACTGAATTTATCATCTCTGCCCCAAATTCTCAATTTCTGTCAATAGCACTTCCATTTCTCCAGTCACCCAGGCTCAAAAACATGAAGTAATATTTAGTTCCTTTCTACCCTTCATTTTCCACGTCCAATCTGTCACCAAGGCCCACCGATTCTTTCATTCACCGAATAATATTTGCATACTATGTACAAGGGTCTGTGCATTATCTCTTCGGTTCATCTAGTTAAAGCCATTTTTTACTACCACTACTCTTGGCCAGGCTCTCATTGTCTCATGCCTAGATGACTGCAGTAGCCTCTCTACCCAATCTCCCATTCTCCTCCAATACACCCAGAACCATATATTAAGATCAGCCTAATCTTTTTTTTTTCATTCTGTGTATATCTTTTGTCCATAAATGTTGCTATATTGTCTTCCCCATTAGTCTGTGAGCTCCTGTTTCTCAGCCTTCTCATCTTTCTACTGTACCATTATCTACATATCTTTCCCCAACTCCTTTTCCCCACCAATGGACCCATTCATATCACCAAAGACCACAATCACACAATTGCTCTGGAACCAAAGTTTGGTTAGAATGGAGTGATGTATTAATGAAAATGATAGTACCATCCATTCATCCAGAACTATATATAGGTAGAGCTATATAAATATTAATGTATGAACTTCAGTAGCATAAACTTGCTCTAATGCTTTTGGAATATTCTCTACATATTCAGATATGTATTATATATAATAATTATAGCATTTCTGTGATATCTACCATGTTCCAGGCACTGTGTTAAGTATTTTCCAATTATTATCTCACATAATCCTCACAATAGCTTTGGGAGGTAGGTACTATTATTATCCTCTCAGCCTAATCTTCCTATAATGTCTCTTAGTGTGCCACTTCTCTACTAAAAACCCTCCAATTGAATTGAATTGAATTATGGGAGGTGTCTACTTGTAGGGCAAAGATTTTGCACTTATTCCACTGGATTGTTGGCAACCATGTTCTATTAGTATCCTGATATCAAAATAACCAAGCTTTTTGAGTAGGGAAGTGAGATTGTAAAAGCTGTGCTAGGAATCTTAGGTTGACACTGAAATACTGCACTGGGTATATTGAAGGAGAAAGAGACTGGAGTGTGGCAAACTATGCAGGAGGCTACCAAAGTCATTTCGGCATGAGATGATGAGAACATGGCCAAGAGTTGTGGTAGTGAGAATTGCTGCAATAAAATGAACCAAAGAGACATTGCACAGTCCCTTGTACATAGGATGCAAATATTCTTCAAGTGAATAAAAGAATGGGTGTCTCTTGGTGACAGACTGGGGAGACCATAGGATTCTATTGCTATAGCCCAGGTAATAGATTGATAAAGTAAAGTAGGAGAAAGGCTATGAGATTATAGAGAAGGGGACAAATACAAGAGATGTTTTAGAAGTAGAGATGGCAGTGTTTGGCAACTGATTGGATACATGGGATGGGTGAGAATGAGACAAAGATGAAAGCAAGTAAGCAACTTAAATAACCTCCCCATGTCTCAGTTTACTAATCTGTAAAATGATGAAAATGGGACTAGATCATCTCTAAGGTCTCTTCTATCTCTAAGATTCAATTTGATTGAATTCAACAAACCTTTATTAAGTGTCTTCTATTTGTTCTTTTCTTGTCTATGAATTCAATTGAAAGTCACATTAGGGGGCAGGTAGTTTGAGCAGTGAATAAAGCACTGGCTCTGGATTCAGGAGGACCTGAGTTCAAATCTGGCCTCAGGTACGTGACACTAGCTGTGTGACCCTGAGCAAGTCACTTAACCCTCATTGCCCCACCCCCCCAAAAAAAAAGAAAAGAAAAGAAAGTCACATTAAATATGTTTAGTGTAAGAATCTAAAAGTAATGTATCTATGTACTAATTTATCTGGGATCTCATTAATGTAGTTATTCCCTGAAATGACACATACTGCAACACATACATGCCTGTTCTTGCTATGAGACTTGTCTATGTTCTCCCACAATTTCAACACAGGATTCTGAATGCCTGAAGTGTTTTGGGGAGGAGTTTGTCCACCTTATTTTGATATCAGGATACTAATAGAACATATATGTTGTTTTTTGGTCATCTTTCACCCTTTGTTGCACCATCAGCCCATCTTCTACAATAATACATTTCTTTGATGACATGGTTTCTCTTTCCTAATTAATTTTTTGCTAACACCCTTGCCCTCCCCACCACAATCCTCTACCTTTAAGGGACCCCCCCCCCAACTTCAGTTCTGTAGACTATAGTGTACCATGATGAATAGCCATACAATTTCATTGTAAGAATATTGGTATTAAAAATGTGGGACTTCCATGGAAATAGCTTTGCAATTTGTGATTTGTAATCTAGTTCACTGTCCTCTTATTCATTTCTGGGCTCAACTCATTGTTCAGCTCCCACCCCTAGATCCCCATTGAAAACTTTCACTCCTTCAATGGACTTATCTCAGCTAGCTGTCATAGAGGGAAGTGAGTTAGCAAGTTAAATTCATACTAAGGTGTAAATGACAGATAGAACTGCCTGTAGTTTTCTCCTAATTGCATTTGCATTTGAAAAGAGCAGATTGGAAGGGTAAATAAATACTTTAATAAAAATAAATTCAAGAATGTTGGAATCTTAGAGTAACAGGCTAGTTGGGATGATCTTTTTTGGCTAGTAAGTGTGCATAGTTTTCCTCAAATCATACTACATATGGATTTCACTATTTTGTTCTCATGTAAATGCCCAAGGCCATCCTTGTGTACATTCATGCACGAGTGTGGTTGCATGTAACAAGTAGGTCCATATCTGACAAATGTAGTAATAACTGAATTACCTTGTGAAATATCTCAATGATATTACATTGAATCCCAAGAGATGGGTTTGATAACCTTGCAGGCCATTTTAGCCTCTGTTTAATGAGATCCAACAATAACAACCAAAAAAACATTTGGGGGCTCACATATTGGAATAATTATCCTAGAATATTTCACTCCTGAGGAAAAAAATTAGCCCTTGCTTTTCTGCCAATGCCAGTGAGATCCATGGCAGTTTGCCTCATATGCACAGACTTGGCATATTAACACTTTAGGAGCTCGAGCAGAGAGCACTTAAGTCATGCACCTAAGACCAGGGAGGCCCCCTCTGGAGCTCTAGTTAGTTGGCTCATGGCTCTTACATAGAAATGTATCATGAGATAGCCATTAAATTGGGTAGGTCAACCTTCCCTCTTGCTACGTACAAATTATATCCAGCTTTATATCCTTCCCTCTTGCTACATACAAATTATATCCATTTCAGGGGCAGCTAGGTGGCGAAGTGGATAAAGCACTGGCCCTGGTTTCAGGAGGACCTGAGTTCAAATTCAGCCTCAGGCACTTGACACTTACTAGCTGTGTAACCCTGGGCAAGTCTCTTAACCCTTATTGCCCCTCCAAAAAACAAACAAACAAACAAATTATATCCATTTCATAGAATCACCGATCTTAAGGGCTTCTTAACTTGGGTTTGTGAGCTTTTAAAAAAATTTCGATTAATGCCTTTCAATATAATTGGTTTCCTTCATAATCCCATGTACTTTACTTTATACATTTAAAAACACTATTCTGAAGAGGGGTCCATAGGCTTAGCCAGACAATTAAAAGTTAATGGCACAAAAAAGGCTAATTGAGAGCTGGAAGGGAACTTAGTGACCATCTAACCCAAGTCCTCTCCTTTTGAAGATGAGGAAACTGAGATTCTCCAAGTTCATACAGGGAGTGAGCCATCTGGTGAAATCTGATCCCAGATCCCCTCACTCCAGAGTCAGGGTTCTGCATGGCCAAGGGATAAAGAAGGAAGGTGTGTGATGGAAGCACCTTACCTCCTTAGGGCCCTTGGTTTCCTCATCTATGAAATGAGAGCGTTGGATTAAGTTATCTCCAAGCTTGCTGCTTGCTCTAAATCCTAAAATCTTAGTATTAAAGCCTGGGCCTTAAGCTTAGGTAGCCAACTCCAAGGGAGCATCCTTTTCATCCTTTTCTTGTCCCTACTGGAGGTACAGAGAGTCTCTAGAATGGAATACCTTTATGTCTTCTCGCCTCAGCATAGGCCATACCCCCTTGGGGCCACAGATGGCAGCAGCCACAGATCTACTTGACAGACTGACTATAGGTTGAACGCCTCCTCAGTGAAACAGTAAGTGACAAGGAAGCCAGGTGGGGAGAGCAAGCTTGGCTAAAATGTGAGCAGAATCCTCTCTCATTTCTCAGTCAATTAAAGAGACTTCTTGTACACTTAGCGATTAGTGTTCATGCAGGCAATTCTTCTGCTATTAGAGAAGCAGATTGACTCCATTTTGATAATCCTGCCCTAGTCTGTGCTTGGCAAGAGCAGCGTTGTGTCCATATGCTCTATTGTTCCCATCAGCAGGGCGCTAACATTTCTTTTGCTGCTGCTCTCGCTTCAGTGGTGGATGTTTTTTTAGCCCCCTTTTCAATGTTGCCAACACATACATATATATTTTTAAAACATAGCACTTATTCTGGAGCTGCAGAAGGTGTGAGAGCTGTGTCCTCTAGCCACGGCACAACATTTCCATTCAAACTCTGCTCTTCCTGCCTGCAAATTCAGTGTGGATTCTTTTTTTTTTTTTTAAAGGGGGTACAGATCGCCAATAAGTGGCAGTAACCTGGCTTAAAGACAGGCGGCACTTACACTTCTGAGGCGACGGCCTGAAACTGGGAAAGGGTTGCAGCCAAATGGAATTTATTAGCAGGATCTATAGAATGTGTTGGAAGATCGAGGCTGGTGTGAGCCGTCAGGCAGGCAGGTTGGCCCACCATCATACAAAGTCAAACAGGCCAAGTGCACAGAAGACTTAGACTGGCATGCCTTATCAGAATTTCTTTATTTCTTCCTGCAGTGAAACACAAAATGAAAAACTCTTTTGGTCCAAGAGATTTATGCTTTTTCCCCCAAATCTCATCCCTCCCTCCCTCCTTCCTTCCTTCTCTCTCCCCTCCTTCTCTCCCCTTCCTTCCTTCCTTCCTTCCTTCCTTCCTTCCTTCCTTCCTTCCTTCCTTCCTTCCTTCCTTCCTTCCTTCCTTCCTTCCTTCCTTCCTTCCTTCCTTTCTTCCTGTCTTTATCTCTTCTCCCCTAGATTTTGTTAAAGAAACAACTGTTTTTTGAATGACTCCAGTTGATTCCCTTACTGGGTTTCTGGAGATCCTCAGCTGAGAAGTTTGCCTGTTCTTCAAGGCAGGATTTTTATTGCCTACTCCAGGCGTTCTTAACCTTTTTTTTTTGTAATGGCCACCTTTGGTAGCCTGAAATGCCTATTTCAGAATAATATTTAATGGAAAAAATACACTTTAATAAATATATTATTACAAAGGAAATTGACTATATGGAAATAGTTATCAAAATGTACAACATAAACACATATATTATACATATGATTTTTATTTGTATGTATCATTGCATGTTGTTCACATGCATACACATGTCTATATACTTGTATGTGTATACACATTATATGTTTGTATGCATGCATACGTGTATCATACACACCAAAATGTCCCCTCCCCCCCCAGGTTAAGAACCCCTGCTCTAATCAATAAGAAGGATGTGAAATTTGGCTTCTTTAGAAGTAATCGATGTAAAGTATGGGATTGGTCACACCTAATTCTTACTTGCCATAAGAGGTAAAGAGATTTGCTTTTCTTGGGGGTGATAAGCTTTAAAAATTGCCTTATATCCTATGTTGATATAGTTTGTACAGGTTTGTTTTTTGTCATTTGAATACTAACTTGAAGCAATTTAATGTTTAGGTGAATTAATTGACTTATAATCAATTAAGCTCTAACCCAGTTCAAAGAAATGAATTCAGATCCAATTCTCAGAACATCAACCGATTCCCTTCAAATAGAGCTAGAGGGCAAACCTGTGATTTCATTGGTATGGAGAACTCTCATTAGAGGAAAATCCCTCTATCAATGAAGGTCAGCATTTTTTCTGGAACTTAATCTTAGAGAGTTGCCAAGAGAATTAAGTGACTTGTTCAGGGTCATGTATGCAGTACGTGTCAGAGGTGAGACTTGAATGCAAGTAGTCCTTGATTCAAGGCTGTCCCTCTCTCCATTAAGCCATCTTGCTCCCCCTTTCACTTCTAATAAAATGGAAAAGGGTGAGGGTGGGAGAGGGGGGATGTGGGGGAGTCTTCAGATTTCATTCCAATAAGCTTAATGGCTGCCAATTACACATTTGGATAGGGTCCCTGAATGTTCTATTTTAGAAAAGTTTCACTTTACCTGCTTTGTAGATTGATTAACTCTCTTTTTAATTACCTTATGTTTCAGCAACTAATGAAACTGAAACTTCTTAACAAAAACAACTGACTTTACATAACATGAATTAAGGCTGAAATTGAGGTCAATTCTGTTTCAAATAAGTGTCTCAAAAGGAAAAAAAAATCTCTTCATTAATCAAAAGCATCCTGAGTTACTTTCCCCCTATTAATACAGGTATACAGAAGCTCCTAACACTTGTAACCAATCTCTGTCTGCTCTAATGGATATCTGGAACCTTTATCGATTTGGGTAAATTTGCTTCTTCTAAGGTCAATAATGACAAATGAGCCATGTTCTGCATGAAGTGACTTGGTACTTTGAATTAACTGATTGTAATTATCTGTAGTTATTCTGTAACTGCTACTGTTACTGCTGCTGACAGAACATCTATGTGTTGGTGATGGTGATTTTTTTCCCCCTTCTTTGCTTTTTCATAATTGGAGAGGATTTTGTGGGTATGAAATTGAAAAGCTAAAAGCAGCAGCCTAAAAGACAGACTTGATGTCAAGACCATTATTGCATTACTGCTCTGCCCTATCACACCCCTACTGTTCCCATCCTGATCTATTCTTGTTCAAAGCTAACCATATGTTCATGAAGACCAGGGGCTCAGAGAAATGGGCGCTTGCTGCCATATAACACCTTTTCCATGGTAAATTCATGGAGAGAAGAAAGGTTAACAACCTATTCCATTTCCTAGGTTGCTCCAACTGGCTCTCAGTTTCAAAGAGACTGTCCACCTCCTCCTTCCTCACCAGACCCCCACCCCACCTCTTGCCTACCAGCCTTTGCTGTGTTCCCATCTGCAGCCATACTGCAAAGGCAGTAAATATGTGCACTGTGGTCTGTCTCCACCCAAGCAGGAGGACAAAGGGTGTAAATTAAACGTGTGCTCTCTAATGACCCCTGGCTTTTCTGTGTGGCCCATCAAAGTTCCAGCAGGCCAGGCGAGGGGATTGGCAAAGAGGGTTAGAATTTCAAGGAGAAAAAGCTGTCACACGCCCTGACAAAAATACTCCTCTCTCCAATCAAGAGTGAGTGGTTTGTGTCAAATTTAAGTGATGGTAGGGATTGGGTCAAGGATTTCTTTTTTTTTATTGTTTCAAAGAAAATTGGGTGAGAGGCCTCTGTCCTTAGAATTTTCCTGAGCAGGGGTCCTCCAAGCATTGTCAAGGTCACTTGATGAAGCCAGGCTTAGAGCTGCAGAAGGGTAGTGGTGGAGGTTTTTTATTGTTAAAAATATGTATTATTAACACTTTTGTGGGGTTTTTTGTTGATATTTTTGTTTGTTTCACATCAGCCATATTTGGAACTCTGCCTCTTCCCCAACCCTTCTTTTATCAAAGAAAAAACAATTAAGCAAAAACCCACCAGAGGCAGTGACTGAATCTGAAAATCGATTAGTCATTGAGTAAATTACTTGACCTCTCTGAGCCTCAGGTTCTTCATCTGTAAAGTGAAGAGGCTGGAATAGATGGTCTCCATCCAGGTCCCTTCTGGCCCCTTATCGGTGCTCCTGTGATCAAATTTTAAGGGCCTATTATGTGACAAGCACTGTGATAGACCCTGGAGATACAAAGACAAAAATGAAATCATCTCTGCCCCCAAGGAGTTTATATTCTGTGGAGGAAGCAGAAATGTATATGCTACACCTAACTTTCTTCCTTAGCTCCTTCCTGTTCCCACTCTCTGCTGAGAAGAGATCTGTCTTATTATCTTCTATCAGAGACCTCCATTTGTTTTTTTCAGTGATGTAGAGTCTGACTTTCTCTCAGTGATGTTATCATTTAAGTTATTGTAATCACTGAGAATATGTTTTTCTTTTGGTTTCACTCTGTGACAGTTCAAACAACTCTCCCCATATTTCTCCTAATTGTCATTTCTTATTGAACAATTACAGTAAGAAATTGTATTCACCTATCATGGTTTGTTCAGCCATTCCCCATCTGAAGGGCAGCTACAGTACTGTATTTACAGTTCTTTGGCACCACAAAAAGTTTGTCTGGAATATTTAGGTGTATATTGGACTCCTGTTTCTGTCTCTGATACAGGGTGATCACTGATCAATGGATTAAGGAGGATGGACACTTTAGTCATTCTTCTTGCATTATTCTAAACTGATAGCCAAGATGTTTGGGCAAATTCATAACTTCACCAACAGTGAATCAGTATTTCAATCTATCTACAATACCTAAAATATTTAGTATTCCTATTTTTTTGCCAGCTTTTGCAGTTTTCTTGGTGTGAGGTGAAATTTCAGCATTATTGATTTCAAGTACGTTTTCAAATGGCTGCATATAGTTTGTAATTCTTTTCAAAAACTCTTTGTTCAATTGGGGAGATAGTCAGAATTTATGATTGGACTATCCTGATGGAATATAAATGCTGATAGTACCTAAATAATTTAGAAATTTAGGTCTATATTAATCAAACTATCAAGAGTTTGTTTTATAGGACAAAACAAAATAGTAAAATTAATCTGCATTACAAACATATATATATATATATATACACACACGGGCATATTTATATACATGAACATATGTTATATGCTTATATACCTGTGTGTCTGTGTGAGTGTGTGTGTATATATACATATTTATATACATATACATATGGTATATTGATGTTTTATATATATTTAGACACCTATATTACCTGTGTTTGTGTGTATCTCTGTGTGCATATGCACACACATATTTCTTTGTGTATGCACACACATATTCCCAACATTAAAAAAATTTTTAAAAATTAGGAATGAAAGCCTAGAACAACTAAATCTCAAACTACATTATAAAGCAGTAATCATCAAAACTACTTTATACTGTTAAAAGTAGCAGAGTTTATTGATGATACAGACAATAAACAAGACAGAAATGATTAACTATGGTATTCTTGGATTCATCAAAGACTAGGTTGCTAACTGTTGGAATCAGGATTTTCTATTCAACAAAAATTGCTGGAAAAGCTAGAAAGGCATTTACCACATACCACTATAAACTCCAGATGCACACACAAAAAACACACGTACATACATACACACACACATATACAGGAACTATTTGTTGTGTCTGATTCTTTGTTACCCCTCTTTGGGGTTTTCTTGGCAAAGTTACAAGTTTGCCATTTCCTTCTCCAGTTCATTTTACAGATGAGGAAACTGAGGAAAAAAGGTTAACTGACTTGCTCAGGGTCACACAACTAGTAACTGTTTAATGATAAATTACAACTCATGAAGATGTCTTCTTGACTCCAGGCCCAGCACTCTATCCACTGTGTCATCTAGCTGCCCTATACACAAATATACACATACATAGACACATATACATGCACACATATTTATCCAATCACAGGATAGCAGAATTAAGTACCTTGCTCTTGGAAAAAAAATTCTTAATTAAATCAAGGATAGAGGGAACCATAGAAGACAAAATGTATACTTTCAATTGTATCAAACTGAAAACCTTATGTATGAACTAAATTATTGAAAGAATTAGAATAGAAAACTTAATTGTGAAACATCTTTAAAGCCAATTCTCTGATAAAGACTAGTTATCTTTGATACATGAAGAGTCAGTGTTTTATAATAGATTGAGAACCAGCCTCACAACCGGGAAGACTTGGGTTCAAATTCTGGCTTTGACACACATTGGCTAACTTGTCCTAATTTCACTCAACTTCTCAGTGCTTTAGGCAACTCTAAAAATATAAATTGCAAAGAAGGTGCTGACCTGCATTAATATAAGTAATATTCTCACCTGAGGATTCTCTATAATAGATCCAGTCCTTATTCTATCCAAGATATATAGCAAATTGAGACAAATATATCAGTATGGGAATCATTCCCTCATCAAATGTCCAAGAAAATGAAAGTCATCAGCAACCATATGAAAGATTGCTCCAAATCACTAGTAAGAAGAACTTAAATGAACATGGCGGTGTGGTTTTATTTTGTATCCAGAGGATTGTCAAAGACATCAAGAGACAAAAATGTTTCCTGTTGGAGGGGCTGTTGGAAGACAAGCACACTAAAACATCATTTGTGGATCTGTGAATTAGTCTAACTAGTCTGGAAAACATTTTGAAATTATACTTTAAAAGTTACTAAGCTATATTTACCTTATCAGTGAGTGATACAACTACTAGGCATATACCCTGAAGGAGTTCCAGTCATGAAAGGACTTTCTTTTTCTAGGACTCAGGAGATGAAACTGGCAACAGACTGATTTGGGGGTAAAACGTGGTGGAAAAAGAAAGTCAAGAAAAATGATTGCCCCAGTGTGGTCTTTATTGAAGGCAGTATTTGATAGTCCCTACTTTTTATTTTTGAATAGTTCAGTGAAAACTTAACCCAATGACGATCAGAAGATGAATATGAAAGCTAGAGGTCTCTTGTAGTCCTTCATTTTACAGATGAGGGAATGGAGTTGAATGGCTTCTCATGGAGATCTTCAATTTTCAATCTAAGAATTTACACTTCAGAAATCAGCAAAAGTCACAAATAAGGACTTGATTTATTGTTTTCTTGATTGAATAAACTTAAGAAAGTGACAGAGAAAAATGTTAATAATGCATTCTCTCCCCCCAGCCCAGCATATTGCTAAACAATTACCAGCATACCCCTAATAGTTTGCCCAAGGTGATACAGGTATTCAGTGGCAAAACTGACAGTATAACCTGGGTACACTGTCTCCCATTCTAATTTAGTGCTCTTTCTACTATAATATATTGTATTTCATTTGCTCTTGTTGGAGATGGGCTGGGTGAAATGTAACAGACCTATGTGCCTTGGGTATTAGGGAAGATGGATGGCAAACAGTGAACCAGTCCCACTAATGAGACTCTTATCTTTTCCTTGGTGAATCCTATTCAGCCCTGGATCATTTTATTCCTTCCTTTATTTACTCCAGCATCCCTGCACTGACATTAATGAACTGAGTTCCTCACTTGTGATCTATTCCCATGGGACTCCCTGAGGGTTGAGGATCTCAACTCTCATCAACATGGAGCTTCCCTGAGGGTGAGGTTCTCTGAAGTTCTACCTAAAGGGTAGGTGAGAGAAGAGCAAATCATTCATATAAATGTGTGTGTGTTTATATTCTAAGTCACCTGTAAAGTTGTGACTTGACCTCAAATGAAAAGGAGATATGCAACAGAATGGAAGCTTTTTGAGGGCAGAAATTGCCTTTTGCTTTGTTTCTATATCCTATAGTTTGTTGTGATCAGAAAGCTTGGCTTGGAGTCAGAAAGAAGTGGGTTTAAACCCTGCCTCTGAAACATGCTTGCTGTGTGACTCAAAACAAGCCCCTAAGAACTCAGTGTTCTTAGGCAGCTCTAAGATTATAAATGGCAGATCAGGTTTATATCTGCATTGGTATAGGGGTTTTCCTTACCAGGAGTTCCCTACACCAAGAAAATCATAGTTCATAGGATTTTTAGATCTGGAAGGGACTTTAAGACTAACTAGCCCTATTCCCTCATTTGCAGATGAGGAAAGGGAAGCTCAGGGAGGCTCAAGAACTTACCCTGAATCATTTAGTGAAGCTGGATTTGAACCTAAGTCCTTCCCAGCTTTGTCCCTTGGAGCTTTCTAGTCTTCTTACACTTTCCTCCCCACTACATACTCTGCAATCCAAAGATTCCTGGCTTCCCTGGCTTTCTTCAACACTTAGCTTAAACCTCATCTTCTGTAAGACACCATTTCCCTCTACCATTAATGCTTCCTTTTCCGACTTACCTTCCTTCTACTCCCTATTTATCATGTATGTACATAATTGTTCCCCTATTAGAATGTGAGCCCCTTAAAGGAAGAGATTATATTTTACCTTTCTTTTTATTCCCAGCACTTACCACCATATCTAGCATCAGTAATGGTTTAATAAATACTTGTTGACTGACCAATAAAGGCTCATTGATTGAATGCGGGCCTTTCTAACTCCAAATCCAGTTCTATATCCATGCTACAATGCCCTTCTTCACAAAGGGTTTAAAAAATCCTGACATTGAACCCAGTGCTTCATACATAGTAGGCACTTAAAATTTTTTGTTGGGTTGGATTGAGAACTCCTATTAGTCCCCAGGCAACCATAGTCAGGAATGAAATTTAAGCACTTCAGTGTGGCTATTTCTACTTAGTCACAGTCAAGAAGCAAATTGCTCATAATAGTCACTACAGTGGGAGAAGCCACAGGGAAAAAATGACTCCCCGTGTCAGGGCCACTGCCCCCTGTTCCATCTTCTCCCAATGAAACAATTCAAGTGCCAGACACTGTAGTGAAGCCAATGAGATCTAATGAACTTGTAGCAGGTGTTATCACTTGTAGTCATCTAATTTTAGCCTAAAAAATGGAGTCCCCAGTCGGTAGTTATGGAGTCAAGAGGAAAAGGAAAAGTATCCTCGCTTAAAGTCTAAAATCAAAGGTTTCAGCCAAAGGCTAAAACCTTTAAGTAACCAGATTAGCTCCTCCCTTAAAAGGGAGAGAAAGTTAAGAAGAGTCTGAATCAACAGAGCTGAACAGATAAACTGAGAAGGTCTGGTTCAAACTCTATGCCTGGTATTTAAGAGGAGAGAATTAGTGCTAATGGACTGTTTTTTTCCCCCCTGCACAACAACTGTGTCAACTCCAGCCTAAATCCAACATCTGTCTGCCAGATAATGTGCACAGCTGTGGAAGCACCATTACTGGCCCACTGGCAGAATATCATGTGCTAGTTGTTTACTTAGAGTGAATTAGAAGATAATCTTTTGGAGAGAGAAGGCAGCACACCTTGTGAATATTTTATTCCTTAGTCCCGCTTCCTTTTTTCTTCTTTTTCTGGTCATTCTCTAAGGCAGCAGAGGAAGTATGTCCTAAGTTTTTCAACCCATTCCACCATGCTCCTTCTACATAAAAGGGGAAAAAATCCCTACCACCGAGCATAGTGTCTTACATGAAGTTAACAAATCAATAAGCATTTATTAAGCACCTACTGTGAGCCAGGCACTGTGCTAAGTTCTGGGGGCACAAAAAAATAGCTGCTCCCTAGGAACTCACAGTTCAATCTAATACATAGTAGACACATAAGACATGTACTTAAAAATGGCCAAGCTGGTGGGGACTGGGTGTGGTGGGATGGGGTGGGAGGTGGCAGCTGATTCATCTGCCCATTTTGCCCTGCCTGAACCAATGGTTGTTATAACAAACTACTGCTACCATTGGATCATCTGGATTCTGAACACCATAAAATATTTCAGCTAAATGAATGTATGTTGAGTTGTTGGTCTGTGGCCTTGGTAGACATCAGCCTTAATGTCAAACAATAGTTTGATGCTGAACAGAGAGCAGTGACTGTTCAATATCAAGCTCTCCCCTACTTTTTATTAAAGAAGCACTTAGTAGACAAGCAGATCTTATTGATTGGTTAGTTACTGCTTTTTTTTTTTTGTTTTATATTTTCCCTCTTCTTCCTCCTTGATTTGGAGGAAGGGAGCTTGGATGATACTTGATTAAAAGCCACACCTTATGGATGAAAAGAAAATAGAGTCTAAATAAAACATTTGGAATCAACCAAAGTGAATGGAGCAAATATATCGTACTGCCCTGTGCAAATGAAATATGGATGGCAGTATCAGCTTGTAGTAGACAGCAACACACATCCCAAGAAACACTTAATTGAGCCCATTTGGCAATCTCTGCTCAGCAGGAGCTCAGTAATAAAATAACATGTAATAACATACCTTTCTTCCTTCTCTAGAGCAAGAATCTCTCCAGGTCAAGGTTAGGGTTATTGGAAGGGCAATGTTGGGGAATTAGGATTGCAGCTGACATTGTAACTGCTTATTATACATGGGCTGTATTGAAGGTGAGGAGGGGGTTTAGAGGGGATATGTGCATTTCAAAGTCATTTGGATAAAGTTTTGAGTTCTAACTGAGAAACCCATTCCCCCTTTATTCTTGTGAAAGATAAATGAAGGAGAAGAGGACCCTCCCCTCGCAAAAAAAAAAAAGTAAAATGAGAAGAGGGAGTTGTAATTACCATTGGAACCAAACATCCCATGGAAATATTTAACTTTTGCACCTTTGTGTGACTTGTAACCCTTCCATTTAGAAAGCCAAATTCCACGGGATCAGCACGAAGCTATTTATAAGCTGCTACACAAATGGCCTTTCATGTCATCAAAAGAGAGTTATAGTGCTCACCACTGGGCTGTCAGAGTCCCAAATATTCACAAGGGTTAGGTAACTAGACAGGGAGGTCTAATTATAATGAGGTCATCAAAACCTTCTAGTTATATAGTGTGCATAGCCATAAAATACCAATGGAAGTAAAGACAAACATAAACCTCAGTGGATCATCTCAAAAGCAAACCTTTGAGAGAACTATTTGACAAGACCAAGAAGCTCAGCTAGTTTCACAGGCTACAGGCTAAAATCTCCCTTTAAGGAAAAGGTGCACAAGTCACACATTCACTAATCAGCCTGAGAAAAATAAAAGGGATTCCAAAAGAATGGCACCCTGGTTAGATGTCATGGGGCACTGGTGATAGGAACCATCCTCCTCCATTTCTTGATCACTGAGGAAGCCTGTTAAGAAAAGTTATCCTCAGCAGAAGGTTATTTGCTAAAATATGGAATTAGAGAAAATGGAGGCAGCTTTGGATCTAGTTCTTTTCTACATGAAAAAAAAAGGGAATCTTAAGTGAAAAATTACAACATATCCACCCTGTAATGAAACGTGCAGAAGAAATGAAAAACGCATTATTCTACCCCATGTGTATATACTACATCATTACACCACTGAGAATGTTTCACTAATGACACAGAACATATGGGGGTCTTACATAATGAACTACAATGAGGTACATTAAAAATATAGATGAGTTTAATTTTTATATATTTATTTAATTGATTTTTGCTTTTTTAAAGGCTGTTTCAGAAGACTCTCGCAGATGGCATCCATTTCAGCGAGTGTAATCTCAGCTACACATTCCTCAAATCTCTCCAAGTTTCCACCAATGTGAGTTTTAGTAGACAAAAGAATGGATAAATCTCATGTCAAAATACTGGGATTTCAGTACTACCTTGGTATAAGGAAAAGAACAATTTGATCTGCAAAATCATTCCCTTTGCGTCATTGCTTAAATATTAGCACAACTGTGTGACAGATTCTCCATCTCAGATTAACCTTTCCACATGTAGACTACCACCAGCAGGCTCTTTGTAGCTTCTGCCTACTATTCCCCCTCCTGTCTCCAATGCCCAAATCATGTAATTATTTTAAAAGAAATATAACCTGAAGGATAAGAAGCGTCAGGTTTGCAAAATTTTGTGTTTGTGTGTAAATGTATGTATTTTCTTTCCTTTCTTTCTTCTTTTGACCAATTCAGGTGAGAGGAAAATTCAAGGGTCAGCCACTTCCTCTTGCTCCTAGATGCTTGTTTGTATAGCCTTCTATTTGTGTACCTTGAAAATATGAGATAATTTTCCTTAATTTTCTTTTCCTTTTTCATCCTCCCCACAGTGTATTTCTCTTCCCTTCCATTTCCATTTTCTTTAAGGTAATCAAGAAATAACAGAAAAATTCCAAGGCTTGTCTAATTAATCTCCTTCTATGACTCCTGATGATTATAGTGTTCATAGGGGACACATATAGTATCTCTATATTAAAATGTAATCAATATAGCCTTGTTTTGTCCCTTATGATTGTTTGTTCTTGTTTACTTTCTTATATTTCCTGTGGTTTTTATGTTTATACTTCAGTTTCTATTCATCTTTGCTCTTTCCATCAGGAATGCCTGGAAGTTCTCTATCATTAAAGGTCCATTTCCCCCCATGTTTTTCTGGAAAGTTATTCTTTATTATAAGCCCATAATCTTTTGAGTTCTAGAAAATTGTATTCTAAATTCCATTCTCTTTTATAATGGTAACTGCTAAATCATGTGTTATCCTGAGTGTAGCTTCATGGTACTTGAATTCTTTCTTTCTTGCTTGCTTCTTATAGTTTTGTTTTGTTTTAGTTTTGAATTTTGTTTTGGACCTGAAAATTCTGAATTTTGGCTATAACATTTCTGGGAGTTTTCATTTTCGTGTTTTATTCAGGTGCTGACTGGGGGATTCTTTCTATTTCCAATTTTCTCTCTTGTGCTAAGAGATCTGGACAGTCTTCTTTAATGCTTTCTTGAAATATGATATCTATACACTTTTTTGGGGTCATGGATTTAAGGTAAGCCTATGATTCTTAAATCATCTCTCCTGTTGAAAAGTGTTTTCCATGTCAGTTTTTGCTATGAATTACTATTCATTTTCTTCTTTTCTTAGCCTTTTGACTTTGGTTTAATATTTCTTGTTGTTTCATGGAATCATTAGCTTCAATTTGGTCCCTTTTAATTTTCAGGGAATTTGTTGCCTAGATAAGACATCTTGTACCAAAATATAAACTCCCTTTCTGATGTTTTCTTCAATAACTTTGAATCTTTTTTTTTCATTTTTCCTCTATAGCTCTCATATAATTTATATATTTTGAAAAATATCTTTTACCTTTTTTTTTGTTTGTTTTTACTCTTGCTTCATTTCTCCCAGGAATTCTAGTTGAATTTACTCCCCAAGTTGTGTTCTTCTTTGACACTTTGCTTATAGATGTTTTGGAATCACTATATTATTTTGAGTCTGGATCTTGAGTTTTCTTGTTACCATAACAGATTTTTGTGGGATTCTTTCGTAGTTTGCTCATTCTTCCAGGCAGCTTCTTTACTTTAGTTAGACTTTATGCCAGATCCAAGCTAAGTACTTTTGTATGGGATGTCTGTGCTAGTCCTGCTACTATTTTCTTGGGGGTTCTGAGTATGTGTTATTTTAGGATATCAGAGGAAGCTCAGGCTGTGGCCCTATAAGCGTTCAGTGCTCCCCAAATGGTTTGATTTAGCACAAAGTCTAATTGTTACACCCTATCCTGAGTTCTGCAAGTTCTTTATTTGGGTTTGTATCTAAGCAACAGGCCGGGGGGGGGGAGGGGGGCACTTTCCTTGTTTGAAGTTTCAATAGACTGCTAGACAGGAGGAAAACTGTAATGGTTCAGTGACAGAACTGTAGGCTTCCTTTTGCATTGTGATGATTCCTGCCCAGGTTATTCTGTAGCAGGCTTCAGACTAGACTAGGAGTTGGAAGTAAGACCAGTTCTGCTCCTGGGGCAGAATCACACAGCTGCTGCTTGCTTCTGAACTTGCTTTTTTTGTTAGTACACAGTCTAGGACTCCTCACCCTGGAATGCCACCCCTAAGCACAGGTCCTCCCCCTCAGTCTGCCCAGAATCTATAGGTAGTGAGCAGCAGAGTTGTCAGTTGGCACCACTTCCTGCACTTTACACAAGCTTAGGACTATCTATGCCATATCTAGAACATCTTTTGTTCCTTTGGTGCACAGGCCTTCCCTGGGATGAAATATTCCATAGGCCAAATCCCATCAACAATGCCTATTGAGGGGGCAGCTAGGTGGTGCAGTGGATAAAGCACCAGCCCTGGATTCAGGAGGACCTGAGTTCAAATTCAGCCTCAGACACTTGACACTAGCTGTGTGACCCTGGGCAAGTTACTTAACCCTCACTGCCCTGCAAAAACAAACAAAAAACCCAAAACAATGCCCATTGACCGCTCTATCTTTCTTGTCTAGGTCAACCTCAACTGGAAAAACTACTGTGATTTTTTTTTCTTTGATTTACCAATCAGGATTAAGTCTGGTACATTTTCTAGATCTGTTTGGAGGAGTCTTGAGGAGGAATTGGCAGGGAAGTACAATTTTCTGTACTTCCTGCTACGCCTCAATTTTGATTCAAATATTCCCACTTGGGTGAGTCCTGAAGGGAACTAAGATTTCTAGGAAGTAAGAGGGAACTATATTTTATTTGGTTGGAGTGAAGTAACAGAAATTGGAAATGGAGTGCCATATATAAGGAAAAGGCCAAATTAATTAGACTATAGAATGTATGAAGTGATATAATATTTAATAAAATAGGAAAAGGTTAGGGTCAAATTATTAAAGACTTTAAATGCAAAATAAAAGTTGTATTTGATCCTAGAGGCAATATGAAACTACTGAATTTATTGGAAATTGGAGTCCTATAGGTAGTGCGTTGGACAGAGTCCTGTCTGGAGTCAGGGAGACCTGAGTTTTAATTCTTCCTCAGATACTTACTAGCTATGTGACCCTGGGAAAGTCACTTAACCCCAATTTTGCTTTAGTTTCTTCATCTGTAAAGTGGAAATAATAATAACACCCACCTCTCAGGGTTGTTGTAAGAATAAAATAACCTATGAAAAGTACTGTGCAACCCTTAAAGTACTATATAAATACTAGTAGTAGTAGTAGCAGCAGCAGCAGCAGCAGCAGCAGCAGCAGCAGTAGTAGTAGTAGTAGTAGTAGTAGTAGTAGTAGTAGTAGTAGTAGTGATGGTGGTGGTGGTAGCAGTGGTGGTGGTAGTAGTAGTAGTTGTTGTTAGTATTATTATGATTAATTTAAGGAAGTGATGTGGTCAGACCTACACTTTAGAGAAATCAATTTGGCAGCTGAAATGAGGATGGATTGGAGTAGGGAGAAACTTAAGTCAGAGAAGCCAATCAGGAAGCCATTGCAAATAGTCCAGACAGGTGGGGAGAATGACTTCAACTTGGTTATGAATAGATAGATTGTTGCATAATTATATATTATATTCTTAAAAATTAATATCACAGCAATTGTCAGGAATCTAGGCCTTTCTCTCTCTTTATCAAATTCTTATTCTCCTTAATAAATGCTTAAAAGTCTAACTCTTGCTAAAGCTTATAATTTATTGGCGACCACTCATTAGATGTTTTAGACAGACTAGCTAGAATTTTAGCCCTTAACAGATGAATAGATAGTCCTAGGGCTATAGATTTGTAGCTGGAAGAATCCTTAGAAAATATAGAGTTAAAACTCATTTTACAGATTATGAAAAGGAGACCCAGAAAGGCCAGGGTCACATAGCTTCCTAGTGTCTGAGACAGGATTTGAACTCAGATCCTCCTGATTCAGCACTCTTTTCACTTCACCACCTACTTACCTTGAGGGGACAGATCTGAGTGTACAACTGTATCTACAGCTTAAAAATTTCAACCAGACTAGTATACAATGGCAGTAACCTAAGGGCCATTAATTATAGCCCCGAAAGTTTTACTTGTTGGAAGATGATTTTACTATGTGACAGTAAGTCGCATTTATATACAAGCTTTAAGGTAGACAGAAGATTTCACATAAATCTGTCTTATTTGTACTTCACAACAGCTCAATTTTTTATGTGAAGAGGGAAGACTTATATAAAGTCACATTAATAAGTAGTAGAACTGGAACTCAAACCCAGGCCTTTGAACTAGTCCATTTCTACTCACTGATTAAGCAGACAATTAGAGCCTAGATCCTTCAGGAAATTAAAAAGTTTCCCCAAGTTCTTGTATGAATCCCACTGCTGTTTTGGGGGACCTGAATCAAAGATGTCTTTGTTTAGCCCACAGCTGCTGAAGATGGTTTGACTCTTCAATATGGTAGAGCTACTACCTTCTGTGAAATTTTCTTTGGGAATCTGGGGTGAGAGATGGAAGGAAAAGTAATACAAAAGACTATTTTGAGGGGTTATGAAAAATGCAGAACATGTCTAGCAATAAGAATTGAGTAATTCTGAGCCTCCATCTTAGCTTAAAGCTCCAACTGTAACCCAATTCTGTGTTAGGATAATTTTATATAACCCCTGTTACATCTCAATTTATGGAAATAATTAGAGCAAATTAGATCACGGGAAAGTTTAATTAGCCAGGCATAGTTTTGCATTAAAGTTCATTTTCTGTGGAAATTAGAAAAGCCTGAGTAATTTGGTACTTCATTATATAATGATTTAGCATCATACATCAATGGGGGCTAGGAGCTGGTAACTGTGGATAAGGAAAGTGGATGGCCACATGCTCAGTGACCCAAGACTCGAGGCAGAGCCATGAAATATTTTGGCTCTTACAGGGGAAAGAAAACCAAGGGACAGAACCAATGAAGGTCAAGAATACTTTCAAGTCCATTAGAGGCAGTTATTTCAAGTGCACTGAAATGCCAGCCTAAGTCTCACTCTCTCATACTCTGACCAGTGAAGAGCATAATCCTTGAGAAATTTAGTAAGATAGATGAGTAATCAGGGAGGTGATATGGTATTGTGGAAAGAACACTGGGCTTGAAGTCTTACAACTTGGATTCAAATACTGTCCTTGTCCCTTGCTAGGTCTGTAACCTTTGGCAAGGTTCTTAATCTCTCTGCCTCAGTTCCCCCTTTTTAAAGAAAAAGGAGTTATATTTGCAACACCTACCTTACAGAGCTATTGGGAGGAAATTACTTTGGAAACCTTCAAGTGCTATAGAAAGGTTAGTTATTACCAATACCATTTTTTTTTCTCCACATACTCTTACCCCATGACAATTTATGTTGGAAAGAGACAATATTTACTTGCTTTCAAAACTCACTTCATCAGACTTCAAGACAAACATTTAGCACCTGCATATATAGGCAAATATTCTGGTAGCATGGAAGTCACAATGCCTTAATTTTTCTAGCACTGACATCACCATTTTCCATATATGATTTGCTGGTCAAACATCATACACACATTATATTTAATTCAGCTTATCTCTCCAAAAAATCTGATAACGATATTATTTTAACTTTAATTATGCTGAGTTAATTTGTATTAATAAGTCATAATCTTTAAATTCAGTAAGATCTGAACATTAATAAACATCACTTTTTATGAAACATTTTTAATATTCAAATAATGTATTGTCATAGGGTTTTTTTTCATGTAAGTGAGCATTTATGTAGACTTTTACACTTCATAAATGTGTTAAGTTCTTGCTGTGTCAAGCACTATATTAGTCACTGCAGACATAAAATCCCAAACAAAACATTCCTTACTCTTAAGGACATTACATTCTATTGGAGACATAATCAATATGGCAGCTTTTGGACAACACTGGGGAATATGTCTTAAAAAGACAAAGAATTGATTTGAGTACAAACAGTAATTAGATCAGGTGCCACCTATTTTCACTGACATCTCCATTGTTCTTTTAATTAAGAGTAAGAAAATTCAGCTCTTATTCAGAGAGAAGAAACAATTTTAGCCAGAAAACTCTAGTGGTGTAGAGGCTGGAGTCAGGACTGACATAAGGTCAAATCCTGCCCTAGACACTAGTTATATGATTCGGGACAAGTTACTTAGCATATCTGCATCTTTGTTTCATAAAGAAAATGGAAATGATAGTAGCACTTATTTCACAGGTTTGTCATGAGAATCAAATGAGATAACATATGTTAAGCAATTTATAAATGTTAGTAATTATTATTAGCAATCAGAATATCTGGATCAATTTTGGAAAGTGACTTTTACTTCCACAAAACTACCTGTTAGTTGTATTTGAGCAGTCAAGGATAAAGGGACTTAAATAAAAACTATGTGCCACAAAATTGAGAAAATATGTATTATATAATATGATTAAACTCAAGGACATAAATCTGGAAGCTATCTTCAGCCTATTAAGTACCATTGTTTTAGTAGCTTTGTCTTTTGTCCAACTAAATATTTCCTATTCCTTCCTGCAATTATAATGGTCCAGAATTCATGTCATGCTCATTTAATACTACTATGCATCAATTACACACATTCTATCCTATTTAGGAATAAATATTGAATGTTATGAAATATTTTATATTCATGCTTTATAAAATCTGTAGACCAGACCTTCCATTTATTTATTTATTTGGTTGCTCAATTTTTTTTTTATTTTTTGTTGGGCTTGTGATTTTATTGGTATTGAGCTACCTCTATCAACACACCTCTAGAATAAAATATAAATTCCTCTGATTAGCTTTTGGAGTTCTATACAACCTGAATCTTACTTAGTTTTGCAGTCTAATTGGATATTGTTCATGATAGTAACAACTAGCATTTATATTGTATCTACTATGTGCCAGGTAATGTGCTGTCTTTATAAATATTATCTCATTTGATAGAACAACCCTAGGAGAGAGGTAATTTTATTATACTCACTTTAGAGTTGAGAAAACTGATACAAACTGAGTTTAAATGACTTGGTCAAGGTCATGCGATCAGTGTCTAAGGTCAGATTTGAAGTCAGGTGTTCTTTACTCCACCTATCTGCCTGTCATACTCTGTATTCTGCTTAAATTGGTCTATTCAATATTCTTAATATCTGATGCTCCAATTCCCACTTCTGTGCCTTTTTTGCTGGCCAAATAATATGCTTGAAATCCACTTAGTTCTTACCTCAGCTTTACAGAGTCTGTCTCTTCCTTTAAGATGCTACTGAAATAGGGGCAGCTAGGTGGCACAGTGGATAGAGCACCGGCCCTGGAGTCAGGAGTACCTGGGTTCAAATCCGGCCTCAGACACTTAACACTTACTAGCTGTGTGACCCTGGGCAAGTCACTTAACCCCAATTGCCTCGCTAAAAAAAAAAAAAAAAAGATGCTACTGAAGCATAGTCTTGTATACAATCTTTCCTGTTCCCCTTCACTGGTGGTGTCCTCCCTCCCATACATGTTTTTATTCAACTATTTTGTACATATGCATTTTATGATTATGCTTTATATATTTTAGATGCATTTTTCCTCCCTTATTAGAATGTGAGGTCATTGCAAGGAAGGATTGCTTTATTATTTATATTTGCATAAACAATCAGTCAATAAATATTTATTAAGGTACTGTGCTAAGCACTGGGGATTGTTGTTGTTTGTCCTTCTTTCTTGAAGAGGACCATGACATTGGGAGGTGATGTTATGATTTTCAGTGAATTGGATTTAAGTGAGGGAGGGCTATGCAGAGTCACCAGCCTCACTCCCTCCTCCAGAGCTGTCTGAGTCCAGTAGCAAGATATACATCAGGATCATTAGAGATGGCCTTGGATATTTGAGGCAATTCGGGTTAAGTGACTTGTCATGGGTCACACAGCTAGCAAGTGTCAAGCATCTGAGATCAGATTTAAACTCAGGTCCTCCTAACTCAAGAACCAGTGCTCTATCCACTATGCCACCTAACTGCCCCATGCATTGGGGATAAAAAAAGAAGGAATACAGACCGTGACCTCAAGAAATTCACAATCCAGTGAGGTTATATACTAGTACTCGGAATATAGTTTGAAATAATCTTATTTGATTGATTTATTAGAGTCTTACCTGGGTAGCCAAGTGACTCAGTGGATAGAATGTTGGGCCTAGAATCAGGATTACCTGAGTTCAAATCTGGATTCAGATACTTATTAGCTGTGTGACCCTGGCCAAGTCACAACCCTGTTTGCCTCAATTTTTCCATCTATAAAATGAGCTGGAAAAGGAAATGGCAAACCACTCTAATATCTTTGCCAAGAAAAGCCCAAATGGAGTCACAAAGAGTCAGACATGAGAAACACCTGAACAAAAAGAACAGCATGCCTAGAGCAGAGCTTGTAGAACATGTGGGCCAGAAACAGATAAACATATAATTAGGAAATATTTAACAAAATAAATAAAAATAAAATAGAACATAGATAATGTTGGAGAAACTGAAGCCTGAGGGGTTCATTTATTTTCTTTTTTAAAAAGTAAATAAATTTTATTATTTTCCAGTTACATATAAGGATAGTTTTCAACATTTGTTTTCAGAGGATTTTTAGTTCCAAATTTTTTCCCACCCTCCCTTCCCTCCCTCCTCCTCATGATGAAAAGCAATCTGATATAAGTTATATATGTACAATCACATTAAACATATTTCTGCATTAGTCATGTTGTGAAAGAAGAATCAGAGCACAAGGGCAAAACCTCAAAAAAGAAGGAAAAAATATCCCAAAAGTAGAAACAGTATGGTTCAATCTGTGTTCATAATCTACAGGTTTTTTTTTTTTCTGGATGTTGAGAACATTTTCTATCATGAGTGCTTTGAAATTATCACCATTGTTCATCACACCATGTTGCTGTTACTGTGTACAATGTTCTCCTGGTAATGCTCCTCTCAGTAAGCATCAGTTCGTGTAAGTTCTTCCAGGTTTCTCTGAACTCCTCCTGCTCATTGTTTCTTACAGTGCAATAGTATTCCATTACATTCATATACCACAATTTGTTTAGCCATTCTCCAATTGATGGGCATTCCCATGATTTCCAATTCTTTGCCACCACAAGGAGAGCTGCTACAAATATTTTTGTACATGTGGGTCCTTTTCCCTCTTCTATCTTTTTGGGATACAGACCTAGCAGTTGTACCACTGAGTCAAAGGGTATGAACAGTCCCATAGCCCTTTGGTCATAGTTCCAAATTGCCCTCCAGAATGGTTGAATCAGTTCACAGCTCCACCAACAAAGCATTAGTGTTCCAATTTTTCTGCACCTTCTCCTAGTTATTATTTTCCTTTTTTGTCATATTAGCCAATCTGATAGGTGTGAGGTGGTACCTCAGAGTTGTTTTCATTTACATTCCTCTGATCAATAGTAATTTAGAGCATTTTTCATATGGCAAAAGATAGCTTTGACTTCTTTATCAGAAAACTGCCTGTTCATATCCTTTGACCATTTCTCAACTGGGGAATGACTTATATTCTTATAAATTTGATTTAATTCCTGATATATTTTAGAAATAAGGCCTTTATCAGTAATACTGTGTTAAGGGCTAAAATTCTAGCTAGTCTGTCTAAAATATCTAATGAGTGGTCACCAATAAATTATAATCTTTAGCAAGAGTTACGTTTTTAAGCATTTATTAAGGAGAATAGGAATTTGGTAAAGAGAGAGAGAAAGGCCTAGATTCCTATCTATTAAAGGGAGAGCACATTTCTAGCTCCGCTCTCCACCAGAGTCCAAAGGAAAAACCAGAGACAGAGCGCTAGTCTCTTCCTCCTTCCTCCCACTACCCAACATCACTTCCTGATGCCAAAGAAAAGACTTCTGGTCTTGCCCTCAAAGACCTTCGCTTCATGGGCAGAACTCTTCTACAGTAAGTCTCCAGCAGGTGTCGTCATTCCAATCGTTACAACTGGCTGTAAAGATTGTTTTATTGTTTTCTGCCTCCCTTCTAATTTTGGCTGCATTGCTTCTGTTTGTACAAAAACTTTTTATTTTTAATGTAATGAAAGTATTCCATCTTGCATTTCATAATATTCTCTATCTGTTTGGACATAAATTGTTTTCCTCTCCATAGATTTGAGAGGTAAATTATTCCTTCCTTTCCTAATTTATCTATGTTATCACCCTTTATGTCTAAATCTTGAACTCATTTTGACCTTATTTTTGTATAAGGTGTAAGATGTTGGTCTATTGCCTAATTTCTGCCATACTATCTTCCAGTTTTCCCAGCAGTTTTTGTCAAATACTGAGTTCCTATCCCAGAAGCTGGAATCTTTGGGTTTATCAAACAGTAGATTACTATAGTCATTTACTACTGTGTCTCCTGTGCCTACCTATTCCATTGATCCACCACTCTATTTCTTAGCCAGTACCAAATAGTTTTGATGACTGCCGATTTATACTATAGCTTCAAATTTGGTATGGCTAGCCCACTTTCCTGTGCATTTTTTTTCATTAATTCCCTTGATATTCTTGACTTTTTATTCTTCCAGATGAATTTTGTTATTATTTTTCCTAACTCTATAAAATAATTTTTAAGTAGTCTGATTGGTATGGCACTGAATAAGTAAATTAATTTAGGTAGAATTGTCCTTTTTATTATATTAGCTCAGCCTATCCATAATCAATTGATATTTTCCCAATTATTTAGATCTGATTTTATTTGTGTGAAAAGTGTTTTGTAATTGTGTTCATAGAGTTCCTAGGTTTGGAACTTATCTTTCTATCTCTTGCTGCTGAGCTTTGTTGGTAATGTATAGAAATGCTGATGATTTTTGTGGGTTTATTTTATATCCTCCAACTTTGCTAAAGTTGTTAATTGTTTCAAGCATTTTTAGTTGATTCTTTACATATATCATCATATCATCTGCAAAGAGTGAAAGTTTTGTTTCCTCCTTCCCCATTCTAATTCCTTTAAATTCCTTTTTCTTCTCTTATTGCTATAGCTAACATTTCTAGTACAATATTAAATAATAGAGGAGATAATGGACATCACTGTTTCACCCCTGATCTTACTGGGAAAGCCTCTAACTTATCCCAGTTACCTATAATGTTTGCTGTTGGTTTTAGGTAGATGCTGTTTACTATTTTAAGGAAAGATCCACCTATTCCTATGCTCTCTAGTGTTTTTGTTTGTTGTTGTTGTTGTTTTAGGGCAATGAGGGTTAAATGACTTGCCCAGGGTCATACAGCTAGTTAAATGTTAAGTGTCTGAGGCTGGATTTGGACTCAGGTCCCCCTGAATCTAAGGCCAGTGCTTTATCCACTGTGCCACCTAGCTGCCCCTCTAGTGTTTTTAATAGGAATGAGTGTTGTATTTTGTCAAACGCTTTCTCTGCATTTATTAAGATAATCATATCATTTTGGTTAGTTTTGTTATTGATGTGGTTGATTATGTTGATAGTTTTTCTAATGTTGAACTAGCCTTGCATTCCTGGTATAAATCCCATCTGGGCATAGTGTATTATCCTGGTGATCACTTGCTGTAATTTCCTTGCTAATATTTTATTTAAGATTTTTGCATTGATATTCATTAGGGAAATGGGCCTGTAATTTCTTTCTCTGTTTTTGCTCTGCCTGGTTTAGGTATCAACATCACATTTGTGTCATAAAAGGAATTTGATAGAACTCCTTCACCTATTTTTCCAAATAGTTTGTATAGTATTGGAATTAATTGTTCTTTAAATGTTTGGTAGAATTCACTTGTAAACCCTTCTGACCCTGGAGATTTTGTCTTACGGAGTTCATTGATGGCTTGTTCAATTTCTTTTTCTAAAATGGGCCTATTTAAGGATTTTATTTCCTCTTCAGTTAACCTGGGCAATTTGTATTTTTGTAAATATTCATCCATTTCATTTAGATTGTCAAATTTATTGGCATATAGTTGGGCAAAATAGCTCCTAATTATTGTTTTAATTTCCACTTCATTGGTGGTGAATTCACCTCTTTCATTTTTGATACTGGTAATTTAGTTTTCTTCTTTTCTAAAAAAATCAAATTAACCAGAGGTTTATCTATTTTATTGGTATTTTCATAAAACCAGCTCTTAATTTTATTAATTCTATAGTTTTCTTGCTTTCAATTTTTATTAATTTCTCCTTTAATTTTCAGGATTTCTAATTTAGTATTTAATTGGGAATTTTTAATTTGTTCTTTTTCTAGCTTTTTTAGTTGCATGTCCAATTCATTGATCTCCTCTTTCTCTTTTTCATTCATGTAAGCATTTAGAGATATAAAATTTCCCCTAAGCACTGCTTTGGCTGCATCCCATAGGTTTTGGTGTGGTTCATTTATTTTCTTAAGATTTTAGGGTGAATAATATCCTCTTGACTAAGGGCATAAAAGCAATATTTGCCATGGAAGGTATCCTTAGGTTCTGGAAGGTTAAGCCATCACAGTTTCTGGCAAATCTTGCAAAGCTGCAAAGGTTTTGAGGACAGGTCCAGCAATAGATTATATGACAGTTTTCTCAATACTAGTCTAGCTAAGTGCAAAGACACTAATTAACAGAAGGGTGGCAAAGTGGATAGAGTGCTGTCTCTGGAGTAAAGAAGTCTCATCTTCCTCAGTTCAAATCTGACCTCAGCCACTTACTAGCTCTGTGACCCTGGGAAAAGTCACTTAACCATTTTCCCTCAATTTCCTTATCTGTAAAATGAGCTGGAGAAAGAAATGGCAAACCACTCCAGTATCTTTGCCAAGAAAACCCTAATGGGATTACAAAAAGTTGGGCATGACTGAGAAAAACTTAAAAACAATGAAGATTTTCAGCCATGGAAATTCACAAATAAAAGGTTAAAAGGAAACACTGGATGACAGTATCATAGATTTTGAGCTGGAAGAGACCAACCTGCTCATTTTGCAGACGAGGAAATGAAACAGAAAAGGTAAGTGATTTTCCTGGTGTTGTACAGGTAGTAAGTGAAAGAGTCAGGATTTGAACCCAAGTCCTCAGACATCCAATCTAACACTATTGCAATTGTATCATGTCTTCTCCAAGAGCTCTGTATTCTAGTCACATCTTCATATACCTTTGATATGTATGCATTCAAATACTATTTTTAATTTATTAAAGATATATTATCCATATTGATGAATTGCAATCAGGTCAACTCGCAATGATCATGAGTTGGCTATAATGCATTTTACATTTCAAAAGCCATTTTTTCCTTTAACCCAGTGATATGTACAGTACATTGCTATCTCTGTGCTCAGAAAAATCATGCTAATTAATACTAGCTCCAGATGGGGGTTTTGAAAGAAATTAGGTTAGGCCAAAATAAATCATCCTGTGGGTAAGAACAATTTTAATAAGCATAGAAAATATCACACACAGTTCTGATAATGTGGTCCCTGTGGCTGCTGACACTAAGGTCAGATGCATTACATCTCTGATTCTAACAAAAGTGTTTTTGGGCCAGTGGGCATATTTTGAACAGAAACTTTTTTAGACTTTTAAAAAAATATTTTTATTTATATTTTCTCATCCTTCTTTTAACATAGTAGTCCCAAATATCTTCCTTCTTCCTCTCCCAGGGAGTCATACCATATTACAAATAGTATTTTTAGGGAGGAAAAAAAATCAGTAGAACTGATCAATAGGTTGAAAAAGGTCAAACATATTTACAATGTGTAATATCTGCGGACTTCCCTCTTTCATTAAGTGATTTGGGGGCTATCTTTTCCTATTTTTTCATTCAAATCCTGCTTGGTCTTTATAACTTTGTTATATTTATTTTATATTTTTTTGTGTGTGATTGTTCTTTCCATTTACATTGCTGTAGTTACTGTGTATATTGTTTTCTTGGCCCTGCTGACTTCTCTGTATCATTTCATATAGATTTTCCCATGTTTCTTCATATTCATTCCATGCTTTATTTCTTACACGGAAATAGTATTCCATTTTATTCATGTACCATAATTATATTAGCCATTTCCCATTCAATGGGCATCTACTTCATTTCCAGTTCTTAGCTATGCCAAAATATTTTGAAATATGTGGGATATTTTATTGATGGCTTCCTTGAGGTATAAGCCCAGTAATGGCATATCTAGTTCAAAGGGTATGGACATTTTAGTCACATTATTTGCATAATTCCAGATTTCATTCTAAAATGGTTGTGCCTGCTATATGTATATCCCAATGACATCTCCCCCAAGAGAAAAAAGATATATTTATATAAACATATTTATATGTTTATATATAGCAGCTTTTTGTGGTGGCTAAAGATTGGAAATCAAAGGAATGCCCATCAATTGGGGAATGGCTAAACAAGCTGTGCTATATGATTGTAATGGAACATTATTGTGCTATAGGAAATGACAAATAAGATGATTTCAGAAAGTCCTGGAAAGACTTGAATGAATTGAAGTGAGCAGAACTAGGAGAACATTGGGCACACTGACAGCAATATAGTTTGATGAAGAACTGTGAATGACTTAACCATTCTCAGCAATACAGTGATCCAAGACAATCCCAAAGGACCAATGATGAAACACACTATCCACCTCCAAAGAAAGAACTGATATTGATTGAACAGAGACTGAAGCATGCTATTTTTCACTTTCATTTTTTTCCTTTATTGGAGTCTTCTTATACAAATTGACTAATGTGGTAATGTTTCAGAGAACTGCACATGTATAATCTATATCTGATTGCTTACTACCTCAGGGAGTGGGGAGGGAAGAAAGGGAGGGCTAGAATTTGAATTAAAAACTTTAAATAAATATGTTTATTAACTTAAAAAATAAAATGGTGGTACTATTTCATAGCTCCACCAACAATGTATTAATGTACCTGGATTTTTATTTTAAAGAATAATATAGATCACTCACCATATTTACTAGGTACAAATATTCATAACAATGTATTATCATTTAGACTTCAGTAATAGGATAAAAATTTATTATTTTATGTATTTTCCATTCAAATATGACTGAATTTCCAATTCAAGAAACATGGGTTTATTGCATTGTGAGAGACATTATGGACAATGAAAAATGTTTCTCTTCTGTCTTCTAAGTTAAGTGTTTATCACACTACTAAAGCTTAAGCTTAAGTCACTTGGATCTAATAAATAGGTAAAACAGAAATATAATTTGATATTTCGAGATATAGGACTTCAAACAAAAAAGGTCCCTAGACAATCAGACCACATTTAGACATGGTCTCAGATAAAAGTCATTGATTTAGAGCTGGAAGGGGCCTAACTTTTAAAAATAAATTTAACTAGGGGCAGCTAGGTGGCACAATGGATAGAGCACCAGCCCTAGATTCAGGAAGACCTGAGTTCAAATTCAGCCTCAGAGACTTAACACTTACTAGCTGTGTGACCCTGGGCACTTAACCCCAATTGCCCCTGCAAAAAACAAAAACAAGAACAAAATAAAATAAAATAAATTTAACTGCAGAGAGGGAGACAACACATCACTCAAGGTAACCAATGATGAGGCTTCTTTGGGATCTTCCCATGGAGGACCTTGCCTGATTATAGGTGAGTAAAAGTGGGGTAGAGGAAGAGTGTAATCAGATAGCTTTCTATTTTAATGAATTATTCTTTCTAATTAGGGACTACAGTCATATGATTGTTCTCTGAAGCAGGAGTATCAATACCATCACTCCCCTCTAAAATTTTGGTAGGGGAAAAGCCCTTATTGTCCTACCCTAGTTACAGTTCTAAGTAAGAGAAAGTCTTTTTAGTTCATTGTCACAGGATAAGAATTTTAGGGAAAAAACACCAAGTCTTTGGAAATTTTAAATTGTTCTTTAATAATTTTGAAATCTGGGGGGAGCTAGGTGGTGCAGTGGATAGATCACTGGCCTTGGATTCAGGAGGACCTGAGTTCAAATCTGGTCTCAGACACTTAACACTTACTAGCTGTGTGACCCTGGACAAGTCACTTAACCCCAACTGCCTCACCAAATAATAATAATAATAATAATTTTGAAATCTGAATCAAGGGTTTGATAATAGAATCAGACTTCACAATAGATAGCAATGTAATTCAGATTCTACAATATAAAATAGAGAATAGAGCCTTCGGTATGGTAGCCATAGTATAGATAGCATCAAAGGATAAGGATGATGACTTCTTCTTTTACAGCGGTGGGTAATCTAAATATGTGCCTCTTTTCTTTGTTTATTCATTTTGGTGATGGACATAATGAAGCAAGCTAGAGTTGTTTTCTAAGGATCAAAGGCATATCAGTGGAGGATGTGAGTGAAGGCTGTTTGGGACATCATGGTAGCATTGTAAGAATAGCAGAAAGGAAGGATGGAGATGTATATCAATTCTTATGATGAGGCCATCATAGATTACTACCAAACTATAATATTGATTTGACAAGCATTTATTGAGTATTTACAAGTGTAAAAAAACTCTGTTGGATGCTGTGAATGGATGAGAACAAATTAGAATGTTGGGCTCAGGAATGTGATGACCTAAGAAGAATCTATAAAAACTGCAACATTTCATGCCTCACTTACCACCAGGAGTGCATGGTGCCAGGATTTCCTTGTGATGTTTAGACTGTAAATAAATCCTAGTTATATACTGAATTTGGAAAATAACCTTAATCCTAATGACTTTCCAGTGATCCAGATTGAGACAGTTTGCCACCTCTCTTCTACAGATTTGGACATGCTGAAAAATCAGGGATTCTCTCTAAGAGAGCTTTGCAAATCTTGGTAATGGGTTAGTACTAGCTTCTGATTACTAGACTTCCAAACATTTCTCCCTCCACCCTGACCCCTTTCTCTCATTTCCCAGATAAACCATATTACCACATGGTATGGTGGTAGCATGTGTAGTTAGAATGGCACTAAAAACTTACTTTCCAAGTTAATATTTGCTATTTCAATGGGTTTGTGATATCACTGATATCAGCGTTTCCTCCAGTGATGTAGCTTGCATTTCAAATATGAGCCTGTCCATCCCATGCAACTCTTTTCTATGTCTTCATTCATTCATTAAATAAAAATGTATAATCATCTCCATTAATTCATTAAACAAATATTTTTAAATGTCAGGCACTTTGCTAGGCACTAGGCATGAAAAATTTCCTGTCCTCAAGGAGCTTACATTCAATTGACAAATTCATTCCAAGTTATCCACCAAACACTCTTCTATTTCTTGTGATCTTAAAAAGTTGTCTATCAATGGGGCAAAGTGTCTATCCATCGCTTATGCCTCACTGTCATGATCAGAAATTCTTCCTTTTAGATGATCTGTTTCTTTATTTACTGCATCCTCTACATGATATCTTTTTATGTGTTTCAGGCAACTCACATCTATCACCCAACTTTCCGTCAACCTTTGGCTGATATTCATTTGTAAGTTCTGCAGAAAGACATTACATGACTCAAAATTATGCAATATTCAAGAAGAATATTGATTTTTTTAAAATATAGGCTTTCATTTCAAGGAGAAGCTTTGGGAAATCAAAAGAAATTTTCTAAAATCAAATCCAGACCTCTCTTTCCCTCCCCCTTGACTCTGGACACCTCACTGTCCATGCACAATATCTGTGTCAGAGATGAAGGAGCTCCATTGGTTGTCCATCTTACTGCATACCACACCCTAGACAACAAGCATTCTTTATCTATCTAAGAATGTCCATAATTAAAATCAAGGCAAAGTTAGTGGCAACAAATGAGGGACATACTCTCCTTAGATATTTACTTGGCCAGCTTAGTTAGAGAGAGAGAAGATTAATTATTCAGAAATAAATCCAAAAGTTAAATAGGGCTATAGTTTGTATTCTCTAACTTTTTCCTCAAGGTTGCTAATAGTTGTAGAATTATAGATTTAAAACTTTGAAAGACTTTAGAGGTTATTAAATTCAACATCCTCATTTTACATGTGATGAAACTGAGGCCCACAGAAGTTAGATAACTTTCCCAAGTACACATAGCTAGAAGTCTGAGTCAGGAGTCAAACTCAGATCATCCTGATTCCAATGGTATGCTGTCTGATGAGGCTGGCTCAATTAGAATACCATAACCCCATCCATCCATCCATCCATCCATCCATCCATCCATCCATCCATCCATCCATCCATCCATCCATCCACCCATCCATCTATCCATCCATCCATCCATCCGTCCATCCATCCATTCTTTCATTTGACAAATATTTATTGAATGCCTATTATGTGCAAAGCCTCTCCCACCATGGAAAAACTAATGCACAGCAAAATAGCCAATAATCAGGCAAGAATGTAAAATTAGTACACTACAAAATAGTATACTTTTCCGGTTATGTGTTTATTCATGGAAAAAGTTGAAAAGAGACTTCGAAGGAACCAAATCTGGGGAGTTGAAGAGGAGAGACAACTCTAACACTTCATTGAATAATAACATATAAATTATTGCTTATAACTATGGGCATAGCATTAACATAAATGACACCTGGAGCAATATCAGAACTTCCCACATTTATTTTCATAGTAGAAAATGTAAATCAGGGAGCTTTGGATAAAATAATTCCCAAGGTTCTTTACAGACCTAAAATTTTATGAGTTTATGACTCAAAACTATTTCCCTACTCCATGCAAAGTAAGCCCCTTGAGGGCAGAGACTGTTTTGTCTTTATACCTGCAGCACCTAGCCTAGTGTCTTGTAGTCCATGTAGTATGCATTATTCAAAGTTGATTGGAATTGAAAATGACTAGTGGATTTTAAAAAAATGAGTAAAACTTTTCAAGGTTTTGCCAAATATAGCTCTGGGGACTCAACTTAAGGCTAGTTCTTCTAAAAAATTATAATGAATGCAAAACTATTTTTACTTTATATTCTAGACCTAATATGTCTGCTACTCTTGTATATATGAGATAATATAGCATGGTGAAAAGAGTCCTGGATTAGAAGGAATGAAAACTAGCTTCTTAGCTAACTCTTCTGTTAGTCATCTGTGTGCAAATCTTATTTCTCTGTATCTAAGATTCTTCCTCTGTAAAGGAACTTCCTGAAGTTAAATTAGATAATCTCTAGTCTTATAATTCTATAGTTTATGTTTATTGGCTGTTCCATAACTGAAATATTTGTACATATGATGTTAAATGGGTTATTTGCTTTAAAAACCCCTCCTGTTTTCTCTCAGATAATGAAATCCTTGGGGATGAGAATCATATCAGAATAAACACTTAGGCATCTAACACAGTGACATCAGCCCTGTGGTCACAATAAATATTTGCTGATGGACAGCATTCAGGATTTCACAACATCTGGAGCATGTCTCTCTCTTTTCCATTTTTATACTCAGATTGCCCATGTGATGTATGTAGAGGACATGTTAGATTGTGATTAAGTTTCACTGATATAACTAAAATTACTCTGTCACTTTAACCTTGAAAGTGGGGAGATGTATATACCCAGAAAATATTCAACATCAGACATGAATAGTTCCTAGTTTGTAAATTATTTCCTTTTAATAATTTCTTTAAAAAATAATTTCTTGGGGCAGCTAGGTGGCTCAGTGGATAGAGCACCAGCCCTGGAATCAGGAGTACCTGAGTTCAAATCCAGCCTCAGACACTTAACACTTACTAGCTGTGTGACCCTGGGGGCAAGTCACTTAACCCCAATTGCCTCACCAAAAAAAAAAAAATTCTTATGAGAATATCTGCAAAGAAACCAAAACAAAATAAAACAAAAAAATATATATCTAATGGACTTTAAAAAATGTAAAAGCAATCTGAAGTATTTTCTCTGAGCAAATATAGATTCCATCATAAGTATCTGTAATGAATCACATCAGCAAAACCCAATCATTTGGTGATTGATACCCTTTCAATAAACCTCAGTTTACTCAGGGGAACTTCTAGGGCTGTAACACAAATGTTAAGATTATTTCTTGCATAAAGGGTGGGAGTGAAATCATGCAGGAAATTCGAAGCAAGTATTAAATTATTCTTTTTATTAAAAATACTCCATCCCCTTCCCTTTCTCTCTCCCCCCCACAGCCAACTTTCTGTTTTGGCTCCTTGAGTTCATGAGTCACTGGGCCCATTTCTCCATGCTACATAGAAGAAATATTAGCTGGTAGATTAATTTTTTTCCTCTGCTCTATTACATATATATGTATATATGTATACACATGCATACATATAAAACACACACACATATATATGTATATATATATACATAAAAAACACTGCAATTTTACTGTTTTGTGTGAATTGAATAATATTAGATATTAATGATGTGCTCTACCAAAGGGGAGTGACCATACTGATGTGTTTTAAATTTGATGCCACTTCTCAAGTACTTTGAAATTTCATGCTTCAGAGCCTGGCATCTCCCAAAATAAATAAATAAATAAATAAATAAATAAATAAATAAATAAATAAATAAATAAATAAATAAATAAATAAATAAATAAATAAATAAATAAATAAATAAATAAATAGATAAATAAATAAATAAATAAATAAATAAATAAATAAATCTGGATCTAGTATAAAATTCAGAGAATTGAGTATTGTCTACTAAAGCAACAAGATTTACGAGAAACGTCTGGCTCAATTGCATTAGGAAAAAAAATGATTTAAAAAAATTGTTTCCCTGCCTTTTAAAATGAAAACCATCTGCAATGAAAAATTTAAAATGATAAATCTTCTCCTTTCGCACTACCACTGATAAATTGCTTGTTTTCTTTTTTGGGGGGAGTGGATGGGGAGGGGGGTTGAGGGAGGTGATGCAGAACACAGATATTCATTACCAGTTTAAAGGACACTTGGTAAACAAAAATCTATTTGTTCTTTTACTAAGATCCTTAGTAAGGAGATATCAGACTTGCAATTGAAAAGGGACTCTAGGAAATAACTTGTTAGAACTAAAGTTTAGTGAAGGTTGGCTTTTACTAGCTATAGGGAGAAAAAAAGCTATTTTATTTTGATTCTTAATAGCATAGTGGCTTTGAGTCTTCTTAGGGTGAATTTAAGGCATGCCCTGTTTCATACAGCAAGGTTTTAAACAGGGATCTGTTTTAAATGGGCCAGTTTATTCCAATCTATTTTTCTATACAACCTTGAAAGAAGAATTAATAATGGATGTTTATCCAGTGCAGTCGACTTTTAACTTTGGCCTTATTCCCCTCAAATCCAAACTCTTCTGGGAGATGGACCTAGAAATGGGGAGCAGAAGAAAAAAATAACCAACCCATTTCTGTTTTCTTTTATTTTTCTGTTCTTTCAGGAAAGGGGGGGCAGGGAAGGAACTTTTTTTTTTTTTAAAGAACTCCGTGTTTGTTTGGCAAGGTGTATGTATTTAAGGTTTTTGTTTTGTTTTTTTTGCAACAGATTCCAGCATACTTTAAGTATGATAATAATAATAGCTAACGTTTATGCAATATTAAAGGTTTGCAAAACACTTTACATACATTATCCCATCTAATCTAGACACCAACCCTGTGAGGTTGGTGCAATTATCATCCCCACTTTACAGATGAGGAAACTGAGGCTTAGAGGTTAAGTAACTTGCCCAAGGTCACACAGCTGATGAGTAACTGATGCAAGATTCTAATTCTTCCTGACCCCATTTGGTATTCTATCCACTATGTAATCCAGCACCCATAATAAACTATACATCATAATACCATCAAATTATATAAAACTGCTCTCCATTCTACACAATTCTTTGTTTAATAAACTATAAAGGATCAATCCTAAAATGTTTTGCTTTGAGCCAGAAGAAGGTTAATGATGGTTTTTATACCTCTCTTCAAAAATGGGTACATGTACACTACTTGAGAAATATATAACTTTAATTTGGGAATCCAGGTGCTGGCTTTCCTAGTCACAAGCCAAAGTAATTGTTTCCTAATGCAACCTGGCAGTGTCATTGAGGGCAGATTATACAGAGCTGCCATCCTGAGGGGTCCTTGAGCAAGTGACAAATCCTTAACAGTAAGTCTCTGGATCTCCCCAAGCATGCTTGGTGACTGTTTCTGGAGGAAGACAAGAGCAGAGAAGAGCTTGGAGATCTGAGGAGGCAACTGCTGCTGCTGCATTAATGACTGGCATTGTCAATGTTGTGCTGTGGGGATGGCTGCTGTAGCTTCACTCTCACTCCTTTCCTCCTGGGTGTTGCTATGGGTACCAGCTCAGAGGTGTCATATGAAAAAAAAAGGATTTGGGGAAGGCTGATGAACAACAGAAAGAAATGAAGGTTCTCTGATGGCATAACACTATGAAGACATCCTTCCCATGTGAGCAAGTATGTTGCATTCTGCAACAAGGGTCCATTAAATATGAAGGGGAGGAGAGGGAGAGGAGGAGAATTGGCCAAATCATCAACAAAGCATGTGGAAGAAAAGCATTTTTCAACTGTGGTATCGACCCCTAATCTCCATAAGGAGAGTGATGATACCACACCTTGACTCTTAGGAATCCAACCAGTGTATCGCCAAATGCCCTTGCAAGTCACTAAAAATATATATTTTCTGTAGCGATGTTTCTGTGGCAGAGCAAAACTTGGGAAAGCTGTTCATTATTTTAAAGGCTGCATATCCTTGTACATTCATTCTAACTCCTGCTGTTTCTCTTCTATGATCATTGATCTTGTGGGGGTACTGACACACTAGTGCTTGGCTTCCAAATTAAACATCAAGATAACATCCCCCAAATACATTCATCAACATTAGTTTAATGCCCTCTCCCCAGTGTACTTTAGCCTTTTGGAATCGGACAAGGAAATCTCATGGCCACATTTGAACAAATTGTCGAATTTCAATGATTATGTGCAAATGTCAGATTCCTTCGCAGCAGAGCTGGAAAAGTGACATTGTTCTAGTCTCCCAAGTTTATTCCACTTATTAAAATGGCATAAACAATGCTGAGATGGAGAGGAAGCTTTTCTACGATCCCTTACTACTGTGTTGTAATTATAGAATCCATGTAATATTTGTGGGGGAGTGATTAAAATACTTCCCTAAAAAAATATAGCAAGTTCCCCCTCCCTTCCCATCCCCATGGATTAGAGATAATAGAACTTTACAAGATATGGGCTATGTGCTTTACTCTAAACTTCTCTAATCTGACTTGATGAGTTTGCATACTGAGTGCAACACCATAAGGTGTGTTCTCCGCCCTGCCCCCCCTCCCCCCACTGCTCATTACATTTCACTCTCTACTCTACCATTTTAAAATCCTAGGTTGTTGCTAGGAATGTCAGCCAGAATAACATTCATAATTTGAAACCACTGCCCATTATTTTCACACATATATCATGTAACTGTCACCACACACCAAACTCTAGGATGATTTCCCCAAACTCATGGAAGGCCAGTGCTGGATACCTTTTTTCTAAAACAAAACAAAACAAAACAAAATAAAAATTATGTATGAGTGTGTGTGTGTGTAATTTATATGTATGTGTTTACTGAAACAAGAAATAAGAGGTCTCTTAGCTCTAAACTCTCCTACACATAAACATGCACATGTACATGCATGTGCATGCACACATGTACAAGCTTCAGTTTACACTAGCTATATAATAGGAAAACTTCTTATGTAAACATATACAGCAATGGTATCAAAGATCTTGAGCACTGATCTTTTTTTTCAAATATGGTTCATGATGTGCATCATCACCTACAACCTCAGCAAATGTGCATCAAATGTGCTTAGGTCCATGGCTCTGTTGTGGGGATTGGAGAAAGAGAGAAAATATAGCATCAAAATGTAAAGGTGCGGGGGCAGCTAGGTGGCACAGTGGATAGAGCACCGGCCCTGGAGTCAGGAGGACCTGAGTTCAAATCCGGCCTCAGACACTTAACACTTACTAGCTGTGTGACCCTGGGCAAGTCACTTAACCCCAACTGCCTCACTAAAAAAAAAAAAAAAAATGTAAAGGTGCTCCAGTGGGTTTATGGGTATGATCCTCTGTCCTATTATTCTAAGACTCAACTTTGGGCCTGGATTTAAGTTACTCAATGTTGGCTCACTTTATCCCTAACCACCGGTAATTCTCTCTTTTGTCTAGTTGTTAATGAATTACTTAGATTTCATATTGTAGTGAAGAAAAAATAATTAAAATCAAAGCAACATCAACAAACACTTTCAAATGTCCATGGACTCAAGCAAGGTACCCCATCTTCTCCCAACATTCCAGGGTTAGGAAGCTGTAAATTCAGCCTAATCCATCAGCCTGACTATGGTTCTGATATTAATCTAAGGAAGCCACTTGTCTTTAATCACAGAGACACTAAGGCTTCAGGAGTGGAAAAGCCACTTCTGCTTGACAAGAGAACTCTGCTCCTATGAGGCAGGAGCTGTGGGCTACCCAGGATTTACTGAGTACATAGTTCACATTGACTTTGAAAGCTCAACACCAGCTAGAGTCATGCCATCTCAGTGCTGCCACAGTACTCTTAGTAGCCAATGTCTTGGTGAGGAGAAATCTCAAAGCTTCTTAAATCCACAGAGGAAGCAGTATATCACTCTATTCTTTAAGTGGGTAGAGAGCTGGCCTAGAGTTAGAAAGGAGTTCAAATCCCACCTGTGACACACACCCTGGCTTGTATTAGCTCTGCCATTCTGAGCAAGTTACTTATCATTCTAGCTCTCCAGAAAACTAAAGGTTTTAAGTGGCAAAGCAAATGCTGATCTATATCATGGTAGTGAGGGTTTCCTCATTGGGGATTTTTCTATACTAATGTAATGATGGGTCTCTCCCCCCAATTCTGATTCCCCAATCAACTTTGTATTAAACATAGAAGAAATAATATCAATTGAATATTAAAGGGAGAACTTTGGTTTAATGGAGGGGAGGAACCAGGTTGCCTTCAATATAGAAGCTGTCTGAGGCTGAATAAAGCCTTAAAACTAGAAGAAGAAAGACTCTCTTTAAGAGAGAAGGTGAGGAGCAGCTAGGTGGTGCAGTGGATAAAGCACTGGTCCTGGATTCAAGAAGACCTGAGTTCAAATCCAGCCTCAAATGCTTGACACTTACTAGCTGTGTGACCCTCACCAGGTCACTTAACCCCGATTGCCCTGAAAAAAAAAGAAAAAGAAAAAAAAGAGGGAAGGTTAAATCCTTTTTGGAAAGGCCAGAGGTATGCCAAGAGATAAAAGTAAGTAACTGTATGGAGAGTACAATTAGCAAAGAAACTCCAAGCTATTGGTAGGTCTTTGACCTTTGTTATCTTCCTACATATTAGAAGACATAGCCTCTATCAGTTTAAAATGACTAATTTGTTCTTATTTTTGGTTATGCTATGATAGGATAGAAGGGAGGTTACCCAGTCAATGATGTCATTTTACAGCTGAGGAACTCAAGGTCCAAAGAGGTCACATGACTTTCTTTAGAGTATACAGAAAGAGGAAGAGAGAATGTTAATCAATCAGTAAACATTTATTAAAAGAAGACTATGTGCCAGGGACGTAAAGATAGGCAAAAGACAGTACCTGCCCTCAAGGATCTAAAAGTCTAAGAGGACCCAACATGTAAACAAATATATACAAACAATTTATATATATAGGATAATTCAGAAATAATTAACAATAATAATTAACTCGTTTTTCTTTTGTTTGCGGTTTTCTAAGTTCGATCTACACTATCTGATCATTTTCTGCAGCAGAGTTTTAACTCTATCTTCCATAAGTTGGTTTTTTTTTTTTTTGCAGGACAATCAGGGTTAAGTGACTTGCCCAGGGTCACACAGCTAGTAAGTGTCAAGGGTCTGAGGCTGGATTTGACTCAGGTCCTCCTGAATCCAGGGCCGGTGCTTTATCCACTGTACCACCTAGTTGCCCTATATTCCATATGTTTTCATAGCACATCAGACTTTTTTGGTTTGGGGAAAATAGTTGGGGACTAGTGTAGTTGTATTTTTTCAATTGCTAAATGTGGTTCATTCATTGAATATATTGTATTCAAATATATTCAAGTATATTTGAAAAGCAACATGACCCTATCTGGAGCTTTTCCCACTATTTTTTACCTTATTTGAAAAATGTCATTAGGATCAAGGCATTAAAGCAGAAGATCTAAAAAACAGCATTTCCTTATTTCTGTATGTGTTGTACAATTTCAGTAGCATGTGAGCTCCTTTCCTAGGAACAATTTGCAACTGTGCCTCTCAAATGATAGAAAAATCTAGGAAAATTTGGATAGATTGATGAAGAGTGGAATTAGAACTATGAGAACAGCTTCTACAATAACATCAATAATACAAAATTAAACAATTTTGAAAGACTTAAGAGCTATGATCATTCATGATTAGAGAGAACAATGATGAGGCATGCTACCCATTTCCTGATAGAGAGGTGATGGACTATTTTGTAGAAGGAGACATTTATTTTGGACATGACCAATACAGGGACTTGTTTGGCTAGGCTCTGCTTTTTGTGGTGGGGGTGGGGTGGAAGGTGAGAGAAAGAAATAAAAAACTTGACAATTTAAAAAAAAATAGAAAAAAAGAATGCAAGTCCCTTAAAGATACATAATTTTGTCTTTATAGTCCCTGAACCTAGCAGAATGTCTTGAAGAAAGTTGGTGCTTTATAAATGCTTTGAATTGAATAGAATTACTATATCTAATGTTATATTTTTGTTTTGGTTTGTTTTGGTTTTTTGTTTTGTGGGACAATGAGGGTTAAGTGACTTGCCTAGGGTCACACAGCTAGTGTCAAGTGTCTGAGGTTGGATTTGAACTCAGGTCCTCCTGAATTCAAGGCCAGTGCTTTATCCACTGCGCCACCTAGCTGCCCCCAATATTATATCTTTATGGCATGAATAGCTCAACATTGGTGCTTATCTAGTATAGAAAAACAATACCATTCATTATTATAAATGATAAGAAATAATAATATCTGGGAAGTACCTAGAGAGGTAATCTAGTCTATTCCTTAACTTCAGCACATTATTAATGAAAGCAATGTGGAGAAGTAGAAAATGTGATAGATATGGAATCAGAAGTTTGAAACTTACTTTTACAATTGTTGAAGAACAAAATTAATGACATACTCTGTAATTTAGGCTCATCTGCCAAAAATAACTTTATTAAATATACATATGTATGTGTGTACATCTATATCTATCATCTATCTATCTATAATACATTTCTTATACAAAATGATTAATATGGTAATGTTTTATATAATTGCACAAGAATAACCCATATCCGATTACTACTTCAGGGAGGGGGAGGGGAAGGAGAGAAGGAGGGATAGAATTTGGAACTCAGAACTTAAAAATAAAAATGTTTATTATCAAAAAAGATAATAGAGTGGTTCACCATTTCCTTCTCCAGCTCATTTTACAAATGAGAAAACTGAGGCAAACAGGGTTAAGTGGCTTGCCCAGGGTCACATAACTATTAAGTGTCTGAAGTCAAATTTGAATTCAGGAAGATGAGTCTTCTGACTTGGGTCATAGCACTCTATCCACTGTGCTACCTAGCTGCCCAGGAAAAGGTTACAATATGTTAAAATACAGTTTGAAGTTAATATTTCAGAATAGTCACCACTAAGTTCCTCCTTGGACTCCTTCCTCTTGAGTTCCTTCCTGTAATCAATATCTTAACCTTGAATTTCGAAAGAGGACAGACACTTAGGTAGGTTCTGCTACAAATCACTCTAAGTAGTGATGAGCCAATCATATCCTGTAAATAAGTTTGATTATCACCCTTCCTCCATTTAAAATAAGCTTCTATACTACTAACTACCTAGTGACTTTAAAGACCTTAAGCAAGTCCTTTAATTTTTCTGGGCTGGAGTTTCCTCTTCTGTAAAAATGAGAGGGTTGGCTCTAATGACCAAAAAATTACCTTCTATATGACCCTAATACTAACTAGTAAGTATTTAGTTGGTATGCTAAATAAAATTATCATGCAGTATCTATAAATTGTCTTGAATTTTTCTTTTACTCTAACAGAAGGTCAGTGTTGACTTCAGTGTGCCATGATAGAATTTAGAGCTTGTCCTGAAATATGGTTTCTAGACAACAGCAAGGATTTTTCTACAACCATTAGATAGATAAACACATATAAAGGAGCGTGTATATATGTATGTGTGAATGTACACACGCATATGCATTTATGCATATGTCAACCACTGCATCTGGAAAGAGATATTTGTGTTTGTAGATATTTGGTCCAGTGTTCCTCTCCAAATGTAAATTTTGACTCTTGAAAGCAAATTTCTATATTTGCATCTCTCTCTCTCCCCTCCCTCCCTTTCCCAGTTGTTTTGCCAGTTGGTGTATTTCTCTGCTTATTTCCACATTCTTATTCCTCTGTAACAACCCCCATGAAGTGGCGCTGAAAGATCGTGTTAGCACAGTTTCATAATTTGAAATACCACAAGTCTGCATTTTTTCCCTTTCTTTTTCTTTTTTTTTCTTTTCTTTTCTTTTCTTTTTTTGGCCATCTTGGGAGCGTCACAGGGCTGAGAGCATGGAAATCTTTTGGTAATTATACCAGTTTGTATTCGTCTCACATTTGGGACCAAATACAAATCAGATCCGCTCTTTCTTCCTGTGAATATTCATAAAAAAGCAAAGTGCCAATTCTTGGCTACCCATGTATGGAACCAAATATGTTAATGAGTCTTTAGTATATTGGGTATATATACATATATGTATATGTGAATATATGTATTTATACTCACTAATTTTGGTTATGTCCTCTTTGCAATTTGTTTGTTTAGTATAGGGTTGCTGTTATAATGTGTTAATAAGCTGCTGAAAGCTTGGCACCTATTACTTGAAATGACAGCTATGTTAGAAGCCTATTAACACTCCATAGCAGCAGCTCTACAGCTACTAGAAATGAATTTCAAAGAAGGTAAATGAACAAAAGCATTTCATAGCTCCAAGGAAAGCAATGCCCTGCCCAGTGCCCTATATACTTAGGAACTTACGTAGTATATAAAATAAAAGATCTCCTTCACTTAAAGAAAAAGCGGAAGAAAATATTTGGAGAAAGGAAAACTACTCCAAACAACCTTGAAGACAGGAATCTAAAGGATCCTAAGCAAAATTTCCTCTCTTTGTTTCTATTGTATTCAAACTAGAGCAATGTCAAACTCAGTTAAAGCAAAAGAACATTTACTTTTCTCTTCATGGGAAAAAATGTTCAATCTGCTAGGTTTGGCTCAAACTTTTCTGTGGTCTCTGACCTTGGGAGTAAATGATTTTCTACTGTTTTACTCTCTTTTTTCTTTTTGTAAGGCCATGCTCTTCACAAGTCAATTCAGATTGTGTTTCACTTATTTGTGATGGCTCCTCATTGAGATTTTCCAAAATGTCTACTGAAATGATCACAAGAAGAGTCCAGAGTAAGTTTTTTGAGTAAGATTTTAGGAGGGAGAGGTAAGGAGAAGCTCAATATTTAAGTCAAAATACAGGCCTCTGATATTATGCAAATCAGATAAAGCAAACACACACACACACACACACACACACACACACACACACACAAACAGAGCATCCTTGAAAATCTATGCAACAAGAACCATGGAACAAATTTATGAAAGGAGAGTAGAAATCTCAGACAGTGTTTCTACATTTTTAAATATGAAACTAGGAGCCAATAAGTGGCATGGCATTTCATCCACAGAAGCTAAATGGTTTCTATCCCTTTTACTTTCCCATAATAGTCATGCAATGCCTCCCACTTCTAGAAGGTCTCTCCTTTGAAGAGCTCAAAACGCTATCCTTTCTATTAGTTAGAACATTTTGTGTTCACTATGCTATTCATTAGCTTTCAATGTATGACTCATAGACCATCTGCAAAGAAACCCAAACATAGTTTGGAAAGTATTTTGGAACAATGGAAAACAGGTGGAGCATAGATAAGATATATCTGAGCATGCTAAGCCCTCTTGCTTCCTTCATTCACTGTTCTCTATAGTTTAGGAGAGATTATTAGAATGTTGGGGAGAGGTGCAATTCATTTGAAGAAAAAGGAAACACTTTTCCATTGAGATCTGTTAATAAACTATGCTTAAAATTGATCTCAGATGAAATCTGAAATTTCTTGTGAAGGAGATAGTGAAATTCAGAGGTTTTGGTAGTAATTAGCAATGTAATGATTGCTGTCCTCTAGCATTCTACCAATCATAATTTTCTCTTCATTGGTACTTTCACACAATGATAGTAGATGTTGATAATTAAATGCATTTATACAACTGTCCATTCTAGATTATGTGTTTCATGAGTGAGTGTAAGAACCTCACATTGGGAAGGATATTGATAGGTTGGAGTGAATTCAGAAGAGAAAAACTAATGGGGGTGCTTTGGTAAATGTTTAACAATTGACTCTCCAAAAAACACAAGATACTTTTAAATTTAATATGAATTATTTACATTTTCTCCATCATTTTTTTTGAGTTTAGGCAATTGACAAAATTAGAAATCAGAACCTGATTAGTATCAGTAGTTGACTTTTTTTTTTTTTTTTTGGTGAGGCAATTGGGGTTAAGTGACTTGCCCAGGGTCACATAGCTAGTAAATGTTAAGTGTCTGAGGGCCGGATTTGAACTCAGGTCCTCCTGACTCCAGGGCTGGTGCTCTATCCACTTTGCCACCTAGCTGCCCCAGTAGTTGACTTCTGAGGTATAAATGATGATATTGAGAATTTAACAATTGACTTCTCAGTTAGCATGAGCTGGCACTAGCACATCCCTGGAAGGACTTTAGGACCACAGAAGGCTCCATTGAAAGAAACAAGTGGGGAAATTTAGCCTAGAGAAGGTTTAAGAGGGAATATGAAAGCTGTCCTATAACATTTGTTTGGTTTTTACATGGAAGAGAGATTTGTCTTGCTTCCCTTTGCTCTAGAAAGCAGATTTAATATCAATGGGTAGACATTGCAGAGAGGCAGATTTAGTTTTGGGATAAGGGAGAAAAGTTCTTAACAATTAAAGCTATTCCAAATTGATAAGGGCTTCCTTGGGGAACACCATGTTTCCTCTCCACCCAATATTCAAGTACATTTTTGTTGTTGTTCAGTTGTTTCAGTTATGACTGACTCTTTGTGACCCCATTTGGGGTTTTCTTGGCAAAGATACTGGAGTAGTTTGACATTTCTATCTCCAGCTTATTTTACAGATGAGGAAACAGAGGCAAAGAGTGTTAAGTGACTTGTTCATGGTCATATAGCTAGTAAATATATGAGGCCAAATTTGAACTCAGATCTTCCTGACTCTAAGACTGCTCTTTATCTACCACACCACTTAGCTGTCCTTAAGTAAATGTAAGGTGACCATTTATTGGCTTCATATAATATAAAGAGAATTCTTATTTACTTGTGAGCTGGACTTGATGGTCCGCAAAATATCTTCCAATTGTGAGATTCTTTGATTGCCTGATTTTCAATCATATTTCTATTATTCTCAAAGCTTAGCAAATCATTGGGGGTGCTCAATAATTATTTACTAATGTTCATAACCTTCTTAGATAGCATATATGTACATTCAAATATACGTATTTGTACATGTATGCACCTATACATGTGTACATAGACATACACACATATGTGTATATGTATGTATGTGTGTATGTGTGTATATATACACATATACACAGATAGATAGCTATAAAATGCATGAAGCACCTTATATACATTATCACATTTGGTCCTTAGCATAACGAAAGGTATCCTTTTGCTACTGTAACACATTGACTCCTAAAAATCACTGCTGGATAACAAATTGCTTTCTGAAACTGAAAATGCCAGTATTATTATAGTTTAAAATATAAAATATATATATATAATATATATATAAAATACATATATATAATACATATATATAATACATACATACATACATATATATATATATATATATATATATATATATATATATATATATATATATATATATATATATATATATATATATATATATATATATATACCTAGAACTGTGATTTAATTCACATAAGGAATTCCCAGTGAGGAAAATTCTACCAGTGGAGGTCTGCTAATAATTTGCAACTTAAAGTCTTAGAGAATTGCCTTGGGACACTATTCACTTAATTGATTTGTGCAGATTCATACCATAGTTGTTGTTGTTGTTTGTCCTGTTTTTTTTTTTAAACCCAAACAATGACATCATGGAATGATGTCTTCACTTGCATATGAATTGGATTTAAGTGAGGCAGAGTTGCACAAAGTGTCAGACACTCTCTTTTCCAGAGTCATTGAAGTCCAGCTGCCAGACAAAAGTCAAGACAACTTTAGATGGCTCAGGATGCAGTGGATAACTTTGGCATCTTTGATGTCTGACCAAGCTCTAAAAACTCCATTGTGTCTGTCCTCCTTCATGGCCATTCAAATAAATTGTTATCATCTGCTTATTCTCCTGGAGGAAGTCTTCGTATGAATGGAGTAAATTTCCCTCTAACTCACCAAAAAGTTTGAGGTATATTAATTCCCCTCAACCTTGTTTATTCCATCTGCCAAGATGTTTTTTTTTTTTTCCCCAGGGTATGACCATTGCACATGCTACAGCTTCTTGTAGCCACAGGTGAGAGTATGGTAAAGGTGGACAAAGGTAGATTAGCAGCCCTGAAAAAGGGTTCAGCAAGCCCTCACAGCAGAGGTACTAGTCCTTCCTGAACACCCCAAACACCTCTCTCTCCACACCACAGCAGCAGGTGTCAGAGATGAGTCTTCCTGACTCCAAGCAATTATGCAAATGCTGTAGAATGGTTACCTATATATGGTATAGAAAATAATTCTTTAATAATCACAATACTGGATTGACCGGATTGTCCTCTTACTTGACTATAAAGAATAAAGGACAACATGCTGCAGCATTTCAGAGATGCTGCATTCATTAGGATGCATTAAAGCTTACATTTAGAAATGCCAATTGCCAGTTGTTTATAAGCTGCCAAACAGTGTAATGTGCTGAATTTAAGCAATAAAATCAAATCTGAGGGCTAGCAAAAAGGAAAAGGAAAAATTGTGTTACACCAATAATTTTAATGTTGGTATGAGTGACCTTTTTTGATGTCTAAATATTTTCTCTCCCTCTACCCCAATATGAGGTATGGAAATTTGAGAGTTAGGAAATGGGACTGCTTCATATTGGGACACCTAAAGTCTTTCTTTCTTTTCTGTTTTTTTTCTTTTTGGCAACATGACTAATAGAGAAATATGTTCTATATTATTTCACATGTATATTTAATACCATATTGCCTGTCTTCTCAATGGGTGCGGAAGGGAATTAAAAGGAGGGGAAAAATCCAGAACTCAAATTAAAAAAAAAAATGATTAAAAGAAATAAATAATAAAATCATTAAAAGGTGTTCTAAAATTCACAGTGATTTTAAAAAATGAATTACCCAAGTCCTGAACTCATTTACTTCACTGCTAGGTGATTCCATTGACTTCACTAGAAAATTCTCATGGTTGATCATCTCAATTCCTGATGGCTTCCAAAGGGGAATAATACATGTTTGATTCCCTTTAGATAATTAAAACATCTCTATTAAAAATTTCACTAATAAAGGCAAAAATTGTTTTAATTTTATCATTCTTGATGGTCTCTGTGAATTCTTTGAAAATGGTGATAGAAAATTAGATTCTATGAATAGTCTTCTGGAGTGAAAGTACTGGGTTTTCTTGTGTTTCCTTGGGGATAAATGTACAATACCTCCTGAGAAAAAGATAAGTTTCTTCATCTCTAGGCAGTTCCCAAACTTTGTGGCCAAATCTCAATTACATTCCTAACCAAGCTTTGGTTTCCTTCTGTATCTTGTGCATCTTCTTCAGGCCTGGAGCTCCCTTAGATATCAAAGGAAGCTTCTTGTACATAGGGGATACATAAAGGGGCAGAGGAGAATGAGAATCTGACCTCATGTTACTGCCACTGCTACAGAAAGCTGGGAAGTTAAAAACACTCACTAAATAATTCCCTTTAAATAAGATGAGAAATGATTTTTTTACAGTTAACAGTTAGATGCATCATGATTAATGTTATCAACCTTGAGGGCAAACTCTGCCTGTTTAGTATGAATTTTTTATTTCTGTGTTTCAAGTGAAAAATATCCTGGGGTCCTTTTGAATTTCAAACAATTAGTCTAAAGCCAAAATGTATTAGGTTAATTGTATATTTTTAATCTAATTTTAATATTGCTTAGTTCTGAAATTGATAAGATGGCATTTATTTGTGCTTTTAGAGTGGATAATGACCCTTATTGCATTTTAAAATATTAACTCTTAATGCCAAAAGTCCAAGAAAGGAATAGATTCTAAGAAATGCATTACTAGAAGGGGCCAGGGGAATGAGTCTTTTCCCATATGGCTGGAGCCCCTCTTGCTTTTAGCATCCTGACCTTCATTTGGTTCTCCTTTCTTCCTTTGGGAGAGAATTGAATCAGATTCCAGAAAGATAAGCTATACAAGCTTCTTTGGTGGGAGGGAGGAAAAGGAGATGAAGAACTATTAGGTGGAATCAGGAGCAAAAAGAAACATCAATATTTCAAGTGTAGATGACGTGTCTTGGTTAATGACCAACTGATTAACATAGTCAATAATTAGCAAATGAATACATTGTGACTATATTGACAATTCTGTTTTTATCCTAATGCTATTTAACAGCTAGTTTTTCTTTTCATTAGATTTCAATATTTCAATGACTGTAATATCATTATTGTGAATATCCCTCACTTCTCATGGTGTTGATGACAGTCTACAGACACTTTCTCATTTGTTATCACTCACCCCCTGGTGTCACTCCTTCTAATTGGATGGCTTCTCCCAGAACCTTCATTTAAAGAGGGCACCCAGGCCAGACATCTCTTCACTTCTGAATAGGCTATAATCCAGACTCCATCCCCATCCCTATCTCCAACAGCATGCCTCCTGGAAGAACCTCCAATTTCCTTTTATGTAGAGTCTTCTCCTATTTGAATACAAGCTCCTTGAGGGTAGGGACTGCCTTCTCTCTGCTTGTATTTGTATTCTTCGTGCTTATCACAGTACCCACAACCTAAAAAGCACTTAAGAAATGTTTATTTATTTGTTGACTATTATCCATGTCCTACCAAAAGTCTTCCTTGGGAGATATGTACCTAGAATGTTGAAGAATTTCCTCTAGATAGATCTCTTGACATTGCATACATAATGCTGAAGCACAGGACATGTTCATTCATTGCTACTCACTCTGATTATATCATTAGCCCACCACCTTTACTGACCCTGCCCTTTTATGATCCTATCCTCTGGGCCATTCCTCTCATTCCTCTCTTTATTAATAACATACTATAATCTACTCACACCTATCTTGTCCCTCTCCATGAGTCTTTGAATGATCCATAATCTTAAATTTTTCAGAATCTGTCATATCCTGTGCCTTGCAGCTATATAACATCACTGCAAGAACATTGATGTTGGGCAGCTAGGTGGCACAGTGGATAAAGCACTGGCCCTGGATTCAGGAGGACCCGAGTTCAAATCCAGCCTCAGACACTTGACACTAACTGTGTGACCCTGAGCAAGTCACTTAACCCTCATTTCCCTGAAAAAAAAAACAAAACAAAACCCAAAACCCAAAACAACAAAAAGAACATTGATGTAAAAAAAAATGGTCCTTCATTTCAGAAAAATGCTTGGGATCACCAAAAACATTGTTCAGTTCCCCAAAGGGAATTCAGCATGCTGAAAACAAGCCTAATCTCTCTTCCATTGCTAGCTTTTCAAATAACCAAAAATTCGTTGTCTTCCTTCCCTTTTACCCTTTCGCTGCACCCTATCTCACAAATCTCCTTTTCAGACTGAGAATCTCCAGTTCATTTGGCCAATCTTTGTATGACATGGTCCATAACCCCTTCATCATCTCAACTGCCCTTTTTAAATGTATCCAGTTTATCAAAATCTTTTCTAAAATATGGTGTCCAGAACTGAATGCAGCACTTTCTATGTGGCCTAACCAGAGTACAGTAACAAGACTTGTCACTACTCACAAATGTCCCTAGAGAAGAGATATTTAATTAAAGGCCTACTTCTCTGTCACAGATTTTCACTAGAAAATAGTTTGATGGCTTACTGTGGCTACCTGCCCCCCCCCTTCTTTGAATGCCTAGCACTAGCACAGTACTTGGCACATAGTAGGTACTTTAAAAATGCTTGTGGACTTAGCTTCAAATGACTTAGGGATATTGTCTCACTTTTCAGAAGAAACTCAACTTGATCATTCTTTGCCATGGGCAAGCCCTCAGTGCTCACTAAGACTTCCAAAACCTTAAAGATCCTTTTTGAGGTGTGATTGACAGCATGGTAGATTTAGAGATACAAAGGATTTTAGAGGCCATTGAGTCCGGCTTCCTCCTTTCAGAGATGAGGAAACTGAGGTACATGGAGGTTATAAGATTTTCCCAGAATTAAATAACTAGTAAGTTTCTAAAGCATGATAGGAACACAGGTTTTCATTACTTCCAGCCCAGTGCCTTATCCACTTAAACATGCTGCCTCTTAGATCATGCTGCCTGCTTCTCTTAAAAGGGATTAAGTAAAAGCAGTATGTCCAAGGCCATAATGAAGTTACATAGCCTGGGTTGTTTACTATGACCCTAGGTATTGGGAAAAGAAGAGGAGGTATCGTTTTCAAATTTATACTCAGAGAAAGTTATAGGGCAGCACAATGCAAAGATGAATGGTTATTGTAATAGACTTCTTGAGCCAGAGATGATCAGACTGAAAGAGATCTATTACAACTATTGTACCAACAGTTAAAATTTTAGATAATCATAAGTGGAAGGGAAATAATCCAGGAATATTTTGATTCACTGGCCTTATTTTATGGGTATAGAACCAAGCACAGAAAAATAATGACTGATACCTACCTACTAAGTGGTAGGGCTGGGATTGAATTTAGGCCTTCTGAGACCAAGACACTTACTCTTTCTGCTATGTTAGAGGGTTTCTGCTGCCCTTCTTAGCTAGAGAAGCTCAGGTTTACCATATCAGATAAAGATAAAAGAAGGACAATAAGTAATTTGCTATGTTGTATAATAGTCTCTCAACCCTATTGGGTATCCCCAGATCAAACCTTGAAGGATTTATAAGAGTGTGATTCAAAGGAGGAGAAAGGAAATATTCTATTTGGGGTGATATTTCCCTTCAGTCTACCTCTGATCATAGACAAACACCAACATTATTTATAGGAGAAAAGTCAATGATAGAACAGCTCATTCAATAATAAATATTTGTTAATAAATTGCTATGTTCAAAGTACCTTGCTAGACACTGAAGGATATACAAAGTTTAGATTGGACATGGTCTTTAACTTTGTGTATACAACTGGGTAGAGAGATGAAACTAATACAAATAACTACAATGCACAACATAATATTGAGTTACAAAACAAAGTATTATGGAGGGGTAAAAAAGGGAAGGCAGTCATCAAGTGAGGAATAATGAACAGCTTCTGGTGAATGTGACATTTGAGCTGAATTTTGAACAATGGGAGGAATTCAACAGGTAAAAGATGTGTATATGTGTAGGGATGGAGGGAGAATGGGATATTCTGGCAATAAGGAAGAGCCTGAGCACAGGGATGGAGGCATGAAAGCATAGTTAATGTTCTAAAGTCAGAGGGTGGGCCAATCTCTGCCCTCATAGAGTTTATATTCCAACAGGAAAGCTAGCACATAGAAGGGGAAGTAGGAAAAAGGCAGGAAAGAATGCACCCAATGGGGAAACATAATGGAGATCAAGAGCAGTGAAGGTTAGGGAAAAATGAAGAAATGGTTGACTCAGCTCCCTTCATAAATGGAAGTTCTCAGAGAAGCAATCCACCTTCCAATCAGAAGACCATAGTCTCTGAAGACAAAATTGCATGCCTGTGAATTGGAAAGGTGCTAGATGGGTGTAAGTCACACAACCAATACACAATTACTTGGGGAAAGTGGTATAAAATACATCATTAGATATCAATTGTATGACAGAGAAGGTGGGCCTGTTATTTGCTATCCAGGAAATGTCAAGGAAGATTCTCAGAATACTGCATGGACTTCTTGTGGTGGATTTCTGGGATAACAATGAGAAGACTGGGAGAGGATGAGAAGGCATGGATGACTTTCAACTTGAGTTGTCCAAGAGAGTCTCCACAGTATTGAAGTAGGAGCTCTATAGTTCAAAATTTTCAATGACTCCCCACTGCCTCCTGAATCAAGCCCAAAGCTCTTGGATTGACAGTGAAAACCCTTCATAATATGTCTTCTAAGCCTTAAATCTTGTTATAGTCAAATAGTCCTACTCTGCTCCACCTTGGAAGTGGACTACTTGGTATAATAGAGTGCTAGATATGGAATCCAAGCACGTGGGTTTCAATCATACCTCTTGTTTTTGTGTGACCTTCAGTAAGTCATGGCACATTTCAGAGCCTCAGTTCCTTCATCTGTAAAATAAGGATTTTTATTTGATGACTTCCTTTCCAACTCAGACTTTGTGATCTTATGGTCCATGAATACATCCTATGCTTTTCTGATTTTTTTTTGAGGTAGGCCTACAGTCAGGAATACCTGAGTTCTAATCCAGCTCAGACACCTACTATCTGTGTGACCCTAGACAAGTCAATAAACCACTATCTGCCTCAGTTTCTGCAATTGTAAAATGGAGATTGTAATAGCACCTGCCTCAGGGTTGTTGTGAGAATCAAATGATGTCAATTGAGATAACATCTATAAAGCTCTTACTTCAGTGCCTGGCATATAGTAAGTAGATGCTTACTAAATACTTGTTCTCATTCCTCCTTGCATTTCCTGCTCTTCTGGTTACAGAAGTGAAAGTCCTCATTTTGCACAATTCCTATATCATCCTCCCCTTTTATTTCTTTTTTTAATTTTATTTTTATTTCTTTTTTTAATTTTTAAATTTTTTTAACAAACATTTATTTTATTTGCCATTTACATGTAAGGGTAGTTTTCAACATTCATTTTCATAAGATTTAGAGTTCCCCTTTTATTTCTACTGTTTGACTTACTACTCACCCAACAAGACCCACCTCTTTATGAATTTTTAAAAATTTCCCTCAGTTGAAAGTGTCTTCTCTTCTCCAAACTCTAGTCTTACTTTATAGTTCTTATACCCTTACCATGCATTATAGTTGTGTTCATGTGTGGTCTCTCCTAGACCGTCAGATCTTTGAACACAGGGACCATGCCATATTAATCTTTGACCCTCCTTCAGTATATATTAAAGGACTTTGATTGTCATAAAGTACTCAGTGAATCTGGGAATTAATTCTTTGGTTTTTTTTAAGGTTTTAAAATTGATATATTTTTGTATTACCTTCAGGTCTCTGAAAAAAATGTATGAATGACACCTGTTTAAGTTTTATTTGCATTATGAACATATTCTCTATCACTTTTTTAAGTCAAGTCATCCACAAAACAATAAATCAAGCCCTTATATGTGGTCTTTGCTGGTTTTCAAAGCACAAATGCTAAGAAAAGTTGTCAGCTCTCAAGAACTAGTTAGAGCTGGCTCCAGTATACCCTCCCATTCCCAGTGAACCACCTCTTGTAAGACAGAATAAAAAAAGGGGGGGGGGGACAAGGACTTAAGCAAAACTAGTCAAGCCAGGAATTGAATCCAACAGCATATATAATATGTCAATCAGTCAATAAATATTTTTAAGGGCCCACAACATGCTAGAGTTTATGCTACATGTTGAGGAGACAAAAAATGGCAACAAAAAATTAAGAAGCTTACCTTTTAGTGGAAGAGACTATTTGTAGTTCTTCCTTTTCTTTTTATTTCTCCTCCACCTCTCCTTTTCTCTTTTTCTCTTCTCTCTCCTCCCTTTTTCTTTTCCTCCTCTCTTTTCTCCTTTCTACTCTGTTCCCTCCTCTTTCCTTCGTTTTCCTTTTCCTCCCTTTCTTTTCCTTCCTCATCCTTCTTCCTCCTTTCCCTTTTCTTTTCTCCTCCTCTTTTCCCTTTCTTCAATCCCCAGACTATTCAAGGAACACAGCAGGAGCCACAAACCACCATGGCGTGAGACTCCTACTTTTTCTACTAACTGGGCACATTCATACCAACCATATGTAGAGTCGATAGAAAGTAATCTCAAAAGAAAGGCACTAGCAACTGCGGTACCCAGGAAAGTTTCCCTGTAGAAGGTGGGATTTGAGCTCAGTTTTGAAGGAAGCCTCTGTTACCTATGTTACTAAATGAAAATGGATGAAAGGAGGCATTATTTATTTATCGGGGGGTTTTCTTTCTCTCTCTCTCTCTCTCTTTTTTTTTTTTTTTTTTGGTGAGGCAATTGGGGTTAAGTGACTTCCCCGGGGTCACACAGCTACTATGTGTTAAGTGTCTGAGGTCGGATTTGAACTCAAGTCCTCCTGAATCTAGGGTCAGTGCTCTATCCACTGCGCCACCTAGCTGCCCCGAAAGGAAGCATTATTAAGAGACTGTCTAACAGAAGCTGTGATATTGTCAAAGCTTATCTTTGGTAGCTCACCACTTCTACCCCCATCCTTCACTTGGTATCCATTGGTTTCATGCTGTCTTGGTACCTAGCACAGAGAAAATGCCTTATAAATGCCTGTTGACGGTCTTCTGTTTACATCAAGTCTCTTTACTCTGCCACCCCCATAGCTCTGGACAGCATTCCATATTCCCAACGTCCTTTTCTCCCCTCCAAAAAAAAAAAAAGTAAAACAAAACCTATCACTTTCCTTATTCCATTGCCATGCATTCTGCTCCATGACTGAAAGAAATGGGTTAATCAGATAAACTCATCCCTAGAAGGGGTTAGCTAGCTAACCACCTCCACCCCCTACCCCGAACCCTCCCCCCAATTGGTTTCTTTAATAGTGGATTTTCAGATACTACAGCAGGCTGAGTTTATAGGTCAGGATGTGTTTTAGTTGAGGCAGAAGGGGCTTTTGGTTGCTTGCAAAATCTCTAAGGAGTGGGTGCCTGCTCTGCCAATGTGCACAGTAGTTTTTCACATAACCTCTAAGGGATGTTCAAATGCTAACACTAAATATGGAGAGATACGAAGTCAAGCATGCACACCAACTTCCCCCAGCCCCCTGAGACATTCATTGCATATAAGTGCCACGCAGAAACAGGAAGATGCTCTAGGGAGTGAAGAAGCTCTCCTAGGGGGTTTATCTAATGGAGCAGCTGTCAGCTTTTAGTCCACCAGAGGATTGCTGAAAGTGATGGCTGCAAAAAAGTCTCCAGTGCAAGAAATCAGCACCTAGGATCTATATCCCCTGTGGAACTGACTACTATGTGCTTCCCTTCCCCCTTCACTGCTCACCCCCAACCCATAAACATGGTCGATGGTGAAGTAAGAAAAAATGCTGGATTTTGAGTCAGGAGAGCTGTGTTTGAATCCCAGCCCCATCATTTACTCCCTGCATCCTCTAGGGCCCTCAGTTTCTTTATCAGTTAAAAAATGAAGTTTGGATGAGATATCTTCTAGGTTACCTTCTAGCTCTAACTCATGATCCTTTCATCCTCTCGAGCCACAGTGCCTTATGCACACTCAAAGACTAATATTGAGTCACATTTCACTAAGGGAGGTAGTGGAGGAAAATCCAATGTGGCCACTGTGACATCTGGCAAGTAATCTGAACAATTCTTTCTTATTTTAATATCTCTCGGGTTTTTAATTGCATGAGAACATCTTACATAACATCTTTCTCTGCCAGAGCCTTCACCAGGATGATCAGAATTTTTAACATTATCCATGTAGAGAAGTACTGGATGCATGGATGGATCACAGGGAACATGCTGTTGATAGCTTTCTGTGAGGGGCTAATGGGTTATAAAACACTCTGGAAGAGGCTGAAGAAATTGTTAAAAAATCAATTTGCTTATTAGATTTCCTTAACTCCTTGAATAACTTCTATTATCCTCAGGATAGGGTCATCTACATATACTCTGTGTCTTTTGATGGTGAGGTATAACCACTTTATTGCTGTCTCTTCTTAACAAAAGAATTTCCATGGATCCATATTTAAACTGAAATTAGACCAAGTCTAGAAAACAATATACTGCCCTTATCCAGGTTGTCCTGACCATCATAGTAAACTGGGGTGTGAGAATAAAAAAATCTTCCTAGCAAATGGCTCTGCCCTCTTTTCTCTCCTCCCTCCTTTTTTTTTTTTTTTTGCTGGGCAATGAGGGTTAAGTGACTTGCCCAGAATCACACAGCTAGTAAGTGTCAAGCATCTGAGTTCCACCTGTTCCACCTACCTGCCCCTCCCTCCTCTTTTCTATCTCTTCTTTCTTCTTCCTTTTCTTTTTATTTCTCTTCCACCTCTCCTTTTCTCTTCTCTCTCCTCCCTTTTTCTTTTCCTCCTCTCTTTTCTCCTTTCTACTCTGTTCCCTTTTCCCTCCTCTTTCCTTCGTTTTCCTTTTCCTCCCTTTCTTTTCCTTCCTCATCCTTCTTCCTCCTTTCCCTTTTCTTTTCTCCTCCTCTTTTCCCTTTCTTCAATCCCCAGACTATTCAAGGAACACAGCAGGAGCCACAAACCACCATGGCGTGAGACTCCTACTTTTTCTACTTAATAATGACATTCTGTAAGTTAGCAAAAATCTGCCAACATCTGCAAACTCCTCTACACAGCCGTGAGCCCAAGTTAAAAATCATGTGTGACAGTGCGGTGGAAACTACAATTGATTCCATTCTAGCTGTGTCAGTTCCAAACAGAGAAAATATTGATGATGCCATACAGTAATCTTATTGGGCTCGGACCCAACTCAACATTGGTCTTTGTCAACTCATTATTCCTCTATCAGAGGGATCTCCGCAGATTGATCCTGCCAGCCGCTCTTGATGGGTCTCACAAATCACTGTTCTGCTGTTGGCAGGCAGATTCAAGTACTGCACAGTAATTGCTGTTCCCCCCCTTCCCCCTCTCCCCCAAAGAAGACAGTGACTACATATTGCAAGTCATTGTCATATGAGAGAATATAACTATCCTAACAAGATAATGTAGTTAACTGTGCCGTTCCCGATTACACCAAGAGATGCAATCATACCATGAACCTTCTTACCCTTACTTCCCTGCCCCTTCTTCCCTCCCTGTATTGGCAAAGCAAATGTGCAAAACAATCTCTCTTGCCTCCCGCTGGCCAATTATAGGGAATCTCTGAACTTTTTAGAAGTCTACAGCTTTGCTTGTGTGAAAGTTCGGTTCTGCTGAGTGTCTAATTTAACTGATTATGATGTCTTTGCATTTATAGCAGATTTGAGGAGTGTATATTTCAGAAGCAGAGATATTGAGCCCTTGGATTTTTTTTTAAAGCAAGTTACATGAAGATCTTTGGACTCTGTGCATTGCCTTTGGTGACTATCTTTAAGACTAACACTGACTCGATATAAACATGAAATCCCATAGATATCAAAGCCTGAGCTCACTGAATCAAATTTTTTTGGAAAGTAAAATGTAGAAGCTATGGTGTCCCCCTCTGGGTAAGTGAAGGCAAACAGATATTTTAAAAATATATTAATATATGTATGAGACTTTCAATCTTTCTACCTTTATGGATCCCATTCTTTTATAGATTTAGGATTGTAAGGAAACTGTCATCTAGTCAAAACCCCTCAATTTAAAAAAAATTAAATTTACATATTAACTTAATTATGTGTTTAAAAGGAATATCAAGTTATACATAATAGATTTGTGGTTTCATGTGCAATCATCTTTAAAAAATATACTCCATTATGGAAATGCCTTATTTCATAAATTAAAAATTAAATAAATAAAAATTTAAAATAATAAAGATGAGAATTAGATGCAAAGAGATGAAGTTACTTGCCCAAGGTCACATAGCTAAGAAGTGACAGAAGTGAAATTTGAATCACTTCCTCTGAGTCCAAACCAAGCACTACTCACTGACTCCTTAGTCAATCCTAAGATCATAGAACCAGACCTTGAAGGGAACTCAGAGGTTTTTTAGTTTAACCCTTTAATTTTATTTATAAGGAATTGGAAGTTCAGATAGGTTGTCTTATCCAATGACACACAAGTAGTAAGTATAGGAGGTAAAATTCAGTCATTCAATATTCAGATTTAGTTGATTCTTAGGAGTTGCCTTATAAAAGGCAACCATACAATAGAAAAGGAGATAGATTTTTTTTTTTTTTTTGAGAAGACCAGGACTTGAATTGTGGCTCTACTTGTTACTGCTTGTGTGACCTTGAGTAAGTCACTTAAACTTTCTAGGGCTCGCCTTTCTCAACTATAAAATGAAGACCCCTTCCTGATTTTAGGTAGTATTGAATCAGGGGGAATGCCAAAGAAAATGAACTTTGTTTTTGGTTTGTTTCAGAACATATTTTTTGTATTTATATTTGAATGTGGATGGGACCTAATGTGAGAGGAATGCCTGATTAGGGATATGAATATAAATTCTGATCACCCTATCCTTCCTCCCCTCCAACACACACACACACACACACACACACACACACACACACACTGTAACAATTGGAATAACGCCACCTGCTGGAGACTTACTGTAGAAGAGTTCTGCCCATGAAGGGAAGGTCTTTGAGGGCAAGACCAGGAGTCAGGAAGTGACGCGAGCGAGTGGGAGGAGGAAGGAAGAGACTGGCGCTGACTCTGGCTCTTTTTTTTCCTGAGGACGCTGGCGGAGAAGGGAGCTAGAAATGTGCTCTCCCTTTAATAGATAGGAATCTAGGCCTTTCTCTCTCTCTTTACCAAATTCTTATTCTCCTTAATAAATGCTTAAAAGTCTAACTCTTGCTAAAGCTTATAATTTATTGGCGACCACTCATTAGATATTTTAGACAGACTAGCTAGAATTTTAACCCTTAACAGATGGCTGACCACGAAGAGGAAAGCTAACCCTCAGTCTTCTTCTGATCTTCTGGTTGGGTAAGAAATTTCCCCTCCCTCTCCCTTTAACTGCTAAGTACTGGTGTACTGGCTGTGTTTTCCTTCAAATTTTTTCGAATGGACCTTTTAGACTCCCTAATTATCCTATTTTTGATTTTAGTCTGTTTAACCAGACAAATGGGAGATAAGATCATGTTAATGCTTTGTTTTTGTGGATTTTCTATTTTTCTTTTTATTTTTGTTAGAAGAGCCAGCAACATACTCACACAAGGAAATATCTCCCACTCTCCCAACCATGCTTTTTCAGAGAAACCTGAAGAGATTCCTGCAGCTTTTCCCAGTTCTAACACTAATTGTTGCTCTAATTTTGCATGCCTGGAGGCAATGACCCACCCTCTAGAAGCTTTTAATCCCCTAGCACCTGGAGGCAAAGTGGGGGAAGAGGAATCCAGGCCTGAGTTCAAAATCAAGTCTGATTCAAATTGCTCTGGTCCCTCCCCTCCTCTCCAGACCCCACCCTCTACTCCTCCTATGGCCAAGCCCATAGCTTCCCCTGCCTGGGAAGTCCAGAGATCTGATGCGCATGCTCACCTTTTTCTAACTACATTTGCAGCTTCAGGCTCAGCCCTTCCCCAGCCTGGCTGTGCTTCTGAGACAACCTTAGAAAACCCTTTAAATTCCAGATATACTCGTTTTGTTCATAATTTTGCTAACCTGCTTTTGTCTTTAATTAGTAATCTTATAAAGCATTTGTATGGTGAAAAGACTGACAGACAATATAGAGGGGTTAAAGAAGAAAAACTTAAGCTGAATGAGAATGACAATCATCAACATAGTTCAAGACTCCGCTTCTTTTGCCATGGAAGTATATATATTTTACAGAAATGTAGAAGTAAGCAGCAAGGTATTGATATGAGTGTTGGGGATTTTAGATATCGGAATCAAAAGTGTTCTGAATTCACTCAGAGTATTAATGTCAGTTCAGAGGTTACATAGGATTTCTATGCTATTATATATACATTTTGAAATTAATGGTATGGGTTTATTTTCATAGAGATTTTCATGCTTTTGAGATTGTGTCTTATACTTAGTTTTTAAAACAAGGAGAATATTTGTAAAAGCTTTTTATAGTCATGTGATCAAGTTTATATTTTATAGTACTCTTATTAATATTAAATTCATATTCATTTAGATTTCCCTAGTTTGAATTTCATTGTCTTTTATTATTCCATGTGTATTTTCTTCTATTCATTCATCTATCTAATTTTGAAACATGGTTTTGATTTCATAATACAATGTTAATTCTAGGAGTATTGTGCTCCCATATTCTGAGTTGTTTGTTTCTGTTATTTTTTTCTCAACTGATTATTTGATCAAACTCTTTAAAGCATTTCCTTGGCAAACTGGTTGCCATGGCAAGTGTAAATTGATTCTAGAAGTATTATTTTTGATAAGCATATTCCAAAAAAAAAAAAAAGAGGGGAACATTTGTAAAAGTTTTCTTTTTTCAAAAAAAAAAGTTTTCTTTGAGATTCTGTTGTGCTTTAACTTGTATTTGAATATGTTCTGATTTTTCACAAAAGTAATTGTATACTAAGTAAAAAAAAACGGGTATTATTTGAAATTGTTGCATAATTATATATTGTGTTCTAAGTCAAGATGTATTCACATTTTTTGCAATTATTTATTATCCTCAATTTTTAAATCCATATGAGACTTGGATTATGGGAACTTATCATTTAAGACATTAATTGCCTTTATTCTGAGTTATCAGATGCCAGTTGGCCAAGATGCCATCCAATCACAAGAGGAATACATGCAAGAGCAGACACTGAACTGTCACATGAGGGGAGACATGCATGAAGTCAAGGTATGGCCGAGGGAACGGCTTTTGACAAATGTTGAGGTTGGATTCTCTTGGTTTAATATTTTATTTTATTTTTCCCCACAATATTGTACAGATGGCTGGAAGTATTGATCCCACCCATCTCACTTCTACACCTGGCTTCTATGCTCCCTCCTATATGCCTGATGCCATGGACATCTCAATCCCATGCATCTGATTAAGTCTGACTCAGTTTCTTCCAATATGTTCGGTGGCATGGACATATATTCCATCCACCTATTTTAGACCTGGCATACTGCATGGGCAGTATATATTGCTCAAGTGTGGGAATGCTCATATCCCATCATTTCTCTGTTCTTTTATGGTAACCCCCATAATTATCTCAGGTGTCATGATAAATAACAGTGTTGAATTTGGCCTTGACACCTGTTACCAATTATATTAGATTTTCTAATTTCTCATAATGGCATGAGGATAATTAGGCAGATGATGCAAAAAGTGATGAAACAAAGATAAAAATTATTTTTAAAAATTAATATCGCAGCAATTGTCTTCTCAATTACTCTCCATAAGGGGGGACTATAATAATAATGTAATTTTAAAGAATGGTTCAATTTTTGTTTTATTGTATGTTTCACGTGTTAACAACTAAGATTCTGTATTCCCTTAGACATGTTTTTGAGAACTTTCATTGTTTGATTTGATTATTGACAAAGCTATTTTAAAGTTGTGTTAAGCTCAATTTTGTAGGAAGTTTTCCTGGCTGATTACCAGCATCTACACCTCAACCCCTGAAAAGACTTCCATTCCACGACTACACCTAGAGGACATCTAAGAAAAGACTTTCAGAGACTTTAAATGAACAGTTTTGATTTGTTGTTTTTGTTAGTTTTTTTTCTCTTTCTGTTATAATATACACCATCTGTAACATGTATTCTCTGCAGAGGCCCTCCCTTTGCAAGACTAATGTCAAAGCGTCGGTTCATGAGGACAAAAAAAAAATCGCCCCTCTGGACAAAACCTTCCTCTCTTCCTTTTCTATATTGTTGTTCACATATTATTAGTTAGCAATAGTTATTATATTGTTTTTACTGTTCCGTCAAGGAAACATTTTGTTTCTTGAGGAACAACAGGGGGGACTGTAACAATTGGAATAACGCCACCTGCTGGAGACTTACTGTAGAAGAGTTCTGCCCATGAAGGGAAGGTCTTTGAGGGCAAGACCAGGAGTCAGGAAGTGACGCGAGCGAGTGGGAGGAGGAAGGAAGAGACTGGCGCTGACTCTGGCTCTTTTTTTTCCTGAGGACGCTGGCGGAGAAGGGAGCTAGAAATGTGCTCTCCCTTTAATAGATAGGAATCTAGGCCTTTCTCTCTCTCTTTACCAAATTCTTATTCTCCTTAATAAATGCTTAAAAGTCTAACTCTTGCTAAAGCTTATAATTTATTGGCGACCACTCATTAGATATTTTAGACAGACTAGCTAGAATTTTAACCCTTAACAACACGATGAACAATGATTTTCATATGAAGGACCTTTTTATTATGGGTACTTTCTCTCCCAGATAATATCAGAATCCCATGCCTTGTCACCTTTACTAATTCATGTCTGTCTCTACCTCTGAAGGCCTATTCTGAGGTTCTTTGAATACTCCATGTTCATCAGTCTGATTGCTTATCTGTCATCTCTTGTCTCCCTCCATTGTTGGCGCATCAACTTATATAGTTCACATGGTAGATGGCATGTATTAAGGAGGGAAGAAAATGGAAAACCACTCCAGTATCCATGCCAAGAAAACTGTGGATGGGGTCATGAAGAGTCAGCCATGACTGAAAATTATTCAACAACAACAACAGCAGCAATATGCACTAGGTAGTTAATAAATGCTTGATGAATGGATGGTGTCTTTTATATCACTATTCTTAGTATACTAAGGACACAGACACTTCTATGCAAACACAGATTTTCTTTCAGGTAGTCTTAGAGGTCTTCTACAAATACCCTTTGTCTAGCAAGTAGAAAGATGCTGTGAATTCCTAGGTAGTGTCATGGGCTCCTTAAGTTTGCTCTTGGGATATAAATACAAAGAAAAAGGAGTCCCTGCCCTCAAATTGCTTAGTTTCTATTAGGGAAAATGGCATGGGCACAGATATACTAATAGAAATCATTATGGAGGCCTACCACATGTGCAGCATGCTTTGGCTTAAGTGTTGTCTGAAGTGGCAGGAGAAGGCTAGCAATTGGGTACATGAGAAAAGGCCTCATGAAGTAGGTGGCTCTTGAGTTGAATCTTGAGGAAAGCTAAGAAATTTATGAGGTGAAGGTGGGGTGGGAGTGTAGTCCAGGTATAGGGTAAAGTTTGTGTAAGGTAGGATAAGGAGAGGTAAGCTGTCCAATAAAGTGACAGACTAGCAAGTAGACTTGGATGGAATGTAGGGTATATGAGAGAGTGATACACAAAACCCCAGAAATGCAGGCTGGAGTCAGACTGTGAAAAATTGTACTTATACAGCATTCAGAAGACTTTGTATATGAATCTTAAAGCAAGAGGAAGCCACTGGAGCTTTTAGAGTGTGGCAAGTAAAACTCTGTGTGTGGTTGCCTTATTCCTCTTCCAAATATAGGGAAATTAGCTAGGGTTTACTTATAAATTAGAAGCTTTAGCATGAGTTTGGGGGTATTTAAGCATTTATTAAAACATACCAGATATTAGTAGAAAAGTGAACACCTAGGGGCAGCTAGGTGGCACAGTGGATAAAGCACCAGTCCTTTATTCAGGAGGACCTGAGTTCAAATCCAGCCTCAGACACTTGACACTTACTAGCTGTGTGATCCTGGGCAAGTCACTTAACCCTCATTGCCCTGAAAAAAAAAAAAAAGAGAGAACACCTGGGTCAGAAAGTTAAGAAAAGGTTTATCTAGCCTCGAGTTCCAGCATATCTTGGTTTCTTCCTCAAGTCCTCCTCCACGAGCCAGTTTCAGAGAGCCTGCCTCTGAGTGACTGAATGTAGAAGCTTTTTATGGGTCCTGGAGGAGAGGCGGTCTTTACACACTGCTTCAAACTAAATGGTTAGCATCACCCAAATCCATTGGTTCACTGGACTTGAGGGTAGTCTTGTGTTGAGGTGAGTTGAGAACAATACCCTCTTCAGTGTCAGGCAGGTATGGCTTCAATTGAATTAACTTTAAGTAGGTTAATCAGCAAGTCAACCACTCTTAGTCAATCCAATCAGTCCAAATCAATCTAGGGACTTTGGGCATTGGCAAAAGCCCATTATTTTCTTACAGACCCCCCTGTGTTTCATTAATAAACATAGTTTCCTTAAATGAAGCAATCACTTTACAGATACTTATGACTAACAATGTAAAGGGAATGAAAAGACAGAAAAGAAATTGATCATGACACATTGACAAAAACTAAAGAGGGCAGTCCCCTTTAGTAGGTGGATATTACAAATAGTGTATGCATTGGGAAAAGGAAAACAGGAAAATGTCCATTTAAGTCTTTGGAAGTCTTTTCTCAGATGATTCTTGGGATGTCATCTGGGTGTAGTTGTAGAGTTAAAGTCTTTCAGGTGTGAATGCTGATGCTGATCACCTAGCAAGTCTTACCTGGAGAGTTTTGGGTGTGGTTGTAGAGAACTCTCTCAGGTGTTTCAGATACTGATGACCAGCTGGAGAGTTTCCTACAAAATTGATATTAACACAACTTTAAATAGCTTTGCCAATAACCAAATAAAAAAATGAGAGTTCTCAAAAACATATGTCTAAGGAGATTCAGAATCTTTTTAGAAGAGCAGGAGATTGGAATGGTCAGACCTTGGCTTTAGGAAATCTCTCTTTGGTGGCTGTGTGGAGAATGGCAGAGACTAGAATCAGGAGAAACAATTATGAGTCTCTTACAGTGGCCCAGGAGAGATGTGTTGAGGTCCTGAATTAAGGAGATAGCAGTATATAGTTGTCCCTTTCACATTGTGACTTTCCCCATTGGGTTTTTCTATATCATGAGTCAGCATAAGAAATTAAATGGGAATTTTGGGGGAGTCTTGTGGAAGCCAGCAGATGGCACAGAAATAAAGTTTAGAAACTCAAAAATGTGTAAAATATATGTACAGTATTGTATAATATCAACATATTTTATCTCTCAGTAGCATAAATATACACAATTTCTTTTTTAAAGTTAAATTAGTAGAAAGCTAAAGTTTGCAAAAAAGAACACCATAGACAGCAGGTGACACACAAAGGCTAGAAATGTAGAGATATCTTAAAAAGTTTAGTAACTCATAAATGCATAAAATGTATGTACTATTATGTATACTATTACATGCATTGCATGTATTTTACTATTTAATAACATTTGTGTACTGCTACACATTTTTCCTTAAAATTAAATTTGTAGTAAAAGAACTGTGGTTCTATGCACTGATTTGGAGATGCCAAGCATCTTTATGGCCATCTCTCATGTTACATGTCGCAGTGATCTCACAGTGATCTTTTTGCATCAAGAGTTTCTTATATCGTGTGTCATTTAAATTGCAAAGCAAAGGCCAAACATTTTATGTGGATTTTCCAGATCTTGGGGGTGCCACACCCCTGCCCTCTAAGATATATATGTATTTGTAGGAAAGGGGACCAATGCTAGGGATATTGTGGACATCATAGAATTGACAGACCTTGACAACTGATTGAATACAGGAGGAAGGGAAAGAGAAAAATGGTAATTGGATGGGGGTGAGGAGAGGGTCAAAGATGATCCCCAGTTTGTAAACCTGGATGCCTGGAAAGATAGTGGCACACTTGAGACTAGAAGGTTTTGGTAGTTGGATAGATACCATGATGCCACACCAAGAAAGATTCATCCCAGGGGACCTTCAATTGGAAGGTCCACTTTCCCCATCCTGCCCCCAGGCTGCATCAGATGGAAAGATAACGCTGACAATCAGCCTAACATTAGTGGCTGTAAGCCTGTTGAATTGATTTGGCTGCATTTATTTTTCACACCTTCCCTGGGTTAGAAGAGGTAATTGAGTGTTTTGGTTTAAAAGACTTCCTGCTGGGTGCCAGGCTGCATGGGGAAAGTAAAAGTAAACAAAAGATAGTTAATTGTGTCAACATACCCTCCTTAATTACGCCAGAATGACTTGAAAGCAATATTTGCCTCAGATAATTCACAAGGCAGATAATTGAGGATTGATTGTTGGGGTCCTATTCAACAAGGCGATGAAGGCCATTGCTGAAGGAGTTACTGGGGACGGGCTAAGTGACCCTGGACATCGTTAGCCATCATGACACTTGCATATAGGTCAATAAACAATAAACAATTCTATATGAAAGAAAAGGGATTGAGAAGCCTCATAAGTGAATTTTTCTGGAATGTGTATGTTGTGGGCAGGACAAAATAGGTTAAAAAACTCAAAATAAAATTAAATTAGCACAAGAAAAGAAACCACAAAGAGGTAACATTTTGGGAGGTGTCATATGTATGAAAGAGCATGCAAAGACAATCCTATTCACTTTGTCTTATTTATGGGTTCTTGCCGCCAAAGTCCTCAGTGCTATCAAATGGCCCAATGCCAGAAAATAATAAGTATGTATATTTTTTGTTTTGTTTTTTTTTTTCTTTTTTGTTTTGTTTTTTGTTTTTTTGGTGAGGCAATTGGGATTAAGTGACTTTCCCAGGGTCACACAGCTAGTAAGTGTCAAGTGTCTGAGGCCGGATTTGAACTCAGGTACTCCTGACTCCAGGGCCCGTGCTCTATCCACTGCGCCACCTAGCTGCCCCTGTTTTGTTTTTTAATCAATGGAAAGGACATCAAAGTAGATGCTTCACCATGTGCTTTGCTGAAGGACCTTAAGAATCATTGGGCTTTTTTTTTTAATCTGACTTGTAGGCAACACCTCCTAGAGGTATGGTCTATCTCAATTATATCATCTTGTTTTTCTATTTGTATCCCTGTCATTTTTTTTCGCATGTGATTTTTATTGTTTTTTAGTCGTTTCAGTCATGTTGGGACTCTTTGTGATTCCATTTGGGGTTTTCTTGGCAAAGATACTGGAGTGATTTGTCATTTCCTTCTCCAGCTCATTTTACAGGTAAGGAAACTGAGGCAAACAGGTTTAAGTGACGTGCCAGGGTCATACAGCTAGTGAGTTCCTGGGGCCGAATTTGAACTCATGTCTTTCTGACTCTAGGCCCAATGATCTATCCACTGAACCAATATAGGTGTCCATTGCACATAATAAGAAATTAATAAATGCTTCTTTTCATTCATTCATTCATTGGGAAGGAGGAAGGAGATGACAGTGTCTATGGGTTGAGAACCTTGTCTGTTTTGGTACCAAATGGCAAAACTTCCTTTCCTGACTGGAATATAAGTATCTCCAAGACAGGCACTTGTGTAGATGTCATTGTAGTTGAATGCCTTTTACCAAGTAAGCCATTTAATAATGAATTAAAATGATAAGAATCGAAAGGGCTACTTCTCTGAATGACAAATCAGAAGGATGTGAGTCCAGTGTCGAAACTGAGAGTGGTGGGAGGGGTGCCAATGTGCAGAGTCAAGGATGATCCCTGGCGTCCTTGGTCCCAACAGGACTGCTCTGACCATGATCATGCCTTGAGTCAGCCTGCAGAATACAGCTTCCTGAATCAGCAGCACTCACCAGCCCAGCTGAGCTTGATCACGTCCAATAGGCAGATTTCTAAAGTCAGCAGACTCCCTTATCCGGTTGTTTTCTGTGAACTGAATGCTCAGGAAATCATCACACTTGTCATCACCTAGAAGAAAATTGAAAAATAAATGGGGACTTGCTCAGACAACAATAAACAACTAATCAGCACTTATGTCTTTGTATTGCCTGTTACTTCCCAAGAGCTCCTTGCATTTCCCTGTCATTTTCTCATTCATTCCTTGTACTATGCACCTTGAGGGTGAGAAATGTATACTAACTGGTGGTGAGGAAATCAAGGGGAAGGGCCTGTTCTTATCTTCATCCCCAAGACTTATAGAGGAGGAGGAGGAGACTAAGATCAAGGGAGAAGATTAGGGTCTCATTCCAGGAGACTTGATGGTGATATATCTGGGCATCGTTTCTTTGCCCAATCATCTTTCCAGCTAGCTTCCCAGTTGATCCAGTCCCTGGCAGGAAATGTCAACATTTTGGAATTACTACCTGAAGTTAACAGCTAAGACAAAATACCAATGACAAATCATACACCTAATGTATCAACAATCTTTTATATCAGACATGAAGCAAGACTCTTAAGGGTTTGGGCACTCCATTAATATTTAAAATTAAAGATAAAAACAAATGAGAATTGCCCTCCTCTCCTCTCACCCCTTAAAATGGTAAAACACAAGCTTCCTGATGTTTGGAACAGGAAATGAAATACATGACCCACCATAGTTGATAGCAGGTGTTAACATTATTGTGGCACAGACCCCTTGGGCTGTCTGTTGAAGCCTAGGATCCCCTTTTCAGAATAATGTTTATAAGTGAAAAAATATATGTATGTGTATATATATATGCATATATATAATAGGATTTAAAAGGAAATCAGTTATATTGAACTATAATCACCGAATCGTTTTTTGTTTTGTTTTGGTTTTTGTTTTTTTTGGCGAGGCAATTGGGGTTGAGTGACTTGCCCAGGGTCACACAGCTAGTAAGTGTTAAGTGTCTGAGGCCGGATTTGAACTCAGGTCCTCCTGACTCCAGGGCCGGTGCTCAATCCACTGCGCCACCTAGCTGCCCCCAATTGTTTTTTATTTAAAATTCATCAACCTCAGTTAAAAGCCCCTACTTAATAGCAACTCAAACTTTGGCTTAATTTCTATATGGTTTTTAGCATAGTACTAGATGCAGGGGCTTATTAAAGAGGTTTCAGAATCCCACAATTATAGAGTGAGTTTGGTGAGATGAGTGTCAAAATTCTCCTCGTAGCAAAAAAGGAACCCAAGATATTTTGATGGTATCCTGTTAGTTCTTAAGATGGGGTCTGATAACTGGACTTGTCTCCCTCTTTCTGTCCTGTCAAGAATTTCTCCCCAGGCTTCTATTTCCTGGGCAAAGTAAGGCAGCTCTCTGCTGAAGTTCCCAGCAGCTCCTTGTTCCTGCTTTACAAATATTTGCATGATTAATTTTTCCCAATGTCTGTATTTCTACCCATGAGTACAAACAGCTTTTCATCTCAAAACAAGTAAAGAGGCACCCTGAGGGTCCCCATCATACATTTTTATGAATTTGCCGCTGTGGAAATTCATAATTTTTTTACAGAAAATTTCACCCTTTCTGGGGCAAAATGAAAATTTAATACCTGTGAAAACTGCTTTTCGTTTTTTGTGAGAAAAAAAATGACAGCAAGAATAAAACATATTTAGACTCTTGTAATTTTCTGGGGTGGGGGTGGGAGGGAGAAAGCTCTGTTCTCTCTGCGTTTACATAGTGCCTTTCACCACCACAGTGGTAGGTGCCTGTGATTTCTAGCTCTGTGTGTGCCTGTGTTACTGCAAGTGAGAACTTTTAAGCAGCCTCACATGTCAGGAACATCATCTCAACCAAGGAAATGAAACCTGGGCTCCTGACTACTTTCAGCTACATCTCCTCCAATGTGTGCAATCACTGTCAACAACAGCCTGTGTGAGCAGAGAGGGCATCAAGGCCTAGAGAAGACTCTCTTGGTGACTAGGAGAAAAAGGACTTTTATTTTCCAGGGCACTGGGACAGAATCATTTTTCACATTTCAGATTCTAAGACCCTGAAAAAATTCAAGATTCTGGAACCATTTAACTGAAGCTTGGAGGCCAGTTCTTTGCCTCTGTGTGTGTGTGTGTGTGTGTGTGTGTGTGTGTGTGTGTGTGTTGTCTAATTTAGACAGCACGGTTAAAGCAGTTGTCCTGGGTTATACTGTGGTATTGTTTGAAATCCCTAGTAAAGCCAAACAATTAGCTCAGCTGTCACCTCCTCTGAGATATCTTCTCTGATTCTCTGTCCTTTGTCTTCCCCGCAACCCTCCACCTGCTTAGTTTATAGGGCTCTCTTCTCACTATGTTATTTGATAATGTATTTTAACTGGGAGCATGTTGTCCTTGCCCCAAGCCATCCCCAATAGACTATAAATACCTTGAAAGCAGACACTGTTTTGTTTTTTAATCCCTTAGCTCATAGTAGAGTGGTACTGAAGTCCTACACTTGAAGTCAGGGCAACTAGGTGGGGCAATGGATAGAGCATTGGGCTTGGAGTCAGGAAGACCTGGGTTCGAATCTTCCCTAACACACTTACTAGCTCTGTGACCCTCTGTAAGTCCCTTAACCCAATTTGCCTCAGTTTCCTTATCTGTAAAATGAGCTGGAGAAGGAAGTAACAAACCACTCCAGTACCTTTGTCAAGAAAACCCCAAATAGGGTCATGAAGAGTCAGACATGAGTAAAACAACTGAACAACAAGAAGACTTGAAGTCAGTAGGACTAGGGTTCAAATTTTGCCTCAGATACTTATTATTAGCTCTCTCTCTCTCTCTCTTTCTGTGTGTGTGTGTGTGTGTGTGTGTGTGTGTGTGTTTCTTTATCTGTAAAATGAAGAGATTAGACTAGATGGCCTCATAGATTCCTTTTAGCTCCAAATTGACCCTATGAATTACATTGAGGAAGTAAGAAATTCAATTGATCTTCTGGAATTCAATTAATAAGCTTCTATTATCAATCAGTCTTTCTATCCGTGTCTGTCTATTCATCCATCCATTTTGTCTATCCATTTATCTGCCTGTCTTTGTCTATCTATCATCTATCTGTATCTGTCATCTATCTATATCATCTCCCTACCCATCGATTTCATCTGATAGTGCCCTGGGGCTTCGTATTATGGAATACTCTGTGATACCTCCAGCCTCCCCAGGCCAGAGCTTTTCTCCCATTGGTGAACTACTGTCATGGCCTGCATTTCTGAGACATACCCAAATAGACTCTGATTGTACTTCTGACTTTATTGGTCACCATGCCCTTTCGTCACCATGCTCTCAGATGAGGACCTTCTTCCCCCTTCCCTCTTTCAGCTCCCTTTTATGTGCTGTCTTCCCCCACTAGAAAGTAAGCTCTTTGAGGGGAGGTACTATCCCTTTTGCAGCACTTGTCTCCTCCACACTTGGCACAGTCCCTGGCACAGAGCAAGATAATAACACATACTTGTTGATCATGTATAAGCAATGGAGTCTAGTAGGTAGAGTGCCTGTCTTGGTGCTAGGAAGGGTTAGGTTCAAGTTTCATCTCTGACACATACTCCCTGTGTGACCCTGGGTGAGTCACAGCCTCTCAGCTCTGTGTGCCCAAGCAGACTATGTGACACTTAGCTTTGGATACAGGGAGTTAGCCTTGGGGGAGTGAGGTGGAGGACCTACCAATCAGGCAGCTGAAACATGCTGCTTTGGGGCGGAGTGGGAGGCCACAGTGTGCTGGGTGGGTGGAGGCCAAGCAGTCATTCACTGTTTTGAGCTCCTGCATTTCCTTGGGAAAAATTCTCACACCACTTAGGTGAGGTTTGAAGAACTTGCTGGAGATGGTGCTGGCTCTCATTATACAACTCTGACCGGAGAATAGATTGTGTGTGTGTGTACCCTGCCTGTAGCAGTCAGCTTACTCTGACGGAAGGTGTGAACAATGTTGTTGGAGAGAACTATGCTGTTTTAAATAAATCAACTTTTTTTTTTTTTTTGCTAAGGACAAAAACAACAAAAAACAAAACACCATCCACTTCTGAGTGCATAGGAACCAGATTAAAGTGGAATTAGGAAATATTTAACAAAATAAATAAAAATGTAATAAAACATAAAGAATAGTACACTTTAAAAACTGACTCAATATGTAGCCCAGAGGTGTCCTTATGTAACATGTAGTCCCTCCTAGTTCTGAAATCTTGGTCTACTGATTCTAAGTATAATGATTAATCACAATAAAGCACACGCACAAACATACAACAACACTGAATTAGAAGTCAGGAAACCAGGCTGGAACCCCCATTCTGCCAGTAATGAGCCATGTAACCTGGCATAAGTGACATTTAAAAAGTTCTATGTTGGGGCAGCTAGGTGGTGCAGTGGATAGAGCACTGGCCCTGGATTCAGGAGGACCTGAGTTCAAAGCCAGCCTCAGACACTTGACACTTACGAGCTGTATGACCCTGGGCAAATAACAACCCTCACTGCCCTGCTAAATAAATAAATGAATGAATGAATGAATGAATGAATAGATAAATAGATAAACAAAAAAACAAACAAACAAATAAATAAATGAAAAGTTCTATGTGCCAGAGTTTGTGGGTAAATTAAAATCAATTTTATTGACTAGGTCTAGGAAGCAGTCAACAAACACAGGCTCATGATCCCCTCAGTAGTTAAGAGACCAAATCTGTTGGACCTTCAATATCTATAAAGTCTTTTGAAAAAGGGATGCACCTGAGGGTGAAAATCAACTCTGGTCAACAAGTAATAAGAGAGGGAGCAGCTAGGTGGCACAGTGGATAAAGCACTGGCCCTGGATTCAGGAGGACTTGAGTTCAAATCCAGCCTCAGAGACTTGATGCTTACTAGATGTGTGACCTTGGGGAAGTCACTTAACCCCCATTGCCTTGCAAAACAACAGCAGCAACAACAACAACAACAAAACAAGTAATAAGAGAAGATGAATATTATAATGGGAGGCAAGCTATATTAAAATAAGGGTCTTTCGAATACTTGACTTGGATAACCCACATATTGGTCAAAGAGACATCAATTTCCATATTACCTGTCTGACAAAACTGAGAATCCATTTTCCCAGACCTTTGTGAATAAACACAAATGATCAGGAATCCATCTATTAGTTTAAATTTAGATTTTTTTTTTACTCTTTTTGATTAGATCTTTAGTCTGGGTAAATCTTTGAAAGAGATTTCTCACAATGGTTGATTTCTGGATGAGGATGAAGAAAAGGGGCGAAACCTTGCTTCTGATTCAATAATTAATTATTAATACAAGAGAGGAACACTTATTTCTCTCAGGTAATCATAACAATAACAGTAATGGCTAACATTTCTATGTGACTTTGTTTTCCAAAGCCCTTTATAAATATCATCTTATTTCATACTCACAATGATGCTGGAGGGTAGAGTTATTATATTGTACAAATGAAGAAACTGAGGCAGAGATTAAGTGGCTTGCCAAGAGTCAGACAGCTAATGAATATTTGAAGCCAAATTTGAACTGAGGTCTTCCTCACTCTGGATTTGTTGCTTTATTCATGGTGCTACCAACTGTCAAGTAACATACCCTCTCTGGGTCTCAGTTTCCTTGTAAGTAAAATGAAAGAAATGGATTAGATAATATCCAAGGGCTCATCCAACCCTAATGACCTATGAATTGAAGAAGCCATTGAAGAAGTACATAATTGTGCAGGCTAAACCTAGCTGTTAAAACCTCATATAGTGACAGCAGGTCAATAAGGAAGAAGACCTCCTCTCTATAGCGTTTGCATTATTGGTGTTGAGTAGTTTCAGTCATGTCTGACTCTTTGTGACCTCATTTGGGGTTTTCTTGGCAGAGATACTGGATTGGTTTTAAATTTCTTTCTCTAGTTTTGCATTGCTGAGCACCTACCTATTCCTTTTGCATACTGTCTCTTCCCTTAGATTCTGAGACATCACGTTTACTTGGTTCTCTTGAATATAGGTTAGTACTGTGATGTGACTGCCAGAAAAAAAAAAAAGATATAATCTTTGTAATGATTGGAGTGATGCCACCTGCTGGAGAGTTACTGTAGGAAAGCTCCACCATGAGGAGAAGGTGTCTGAGGGCAAGCCATGTGGTCAGTTCCTTGGCATTAGGAAGTGACATTTGCTCATGGGTACTGTCTATCAAAGCTACCAGCCAATTAGCTTGGAGCTGTGTGTGCATGTGCATGGGATGTTCCCAGTTTCACAGGAGGCTTCTGGGAGGAAGAAGGAAGCACTGGTCCTTTTCGTTCCTGATCTCGCTATGGCAGGTCGGATGATGGGGTCTCTTAGAAATAGTTAGATTTTTACCTTTCTCTCTGATCATTAGATCCTAATGCTCTTTAATAAATACTTAAAAGTCTAAACTCTTGGGGCAGCTAGGTGGCACAGTGGATAGAGCACTGGCCCTGGAGTCAAGAGTACCTGAGTTCAAATCTGGCCTCAGACACTTGACACTTACTAGCTGTGTGACCCTGGGCAAGTCACTTAACCCCAATTGCCTCACTTAAAAAAAAGTCTAAATTCTTTTTCTTTCTTTTTTTTTTTTTTTAGTGTCTGAGGTCGGATTTGAACTCAGGTACTCCTGACTCCAGGGCCGGTGCTCTTATCCACTGTGCTACCTAGCTGCCCCAAAAGTCTAAATTCTTGCTAAAGCTCATAATTTTTTGAAGACCACTCATTATATATTTTAGACAGACTAGCTAGAATTTTAGCCCTTTACATCTTGGACTTCATGAAGAGAGCTATAACTTTAAAGAATAAAGTATTTAAAACCCTTTTATGTTCTGCCCTTCTTAAAATGCATCTGTCTAGAGTGTTGTGCTAAATTCTGTGTGCCACAGTTGAGGAATTATATTGATGAGTTTGAGAATATCTAAAGGCCAATGTGGTGAAAAAACTTGAATTATGTTATATAAGGATTAACTGAAAGAACTGGAGGATATTGTTACTAATGATGATAATAATAATAATAATACTAAACTAGCATTTTAAGGTTTACAACACATTTACAAATATCTCATTTTGTTCTCTCAACGACCTTGGGAGGAAGGTGTACTGTTATTTCCGTTTGACAGATGAGGAAACTGAGGCAGACAGTGGTCAGGATTGCATAACTAGTCAATGTCTGAGTCTGGATTTGGGCTCTTCCTTATTCTAGGTGCAGTAGAATTCAATGTGTCAATAGTTGCCACCTAAGGTGATGTTTAGCCTGGAATAGAGAAAACTCAGGGAGATCTTGAAAGCTGGGTATTGGAAAAGTTGTCATGCAGGACTCAATGGATAGAGACCCAGTCTCTGTATCAGGAAGACCTCAGTTCAATTACTTGTCTCCAGCACATAATGTTCATATAACTTTGGAATAAGGAACTCACCTCTGATTAGTGAGTTCTTCCCAGAGCCTCCATTTTGAGGAAGGGCCAACCATGCTTTTACTTTGTCACTCATCCCCCATCTCTGCTTCTGACTCTCTGAACTTCTGTGTCACTCATCAATATCCTTCTCACCATAGCCTATCTCTCTGCCCCTTACTTAACTATCTGACCCCCATCTCCCTCTACCCCAGGTAGCTTTTTAGGTTCTTTTTATAGTTCTTCCCCATAAGAATATAAACTCATTGAGGGTAAGAATTGCTTTTGTTTTGTTTGCATTTATATTCCCAATGCTTAGCACAATTCCTAGCACAAAATAAGTGCTTCATAAATAGTTGCTGGCTAGACTTGACTAAGGTTTGCCAAATTATACCAACATGCCAAGTTCTCTCAGTACTGAGTCACATGTGACTAGAAGCAATCTGTGTCTTTTCATCTGTGATGTGCCCAAGTTCTGAGTCACACATGTGGTAGGCTTCAGGAGGAAGGACAATTTTTTTCACAAGCCCTAGTCAAATCTTGGTTACATTATAATCCTAAACTGATCAAGAACAAAAGATCATTGTTTGGGGGTCCTAGAATACTTCATTTTACAGAGAAGGAAAGGGTGGTACAAGAGATAGAGTGCTGCAAATGGAATTAAAAAGACCTGAGTTCAAATTCTGCCTCAGTTCTTATTACCTGTGTGAGTCTGGGAAAGTCACTAACCTCTTTCAGCAGAAGAGTCAGTATTTCAAGCCAGATCCTTTAAGTTCAAAACCAGCGGTTTTTGTACTATATCATTAAAATGCCCCAGAATTTTACTTATAACCCATATCCCTTTTCTTAGGCACAATGTAATTTTTTTTTAATGAGCAGGCAGCTAGGTGGCACAGTTCATAGAGCATTAAGCCTGGAGTCAGGAAGACTCACTTTCCTGAGTTCAAATCCTACCTCAGATACTTATTAGCTGTGTGACCTGGGCAAGTCACTTAACCTTGTTTGTCTCAATTTCCTCATCTGTAAAATGAACTGGAGAAGTAAGTGACAAATTAGTATCTTTTCCAAGAAAATCCCAAATGGAATTATGAAGAGTTGGGCACAACTGAAATGATACAACAAACTATGATAGTCACAATTACAAGTTGGGAAACGTCTAGGGCTTGATTTGAATTTGGGTCTTCCTAATTCCAAGTGCTATATTCTATCCACTGTGCTCACCTAGGCATTTAATGTTAATGGATGATTTTCATTGTATTTCTATTTGAAGATATATATCCTTTTGGTTCATGTTCTCCTTACACGAAAGTGACAGAAAATTCTGAGGCAAAATCCTAGTTCTCTTTCATGCTGCACACTGATTATCTTTATATTTTGTTTCTTTTAAGATAATTTATTGATGCTCTTTTCTAAAATAAGATAGTCACTTTCCAATGAACCTTTATTGTCTCAGTCAGATCCCAATGGTCCCATCCCAACATAATTCAATCACATTTGAAAATGTCATACTGGCTTCTTAAAACTGTCGCAGGGGCACCTGCTACCAATAAGTCAGATGACAGTGATAAGTCTGGGTAAAATCACCCATCCCTACCTGCAACAGTAGGGAATCACAGTTCTGTATGTGCTCACAGACTGGTGACACCTGAGAAAAACCATCTATTTTTTTCCATACACTTATTACATCATAAAAAGCAATGTAATTTTTCTTTCACATATGGAAATCATAATGGTTATTTGAAGAGAGAAGGATAGTTGTAGGTAATTTTCATGTTCAGTCTCTCACTGTTTGCCTCAGTCTCCTTATTTGTAAAATGGAAGTAATAATAGAGCCTACCTCCCCGGATTGTTGTGGGGATCAAATGAGATAATTAATTATAAATCAGTTAGTATGATGCCTGATACATAGTGAGCACTATATAAATGTTAGCTATTATTATTATCATTATTATTAATATTGGGAGGCAGGTATATTTTATTGCCATGTAGTGGTGCCTTGGTGACACTCTTGGAAGTGATTACTACTTGCTGATCAAGAAATATGAGATTTAAGTCTCTTTTACCATCAAGAAGTGATACCCCTTTGTTCTTCCCTTAGATCCAAAGATGGCTCCTGCTCTCTGATCCCACCAAAGGGCAAATTGCAAGGCATTCTGATTCTTACAAATAGTTTTCATTTGCATTTGTGTCAATTGCTAGATTGCTTCATTAAGTTCAAATTATGTCAGTAGCTTCCAATGCCATGAGACTGCATTTGCCTGACTCTTAATAATGGTTACAATTTCAGATTTGTAAATTTATTCTGAGAATAACTACTGATCCATATGTCTGCTTTCCCATCTCTACGAAGGCTTGTGAAAGTGCTATACAAATGTATGAAGGAGGTGCTTGATTAAAAGAGGAGAAAGGAACAGGTAGGCTTTCACAAATAATTTTCTCCAGCAGACAATCGATAGAGGGGCACAGGCAGTGCAGTATACTGTCATGTCTGTTGGTTTTTGGTTATAACAAAACGTGTGATTTAGTCAAGTAAAATGTATACTTATAGTCTTAAAGTGTCTGCTATACACATATCAAGATCTTACAGGATTGTTTTTTACATAACTGCCCACAGAGATAACTTGTTCAATCATTATCTGATCATCAGTATGAACTGAGGCATAAAGCAAAGCTGCTTTATAGATGTGTCCCCCAGTGCTGTTCATGAGCAAATGGGGACATACATGAACAAATGTTCATGAATGCTGTCATGGTCAAAATCCAAATGGAAGGAGTGGTGAGGTCTCATATATGTTTGGATAATTTGGTGCTGATTGCATGAAGATCTCAGTGAGATCTATGACTATTCCAGAGAATGACCTCATAACATTTTTATTCCAACTATCCTTTACCCTCTTTCATGGTTAATGGCATTGCTACTTATTGCCTATTTAAAATTTATTCTTGTTCAGTCATTTTCAGTCTTGTTGGATTCTTCATGACCTCATTTTTCTGTGTTTGTTTTGTCAGACATTGCCATGGTTTGACATTTTTTCCTCCAGCTCATTTTACAGATGAGGAAACTGAGGCAAACAGGGTTAAGTGACTTGAGTAGGATCACACAGGTAGTATCCGAAGTGAGGCTTGAACTCATAAAGATGAGTCTCTCTGACACCGGGCCTGGCAGGCACTCTAACATCTCTAAAATGAGTGGGTTGAACTAGATCAGGGCTTCTTAAATTTTTTCCACTCATGACCTCTTTTCACCTGAGAAATTTTTCACAACTTGGGACATATAGATATATAAAATAGGTATAAAAAACCTTTTATCATTGTCAAATTTTTTCATGACCCCCACGTTCAGTTACATGATGGGCACAACCCACATTTTAAGATGCTTTGGACTAGATCACCATTAAAGTCCCCTCTAGTTCTCAATTTGAGCTTATAAACTTTAAGACAAGTATTTACATCCAAAATAGTCGCCTTTCAGATACTTTTAACTGTACCATATTGTATTTCATTGGACAGAAAGATGGAGCTATGAGTATGGATAAAATTACTCTTTTTCCTCTTAAAAACAGAGAAAAAAATGTAAAATTGGTTACAGACCCCCCCCCCTGCAGTTAGGGAATTAGAAGTATTCGGGGGATAGTTTAACACTTTTATTTTGCACATTTTTAATCCATTTTGGTATTTTGGAAAAAAGTTATAAGAACATCTGTTGCTATTCATATAATTTGTTCATCCCCATCGGCGTTCCATAGGAGGACATTTCAACAGTATCACTTTTATTCATTTTCAGTTTTTAAGGGGAGTTTTCTTTGCTTACTTTACTGAATTGGTAGAGACTTTCCAATGTGAGCTTCTTCAGCTTTGGCCATTGCCTTAACATATCTGTCATTACAACTGTTTTCTTTTCCTTCCCACACATCTCAGAGGAAAAAATATTTGTATTCCTTTTTTTTAAAGTAATTTTATTTTTAAAAAGTAATTTTATTTATATCTTTTATTTTGTCACCTTGATTTCCAAAAATATTTTTTTTCCATTTTGACTGAAGGAATATTCTCTTACAACAAAATAAGAGAGACAGAGAGAGACAGAGACAGAGAGACAGGGATGGAAACAGAGATAGATAGTGACAGAGAGATACAAAGACACAGAGAGAGGCAGAGCCAGAGAAATAGGGACAGACAGAGACAGAGACAGGCAGAGAGACAGAAACACAGAGAGAGACAGAAATACAGAGACAGAAACAGAGAGACAGACAGAAAAAGAGATACAAATCCAGAGAGAGATAGACAGAGAAACAGAGACAGAGACTCAGAGACAGATACAAGCAAAGAGACAGAGATATAAAGAGAGACAGAGACAGAGAGAGACAAAGGCAGAGAAAGAGAGAGACAGAGAGAGACAGGGAGGGAAGGACAGAGACAGAGATAACAAGAGATGGAACCATAGAGAGAGGCAGACAGAGACAGAGCTTCAGAGACAAGGACAGACAGAGACAGAGATAGACAGAGACAGAAACAGAGAGACAGAGACAGAAACAGAGAGACAGAGACAGACAGAGAGGCAGAGACAGAGAAACAGAGACAGACAGAGAGAAAGACAGAGAAAGAGACAGAAACAGAGAGGCAGACAGAGAAAGAGATAAAAAGCCAGAGAGAGATAGAGACAGAGAAACAGAGAGAGACAAAGAGAGACAGGCAGACAGACAGAGAGAGATAGAGTCAGAGAGACAGAGAGGAAGGGAGAGACAGACACAGAAACACCAAAACAGAGATAAAAAAAAAATGGAAACAGAAACAGAGTCAGAGATCCAGAGACAAGGATAGATGGAGACAGAGTGAGACAGAAACATAGACAGAGAGAGTGGTGTAATAAAAGTAACAAACACACCTGAATCTGGGATTGTGTGTAATGTCCTATATCCACATTATCTTGCCGCTACAAAGAAGTGATTTTTTTCCCCTTTCGGGACAAGCTTGATCATCATGGTTCTGTAGTCTCCATTCTTCTCTCAAAGCTAACTTCTTAACTTTGTTTTTAAACCCATTCCTACCCCCTCCACCCCCTTTTAGAGACATTGGTCTTCATTCTCTCTAGCATGAACCATCTCTCATTCTCAGCTGATTCCTTCTCCTCCCCCCTCTCTTTCCCCGACCCCTGCCTTCAAATATGTTCACATTTCCCTCACACAAACGCAGACACACACACACACACACACACACACACACACACACACAAACGAACACACACATCCCTTCATTTGATCAGTCTCCTTACTCACTTCTGCCTAGCCTTTTTCCTTTCTGTGACTTCCATTTTTGCTGTTTTTCCATAATCGAATATAAACTCTCTGAGGATAGGGGCTGTTCATTTTTTCCCCTCTATGCCAAGCCCCCTAGCATTGTGCCTAGTATGGTTTCATCAATGTTTGTTGAATTGAATTGCTTGTAATCACCTTCCCACCAATATACGTGAACATCTTTTTATCTAAATCCCACCAACTTCAAATCCCACCTATGCTGGAAAGCTTTACTTATGAAATCAGCTTATGTTGATATTTTATTAAACTTCTTTTTTTTTTTTACTTTTTAGAAATAAAACAGAATTAGCACCTTATTATATAATGTCCAATTTTCTGTCTTTAACATATAAGTTGGCAATCTATTATGTCTACCTGCAATTCTGTCTCATTTACTGGTGCTTCCTCATATATAAATTTTGTCTCCTCAATTAAATTCTAAGCCAGAAAAGCAAGAGACCCCTCTTGTACTGGAATTATCTGTGATTTCATTAGCAGTAGAAACCTTCCACAGGATTATCTATAACTTACTAGACAAATCCAAGGAAGTTACCTAAGACACACAGAGAGCTCAGATAACATATTCAGGGTAACACAGCTAGTAAATGTCACAGGCAGGATTTGAATTCAGGTTTTTCTAGTGCTAAGTCCAGCCCTGAATATACTACATTGTGCTACTTCCACTATTTTATTGAGGGGTAATATGGAATTTACATCTGTTTATGTCATATCCTTTAGAATGTAAACATCTAGGGAACATAGAGCTTTTTTTTCTTTCTCTGAATGTTCTTTTAAATATTTAAGCATGTCTGTGACCCACAAAAATATATGTATTGATAATGGGGGTGATGGCATTGTGATGATTTAGGCAAATATTCCTGGGATACAGGGCTAGATTCCAAGGAGGAAATGATGCATTTTCTTTTATGTTCTCTTAACTGGTGTTTTTTGTATTATACTACTTGTTGCAGTGATGTTGGCAGTCAAGTTTGTAAAAATAAATTCCTTAAAGTACTTCTAGTGTTCCAAGAAATGCATTCTTTTGGAATTGAAACAGTTGATTTCATTCCTGCCAAAAGAGGAATGTAGGAGAAGTCCTTGATAAAGTGATATATCCTACATAAATCAAAAGTTCATGGAACTTTACCAATCATTGTTTTTATTTGCCTATACCATTCTTATTTGATAGCAGGAACATGACCTTAGAAGCATTCCATTCAATTTGATAACCACTTGTTAAATGCCTACTGTATGCAAAGCACTGTTCTAGGCAAATGAAATAACCCATGTTCTTTTTTATTCATTTCGCTCTCTCTCTGTCTGCCTACCTGCCTGCCTGCCTGTCTGTCTGTCTCTGTCTGTCTGTCTGTTTATTCTTTCATTTATTTGTTTATTTATTCAATAATGAACCTTTTTATTTATTGTTGTGGATTCCAATTTTTATCCCTCTTTCCCTCCATTCCCTCCCCCCTCCCTAAGGTGGCAAACAATCATATATGGGTTATACATGTATGATTATGCAAAACATTACCGTATTTGTCATTTTGTACTAAAAAACTTGATTAAAAGAAAAAAGTGAAAGAAAGTGAGAAATAGCAAGCTTCAGTCTGTTCCATCAATATCAGTTCTTTCTTTGGAGGTGGATGGTATGTTTCATCAATAGTCCTTTGGGATTGTCTTGGATCATTGTATTGTTGAGAATAGTTGTCATTCACAGTTCTTCATCAAAAAATATTGCTGTCTGGGGCAGCTAGGTGGCACAGTGGATAAAGCACCAGCCCTGGATTCAGGAGGACCTGAGTTCAAATCCGGCCTCAGACACTTGACACTTGCTAGCTGTGTGACCCTGGGCAAGTCACTTAATCCCCATTGCCCCGTTTAAAAAAAAACAAACAAAACAAAACAAAACAAAACAAAACAAAAAATATTGCTGTCTCTGTGTACAATGTTCTCTTGGTTCTGCTCACCTCACAATACATCATTTCATACATGTCTTTCCAGGCCTTTTTGAAGAATAGCTTTGTTCTTAATGAACTTGCATTATATTTGGGGAATTGAATGTATGCACAATTATGTATATTACAAGGAAAATTGAAGAGAGAGATAATATGGAAAGTTTCAGGAGTCAGGGAACCTTCATGAAGGAGGTGGTACCACGGTGGATCATCGATGGGTATCAAAGACTTTGAGAAACAGAAATAAAGTAAAGGCAGAGATAAAGAGAAAGGCATGGAGAATGACTTGAATCAAGGCACAGGCTATAGAGAACTGTGTTTGGCAAACTTATGTTCATAGTTCAGTTTGGCTACAACCAATGTGCTGAAGCCAGCTTAAATTGGCTCTTAAGAACTAATCATTAAATTTTCAGTGTGAGCATTTACATCTCTGAAATCAGCAAACACCACAAATCAGGGCTTGATTCTTTGTTTTGTTGATTGCCTAAACTTAAGAAATTGATGGATATGTAAAGAATTGTTATTTGAGGTTTTTATGCCTTGGTGCGCACTGGCCTGGGGCTCCGCAAACCACACTGGTTGTAGCTGTTGCCATGGCACCTCACGTCATCACCACTCGCTGATGCCTACATGGGCCTGGCAAAATTATAATGATTGGAAGCCTAGTGAGGGCAGTCATGTGACTGTCAGAACAGCCATCCCATTGGCTGGGGCTGTGTGGGGTTTTTCTGGGATTGGGGGAGGAGAATTGGGTATTCTAGCTGGACACTGGAACGACAGGAGTTCTGCTGCGTATTCTCAGCTGATTCATAGGCGGTGGTATCTTTACAGGTTATATAATTTCCCTTTCCCCATTTTATTTCCTTTCCCTTGATCCTACTGATCCTGTTTGTGTGTTTTTTTTAAAAGTTCGTTCTTGTTAAAATTAATCCTCTTCTGTTTTGAGGGAGGCTGCCAGTCTCCTTCCTTGCTCCAATATTGAGGCAAGCCACTTAGCTTACACTCCCCAATTAAAAATTGGTCCCCACAGATAAAATGTTAATAATGTGAATAAAACTTAAATATGTGTCATGTGAACATCCCTAACCCTCCACCCTACCCAAGGAACTCATTTTTAAACATTTACCACCACATCCCTGAACCCATAACATAGTTATGAAAGGGAAATAATAGCCAATAAGTCCACAAAGGTTGTCAGGGTCAAATTGTGTAGGGACTTATATGCTTAGAATAGATTATTTGCATTTTATCCTATAAGCAATGGAAAGTCCCTTAAAGGTTTTGAGCAGTGGAGTCATATGGTCAGATCTGTGATTTTGTAAGATTATTTGGACAACTGTGGATTGCTAAGATTGATGAGAGTTTTGGTTCATGGAGACCAATTCTATAGTACAAAACAGCAATCATTAAAACTATTTGGAACTAGTAGCAAAAAAAGAAAAAAAAAAACACCTGACCATTGGAACTGATTAGGTAGTTAGGATATAGAAACAACCGTTCATATTAGCATACTGCATAGTGTTTGACAAACCCATCCACTGCTTCAAGTTCAGCCATTTATGGTGAATCAGACCAAATCTAATCTCTTTTCTACATGGAAGCTCAACAAATATTTATAGATACTTATCCTGTCCTCTCTTTTCAAGGCTAAATATTTTTGTGTCCTTCAATCCCTTCTTCTGTGGCAATGTTTCCAATAAGCTTACTATTAATCAGTTAATTAGCAAGTATTTATTAAGCACCTATACAAATAATCAATGAAATGATCCCAGCACATGAGAAGTTTATAATCTAAGGAGGATCCAAAAAGTACACACATATATGCATATGAACATACATGCATATGTACATGTACATACACACATACGTGTCTATATGATAATACACAATACATATGTGTATGTGTGCATATATATTATATATTTAATAAACATGAAGAGAATTATTACAAAGTAATTAAATATAAGGTAATTTGGAAGAGAGGACAAAAACATTTGGGGGATCAGGAAAATGGTTTATGTAGAGGGTGGTGCTTGATCTTCTTCCTGGAGGAAGAGAGTAGTTCTCTGAGGTGGATGAGGAGAGGGAGACCATTCCAGGTGAGAGGGATGGCCAGTGAAAAGCATAGAAATGGTCACCTTATTCAGGAGACTGTTTAGTCTTTTCTAAAGTCTGACATGGATCTAAACATAATATTACAGAACTCTGATCATGGTATATACCTTTCCTGTCCTCAATACTAGGTCTCTCCGAGTGCAGCTTAAGGTCACAATGGAACGTTTTGATGCTATATTATATCTGTTACACATGTTGACTCTTCAGTCTACTGAAATGTGCCCTCAACTTATTAACATAAACTGTAATCTAGTCATGTTTTCCCGAACTTCTATTTCTGAATTTCTATTTAAAAAAAATTTTCAAGAGTAGGCCTTTTCATTTTTTTCATATTTATTCACAGATTTTTAAAAATTCTGAATGTATGATCTAATGTGTTAATCAACCCTCCTAATTCCATGTTATCTACAAATTTAATAACCATGAGACATATATGCTTTCATCTATGTCAATGATAAGAATAGTAAACAAGATATCAATCTTTACAAGTATCATCTTTCCATGTAGTAATATAAACAGTTTAACCTTTTAAAATCCCCTGTGTTTTCTTTTTACTATTTATCTTTTTATGCTTCTCTAGAGTTTTGTATTTTTAAGTCAAATTTTCTATTCAGCTCAGGTCTTTTCATCAAGAATGCCTGAAAGTCCTCTCTTTCATTGAATTCCCATTTTTCCTCTGAAGGATTATACTCAGTTTTCCTGGGTAGGTGATTCTTGGTTGTAATTCCAGTTCCTTTGGTTTCCAGAATATCATATTCCAAGCCCTCTGATCCTTTAATGTAGAAGCTGTTAAGTCTTACATTATCCTGACTGTGGCTCCACAATACTGGAATTGTTTCTTTCTGGCTGCTTGCAATATTTTCTCCTTGACCTGGGAGCTCTGGAATTTGACTATAATATTTCTGGGAGTTTTCCTTTTGGGATCCCAAGTCCTGCTCTTGGTTTGTCGTGGCTGGACCTGGATCTATGCTGGCATAGCCTGCACTGGACTATGCTTTACTCTCAACCCAGTACAACAGACTTTTCCTGCCAACCTTTTAAATTGTCTTTGACTTGAAAATGATTTTACCCTGTCTTTTTGTGGGTTCTACTGCTCCAGGAATTATTTTATGGTGTTATTTGAACATATTTGGAGGGGTCTTGGGGAGAGTCAAGGCAAGTCATTGCCTTCCCTCTGCCATCTTGGCTTTGCCCCCCTCATTTTAATATTTATTTTAAACAAATGCATTCAAAACCCACTAAAACTGTTTAGAAGGTTTTAAAATAGGTTAGAAAATACTATTTCTAATTTTTAAAAATGTGAACATTAAAAAAAGATTTTATAGGCAATGCATAATTTTCAGAAACATCAATTTAATTTTTTGTGTCTTATTAATCCTAAGACGTCATACTATCATTACCTAATATCTCAATGTACAATAAACACTTAGGATTAAGTTCAGAGGAATGTAAATATTTCAAATTATTTTGATGACATTTTTCTGTACTTATTATCATATCTTATTAGATTATTATTGTTTTCACCTTATAATGCCATTGACAAAAAGTTAATATTGTAGCAGAACTCTGCCATTTTATAGATATTTACTTGTGCTTGCATTGTTGATCTTATCTTCACCTCAAGACATCTTTGCAGGATAATTTTTTTTTTTCAGTGAGGCAATTGGGGTTAAGTGACTTGCCCAGGGTCACACAGCTAGTAAGTGTTAAGTGTCTGAGGCCGGATTTGAACCCAGGTACTCCTGGCTCCAGGGCCAGTGCTCTATCCACTGTGCCATCTAGCTGCCCTGCAGGATAATTTTTAAACCATTTGTTAATTTTGTAAATCAAGTTAGTTGAAGTTAGATAATATAATACATAAATACCATTTAATTGGGTATGTGTAAACTTAAATTTGTTACATATGCTGAGAGTGAATGAAAAAGTGAGGAGACATGTCAATCATTCCATATTGCAAACTCGATTTTCCCTCAGGATGCCTCATTTCCTATTGTCACCTGACATAAGGAATAAGTGAAGGTGCCAGTATCAATTTGCATATGAATTATTAGTATAAACTAAATTTCTTATATAAGGTAAAAAAACAAACAAAAATATAAATTCTATAAAATGTTCCTCTGAATCCCAGTGTATCATTTTATATACCTCCCATTTGGAGACCTCTGATCTAGCCCACATCTTTCCATTTTCATAAATAAGGACAGCATGAGAGACTGTCAAATATTTTGTTAAAATAGAGATATACTATGAGTAAAGCACTGCCTTGAACTACTTATCTAGTAATTGTGTCAAAAAATGAAATGCAGTTTAGTGTCATATTCATAAATGTTCTCAGTGAAGCCATGTTCTTTTTCAGTGATGAATGCTTTCCTTTTTAAATGCTCACCAACCAACTCTTAAATAATGCAATTCAGAATCTTCTCTTTTGTCCATAGATAAGTGGTCAATCGGGATACGAGCAGACAATTTTCAAAGGAAGACATATGGGTTATCAATAGCCATATGAAAAAGATATTCCAAACTGCTCTTAAGAGAAATGCAAATTAATGTCCCTCTGAAATTATGCTTTATATCCATTAGTTTGACAACAAAATGACAAAATTAGAAAATAATAATTTTATAACGGCTATAGTAGGGCAGGTACACTAATGTGCTGTTGATGGAGCTGTAATTTGGACCAGTCTGGAAAACTTTTAGTACTAAACCCCAACAGTCACTAAACTGAATATGCCATTTGACCCAGTGGTTCTTTCTGCTTCTTATATGTCTATATCAGCAAGCAGTTCCTCCTTATTGGGGAGAATGAGATATAGAATAACACCTCCCCCCACTGCTTTCTATACTTCTTGAGGAGTCGTATTATCATTAAAAAAAAGTAAATAACCTGGTATCTGATCTGGTTTTGGCATAGAGGTCTGACAGACATGTATAGTCAAAGTCCCCCAATCACAACTATATCATGCCTACTTGCCAAATTTTTGATAAGCTTCTCAAACTCTTCTAATTCTTCCCATATTTGGTCCATGTAGGCTGTCTGACACTACCATAGTACTTTTGCTTCTGTTTTTCCTTCCATTAATTTTCACAATTGATCTTCAAAAACTACTTTGGCTTTTAAAACCTTTCACAACCTTACCCCAATTTTTCTTTCCAGCCTTATTATACATTACTTCCCTTCCAACACTCTGTGGACAGGCCAAACTGTTCTCTCTGTTCCTTAAACAGAACATTCCATTTCCTATCTACCTACCTTTTTACTAGCCATCTCTTATGCCTGGAATGCATTTCCTCTTCACCTCTGCTTCAAAAAATCCCTTACTTCCTCCAACATGCAGCAAGTTCTCTCTTTCATGTGAAGCCTTTCCAGATCCTCACAAATGCTAATTTCCCCCTCCCCTATTTGTTCTTTTTAAATGTATATGTACCTGTTGTCTCCCTCAGTGGAATGTAAGTTCCTTAAGAGTGGGGATTGTTTTATTTATTGTGTGTAAATCACCAGTACCAAGCACAGTGCTTGGCACATAGTAGGTATTTTGTAAATGCTTATTGATTTATAGGTTGTTTGACTGATTCATTCAAATGCTTTCCACTATAATTTCTACCTCCAGTTATTGGATTTTCTCTTATGTCTACCTTAATATATAATACTATTTCATTGGCCCTTATATGACATTTATCAATAACCATAACTATATATAATAGCATTCATTAGTCCTTTCTCTCCATTTCTCAATAATTATTATTAGGCTGAATTTGTCTATTTGAATTAAGACATATAGTTCACCTTATTTATTACCCATACTTTGTCAATTTATGTGATGACTACTGAGCCTCCGGTGAAGAATTATTTCTCTCTACTTATTTTCTTCTTCCTATATTCTATATTCCTATATTGTTCATTTTCTCCTGCTTGATCAATTAAATAGCAAAAAGATATAAATATAATTACATTTTTACCAGCTTTTATTAGGGTCATCATCCCTAGACAAGAGCTCCTTATTCCTGTTCTCAGACCTTGTTCACTTATCAAATGTATCTTTGTTTTTGTTTTGTTTGGGTTTTTTGTGTGTGTGTGTGGGGGGGGGGGCAATGGGGGTTAGGTGACTTACCCAGGGTCTCAAATGTATCTTTATCTTCTGAAGCCCTTAACTTCATTTGACTATAGTTATTAAAATATCATTCTGGTTTCCCTAAAGCAGGAATCTTTGCCTTTTAGTGTGTGTATCCTGTACCTCTCTGGTTGATTTAAAAAGTCAATGGATCCATTCTGAAAATGTGGCTTTTATACTTTTTAACTTCACTGAGTTTTTTTAAAAAATTTTAACTGCATCAAGGTTTTTCAGGTTGTCACTCAAGACTTAATAACCCCTAATAATGCTTCTTAGGGTCCTTCTGGTATATCTTCTTTTCCCAAAGGAATTACCAGGAATAAGTACTGGTCATCGGCTTTGACAAGACTTGGTAGACTTTCCATTATGTTTTAGATACAAGTCCTCGGAAGAATGTAGACCTCCCATTTTGTTAATGTCACATCAACAAATAGCTACTTACATGCCACCCCCACCCCAGCAGGGTGTTACCAACCCACCATTATTCACTTCTTCTGCTTCTGACAATTACTGGATGACCTCTTTCCTGGGGGACATAATTATTCCACAAATACAATCACCTATCTCCTTCTTAGAGGGTCTACTCTCTATGGGGAAAAAATTCATACCAATTATATAGCTTCAAATGTCCTTTCTTCCCTTCTTTTTATAGTGTAAGTTAATTGTTTTTACTCCTTTCAACCTCCCAGTTTATGATTATGATAGGAAGTACCAGAGTCCTCCTCTAAAGATTCTGGGAAGCAGTCCTGGGTAATTTGAATAATTCTGCTCAGTTGTCTCCAGAATGGTATGAAGTACAAGTAAATTTCAAAATGAGGGAGACAGGGAAGAGTCAGGCTAGTTCTGGGAATGGGAATGAAGAGGGAGAGGAAAGAGCAAAAAAAGAAGTTTATCAAAATTAACAGGTTCCTGACACGTTACCTAAACCAGAATAAGAAACTTCAGTAATGCTCGTTATTAATAAAGGACTTGCTAACCAATGGAATTATTTATGCCTTCTCTCCAATTTCATTACATATTGCGGTGACATAGAAGAGGAACTGTCTTCTTAAAGTTTATTCAGTTATTGGCCTTTTCAGTTCCTGCCCTTCAAACACCCATTCTGTGAACTGATATGCGAGTGCATGCATGCACGTGCAGGCGCGTACACACACACACACACACACACACACACACACACACACACACACACACACACACACAGAGGCAACATCAAGTTTCTTAGTAAAAACTGGTTTATCTTTTCCCTGACAATCTTCTTTAGCAATCTACAGTGACCTGCCCTTGAAGTAGTGGTTTAACAACCTTTGCCCAAGCACTCCCTGGCTGTTTTCTACCTTTAATAATTGTCTTGATGGACTATGAAGAACTGCCAGATGACAGTTCTATTTCATTTTTGTCACTGCTTGGTGCTCCTCTCTCCCTCTCTCCCCCTTTTTCTCAAGGGCATGGTTCTATGAGTCTGTGGCAATGTTCAAGATGGGGATTGCTCTTTCAGGCACCATATATTGATGCTATTCAAGAGAGTCATGGACATGTCAAGATCCCAGGCCCTCAGAAAAGTAATCAAGGAGCTTTTTTTTTTTTAATAAACTTGAATGTCTTCTCCACTGAAGGCAAATTGAAAATGGGCATTAGGTTTTGATATTACAGATTTTACTTTAAAACACTGCTGCCAGAGGCATAAAAATACACACATGAAACCCACTTTGATTAATATGTCATGAGACTGTGTTTTCTTGCAAAAAAAAAGCAAATGATGTGCTTTTCTCTAAGTTTTAAATAAAACATTTGTCATTCTTGCCCATTGTTTATTACTAATTGCACAATTATTTTATTGTATGGCACTTGAAAAATATTATTTGAGGTTCATCCTGCATATTCTATGTTTTAAGTAAAGAATCACTTCAGTCAAAAATTATTTATTAAATTAAGTAATTCTTCACAAAACATAATTGAGACTTCAAGCACTTTTTTTTATTAGGGCTGTGTAATGAAATAATTGTGCAATTAGTAATAAATTTTTTCCTCTTGCAATTTAGAACAAATAAAAAACAATTACTAGGGTTTTTTTTAAAGAATATGGGATTCTAAGAATTATCCTTCAAGAAATTACCTTGATAAATGTCTTCTGTTCCTCTAACAGAAACAGAATGAAATGTGTTTTTTTTTCCTTCTGCCTTATCTTGTCTATAAAATCAGTACAGCTAGCAGCATAGTTGTAATATCAAACTTTCTTTTCTTTATTCTTCCTTTTTATTATTGGGTTTTAAGATGGCCATCATTATACTAATCATATATTATTTATTTTATTATTATTATTATTTTGAAGGGCCTGTGAGTTCCTCAATATGGACAGTATTTCCAATAATGCAGATTGCAACCCATCTCTACATATCATCCTGAATGTCTCTTGTCCATATAGTCTTTTTTATTTTCTAATGGGAATCCACTGTGGATCCCCTTGACATTGCTTGGATACCAATAGAGCATATAAACTACATTGTTTATCCCTGGTTCTCACTATATAACTGTGTCATTTTTTTCAGTCACACGTATATCTGAAGGTATCCTTTATACTGCTTCTTAGAAATCATGGAACACCACCATACCCAATGACTCCCTGGTTTATACTGTTACCCAAAAATCAATGGAAAGGTATGTTTCATCATTTTATAAACAGAATTTCACAAGAGAAACCATGTAAGAGAATGAAACGCCAGTAAATTTAGATTGTGCCTTTTTTCTAAGAGGGAAAAGAGAAAAATCAACTACTTTCCTAACCAGATTATAACCACCGTGAAGGCAAAGATCACATCCATTGTGGATTTTTGTATCACCCCACAGCATCTAGGTAATTTGAACATAATAGGTCCTCAATAGATATTTGTTATCTGATTATTTTTAAAAAAACAGGTAGACATGTTGAAAACTGGTTTGGGAAAGAGAAACAGTAGCAAGTCAAGGTCAAGGAGAAAGGGAAGAAAATAATATAGATAAAAACCTCGAGGAATAAGAACCACTCGTTTTTAAGACATCTACATTAGGCAGATACTATGCATTCACTGGTCAGCTGTTAATTGCAAAACCCATTAACCCTACAAAGACCTTCCCTAATACCTTATCATTGGGGCAGCAAAGTGGTACATCAGATAGAATCAGGAAGTCTCATCCTGGAGTCAGGAAGACTTATTTTCCTGAATTCAAATCTAAATACTAGCTGTGTGACCCTAAACAAGTCACTTAACTTTCCTCAGTTTCCTCATCTGGAAAATGAGATAGAGAAGGAAATGGCAAAGCACTTCAATATCTTTGCCAAGAAAACCTCAAAAAGGGTCATAAAGAGTCAGACATGACTGAAAAGCATTAAACAACAACAACACCTCATTGTGGTGTGGAGTTGACTCTGGGTTCTCAAATCCTATTACAATGAATTTTAAGCTCTGATAGCTTCTACCAAGCTAGAAAGGATAAGAATACATGGATCTAGTCACATGTATGTTTCCTGAGGACCAGCCTACTTAAATTTGGAGAGGTCCATCATTAGAAAATTGGTCCCCAGATGATACCCTTTTTTTTCAGTTACAACATCTTATAAAAGTACTAGGTTGGGGGCATCCTTATAAAATAAGGATGTTGGACTTACTGGCCTAAAAGGTCCCTTCCAACTCTAAATCTATTCCCCTATGATTATTATGAGTTACCAATGATCTCCAAATTGTCTGGCATCTTGTCTTCAAGGTCAATTGCCTTGGTTTGTACCAAGTCATGCATTATTTTTGTGTACTCTAATATTTTTGTGTTCAAAATGTGTTAATTTCTCTTTAACATCTTTAGAGACACTATTGTGAAATTTTTATTCCTACTCTGCTCATTGAGGGATTTTTTTTTTTTATTGAGAGCTCTAAGTTCTGGCATATTCATTCCCAGCAGCTTCTTTTTTAGATTTCATTTATCTTTTGAACTATTCAGGAGTTTTTTTCTTTTTACTGTTATATATTCTCTTAGGAGTTCACAGGTTTCTGTATTTCATCAGGTGTTGCTTCACGTTCTTTTGTCTTAATATTTTTAATAGAGTTTTACATTTTTCTTTGAGGATTTATGGCTCACTTCCCCCCCCCCAATTTTAGGATTCTCAATATTTATTTATGTGATTGTGTTCTTGGTTTTTGTTTTTTCAACCTCTCCATCACTTTGATTTTTTTTTTTGTAATCTCCTTATCACTGTGACCTTTCTGTCTTCTCCTCCTCTGCTAGTAGGTACACTACTGAGACTAGCTGCCTCCCTACATCAGCTGCTTCAAACAGTGAAGGATATAAGTTTCATTGACCTCTGAACTTGCCCTGAGACTCTGGGGGGACAAGACTGTTTCTAGCTAAGTTTTTGTCCCCTTTCCTATAGACTTGACACATCTATAAACATTATCCCTTCTTTCTGGTCCCTCTTTTGACTTTTCTCATTTTCTTCTCTGGCTAGATTGAATTGCCATTTGCTGCTTTTTGTATAGTGGAGAGAGTGTTCCAGGAAGAATCTCTGTAGCCTTTGAAAACTTCAGTCTAGGGCTCAGTCTCAGTTAGAAGACAATATGTTTTCAGGATTTCCTCTGCTACTCATTCTGATTAGGTGGGTGCAGAATTTTCATAGAATAACAATGGTAAGTGTAGGGTGGAGTAGGAAGGCAATGACATGATGAACTCCAGTCCTAGGCCCAGAAATTAGCTTGTGCCCCTGAATGGTCATTCGCATGTTGGTTGGAGATGATTACTGAATGAATACCTTAAGGATTAAAATTCTCTAGCGTTAAGGCTTCATCTTGTTGAGGTTCTGTCTTCTGTGTCTATAGATTCAACTGTAATAGCACTATATTTGGCACATAATTCATGACATATATGCAACTGCTCAAAGCATGATATTCCTTTTTAGAATGGATTATATCCATTATCTCCAACATTTATTTGACTACCATTATATCAAACTATTTCCTTATAGCATGAACTTTCTGTCCATCAGCACTTTCTGTCATGGATTCCTTTTGCAGTCTGGTAAAGACTACTAACCTTTCCACGTAGAATCTTTTGAAATGCACAAAGTTAAATCTATGAGATTGATTGCAAGGAAAGCCAGTTATATTGAAATACAGCATATATATATATAATATGTGTGTGCTGTTTATATATTATATAATATAGTATATATATACATATTTGTATATATGTGTATACATACACATCTCTCTGTATATACATATATATGTATATACATATATATACACACATATACATATAATATACATACGTATACATACACATACATACACACACACACACACACACACACACACACACACACACACACACACACATATATATATATATATAAAATGAGTTCATGTACCCCAGGTAAAGAATCCCTTCAGAATGTTAGCATGTACCTTGTTAAGGAACCAAACCACTTAGTGACTGGGGCTGACCCCAAGGTGATTTGATTGTCAGGATTCTTGAGAGCATAGAAAAGAAATAGTCTTTGTGCTAATCTATAGGTAAGCAATATAATTTTGAAACCCTTGTACCTTTTGTCAGTGTTGAGGACAGATGAGATCAGAGCAGAGCAGAACTGGGTTTGAAAAGTACTGTTAGTTGAGGGAAGGAGGAGGTAACTTATAGCCTTTACATTCACACAGTCTTACTCCAAGGAGCCTCTAATGGAAAATGAGAAGTGCATGTATTCACTAACATTAGCAATATCATCAATGTTATATCAATTGTGAAATATCTTGGAGAACCATATAGAAATTCCATGTATTTTCTCACATGGCTCCAGAAGGGTGTTCAGGAACAATGTTATTCCTGAATACCTGCCTCCTAATTAGAAGAGGGTGAATTTCCTAGTCAGCATGATGCCAGAATCTATACTTCTAATCAGAAAGAAAAATTATTGGAGTTAGCCTCAATAACAACTGAGAATTTTAAAATTAAGAGATTTGGTCTCCAGAGAGAGAAAGGTTTTTCCTAAACAACATGCTTCTTGGAGAATGAAGAATATCCATGTGGTCCCTTTAGATGGAGGATAAAAAAGGGACTAAAGCTATAACATAGGGGAGGAATAGATCTATAATTTGCTTCCTGCTCTTGTTTTGAGTTATTTTCACAATGAAGGTCCAATATAAAGGGGTTTTCCTATTCAGAAGACTTTGTGTCTGCCTTTTTGGAAGGAATTCAAATCATAAGATGGTACTATACACCTAGGAGGGACTCTGTAGGACTCTGGGAGACAGAGGTATTTACTGGAATGGCAAGATGTTATCCTGATGGCAGTAGGAAGTACAGTGCCCTTCTGAGAGGAGTACAAGCCACAATATGATATTGAGCCCAAAAGATTCTATGATCCTGGGAAAAAAGGAAGAGGCACGAAAGAGGGGTGTTATATTGAATAATCATTCAAGAATTATTGTGATTTCTTTTTGTATTTTCAGTATTTGTTTGTGAGTTTTGTAATTTCTTTTGAAAATGTCATCCCAATTTTATATGGGATAAAAGAATAAAGGGGTTTCTATACCAGAAATATATTTGTTACTCTGAGTGCTTGGGAACTCTGTTACTAAATTTTTGGAACTCTAGACATGACCAATATTTAGAATTTTCCCAGAGTTAACTCTAGATGGGGGCAATAATATACCAAAGGGAACATGAAATTTTGAGTCTGGCCTCTAAGATAAGAACTGGCTTGTGCTAGCTCATAGCCAGGCATATTTGGGCTATAGGTCATATTTAGAGCTATGAGAGGTAACAACTGGGTCTATGAAAAATGTATATAAAATATATTTTTAAGTGTAACATGCACTGTTAACATTTTCTCCATCACTTTCTCAAGTCTAGACAATAAGCAAAATAACAAATCAAGTCAATTTTTTAGAAAATAATATTTATTTATTTATAAATTTCCCCCACCTGACATGTAAAAACAAATTGTAACATCAATTTTTAAAACTTTGTGTTCCAAATTCTCTTCCTCCCTCCCTATCTCCCCCTTAAGAACTCAAGCCATTCATTAAAAGTTATATATGTGGGGGCAGCTAGGTGGTGCAGTGGATAGAGCACCGGCCCTGGAGTCAGGAGTACCTGAGTTCAAATCCAGCCTCAGACACTTAACACTTACTAGCTGTGTGACCCTGGGCAAGTCACTTAACCCCAATTGCCTCACTGGAAAAAAAAAGTTATACATGTGCAGTCATGTAAAAACATAGTAGACAAAAAAAACTTTAGAAAAAGGAACTAACAACAACAAAATAACAAAATTTTACTTCTTTCTCTGTAGATGGATTGCATTTTTCATAAGTCCTTCAGAGTTGTCTTGGATCATTTCATTGCTGAAAATAACTCATTCACTGCAGATCATCTTACAATATTGCTGTTATTTTTGTATACAGTATATTTCACTTTTTGTATGTGTGAGGCAGTTGGGGTTAAGTGATTGATTATTGCAACAACAATAATAGCTGACATTTGTATAGTACCTTATACCTAACAAATAATTTTCTTTACAAAAGCCCAGCAAAGTAAGTACCACCACCACCATCATCATTTTACATTGGTCTTACCTCTGCTTCAAATTTTTTCTCAGTTACTATTGCTGTTTCTCTCCATTTTATTCACTCCCCATGATATTTTCTCTATTTTCTATCTTCTTTTACATATCCCTCCCCAAAAGTGTTATACTTCTGATTCCCCTCCCCTAATCTGCCCTCTCTTCCTTTCCCCCTCACCCCTTATACCCTTCCCCTCCCACTTTCCCACAGGGCAAGATATATTACTATACCCACTGAATTGTGTATGTTTTTCCCTCTTTGAGCCAGTTCTGATGAGAGTAAGGCTTGCTCACTCTCCCCTTTCCTCCCCATCTTCCCCTCCACTCCATAAGCTTTTTCTTGCTTATTTTATGTGAGATACTTTATGGCATTCCACCTCTCCTTTGCCTTTCTCCCACTGCAATCCTCTCACCCCTTAATTTTATTTTAAAGATATAATAATGGGGCAGCTAGGTGACACAGTGGACAAAGCACCTACCCTGGACCCAGGAGGATCTGAGCCCAAATCCAGCCTCAGATACAAGATACTCACCAGCAATGTGAACCTGGGCAAGCCACTCAACCCTGACTGCCCCACAACAAAAGAAAGATAAACAAAAAATAAATGCTATGCAGATATCATCCCTTCATATTCAACTCACACCTGTGTCCTCTGTCTAAATTTATTCCTTTCAGCAGTCCTAATACTGAGAAAGTTATTATGAGTTAGAAGTATCATCTTCCCATGTAGGAATATAAACAATTTAACCTTTTAACATTCCTCATGATTTCTTTTTCCTGTTTACCTTTTTAAGCTTCTCTAGAGTCTTATATTTTAATGACAAATTTTGTACTCAGTTCGGATCTTTTCATGACAAATGCCTGAAAGTCCTCTTTTTCATTGAAGTCCCATTTTTTCCCTGAAATATTATACTCAGTTTTTCTGGATAGGTGATTTTTGTTTGTCATCCCACTTCCTTTGCCCTCCAGAATATCATACTCCATACTCTGACCCTTTAATGTTGTTAGGAAAAATTTTTTAAGTCTGACGGAAGAACGAAAATAACAAAGTTTCCAGGCTGAAGCAAATAGGTTTATTGAGAGAGGGTTAGTCCCCCAACAAAACCGGTCATCCAGGCGTTGGACCTGAAAGACTCAGAATTACAAAATTCATGGGTTTATATACCCTTCCAAAGTTACACTTGTACAGTATTATATCATTAGTTACACTTCTAAAATTAAAATATATTCTTAGGCAATATAAGGAACTACCTAAATGACTATAAATGACAGCATTATGATAAGAATAGGGTGGATCATTGTTAGGCCACTGGTCAACAGCGTGAACTCTTATAGGCACTCATGATTATCAAAATATAGTATTGCTGACTACTAGATCTTGTGATATCACCTAATGCTTGTCATTGGAAAATTAAGAAATATGGGAAAAGACTTAACCTTTTAACCTTATGCAATCTATATGAAATAGAATAAATCACAATTTTTTTAGCTAATATATTGATTATTATCTTAATCAAATCACTTATAACTATAGTAAATCTCTTATAACTAAGGGATGGGGAAAATCTCACTCACAATGTAGAAGTTGCTGGGTCTTATGTTATCCTGACTGTGGCTCCGCAGTACTTGAATTATTTCTTTCTGGCAGCTTACAATATTTTCTCCTTGACCTGGAAGCTCTGGAATTTGGCTATAATATTCCTGGATGTTTTCATTTTGGGAATCTCTTTCAGGAGGTGATTGGTGGATTCTTTCAATTTTTATTTTACCTTCTGCTTCTAGAATATCAGGTCAATTTCCCCTGAGAGTCTCTTGGAAGATGATGTCTAAGTTCCTTTTTTTGATTATAGCTTTTAGGTAGTTCCATAAGTTCTAAATTATCTCTCCTGGATCTACTTTCCAGGTCAGCTGATTTTCCAAGGCAATATTTCTCATTTCCCTCTATTTTTTCATTCATTTGGATTTGCTTTATTGTGTATTGATTTCTCATAAAGTCATTAGCTTCCATTTCCTCAATCCTAATTCTTAAGCAATTATTTCCTTCAGAGAGCTTTTCCATTTGCCTTTTCAAGCTGTTGACTTTTTTTCATGACTTTCATGCATCACTTTCATTTCTCTTTCCATTTTTGTCCTCTACCTCTCTTACTTTATCTTCAAAGTCCTTTTTGAGTGCTTCTGTGGCCTGAGACTAATTCATTTCTTTCTTGGAAGCTTTGGATGTAGGAGCTTTGGCTTTGTTATCTTCTTCTGAGGATGTATTTTGATCTTCTTTGTCACCAAAGAAACTTTCAATGGTCTGCTTTTTTTTCTGTCTTCATTTTCCTAGCCTATTTCTTGACTTTTAATTCCTTCTTAAAGTGGGGCACTGCCTCCAGGATGCACTGTCCCAAGCTTTAGGAGGAACAAGGAGAGGCAGGTTCTCCCTTCCCCTGGCCTGTGCTCTGGTCTGTAAATAGTCCCAGGCTTGCTTATTCTTTAACCCGGAAACAGAATTCTGTTTCACTATGGTTGTTAGCTTCAAGAGTACCTGTGCTTCTCCCCCACCTGGGTCCACCACTTAAAACTGGTTCCTGGTTCTAGGAACAGGAGCAACCACAGAATTCTGCCTCTTTTCCAGCTGAGACCCCTGCAATCTTCCCCTAGCCAACCACTCAACCCTCTCACCAGACTGTGAGCTGAATTCCAGAAGTGACCCTGCTGCAGCTGATTTAGAAGCTCCAGAGGTCTCTTTCTCTTTTTTTTGTCCTGGGGATGGATCTGTGTTGGCATGGCCTGGGTTTGGGCTCCATTTCCACCCTGCTACAACAGACCTTTTCTGCTGACCTTCTAAGTTTTATTTGGCTGGAAAATTATCTCATCCTGTCCTTTTGTGGGTTCTGCTACTCCAGGAATTGTTTTATGGCATTATTTGGAGGTTTTTGGTGTGATTGTGTAGAGAGCTCTGAGAGGTTACTGCCTTTCCTCCACCATCTTGGCTCCACCTCCCCCCAATTTAAATCTTGGTTTGGAGCATTTATTGATTTCTGAAGTATAAATGATCACACTGAACATTTAGGAATCAATCAGCTCTTGTGAGAAAGTTCAAGCTGGCTACAGCACACCCCTTGTTACCTGGGGATTTTACTAGACTATGGCCTCAATATGGCAGCCCACAAAAAGCTAATGCAGGAGTGCAGTTAGGTGGTGCAGTGGATAAAGCACTGGACCTGGATTCAGGAGGACCTGAATTCAAATCCAGCCTTAGACACTTGACACTTACTAGCTGTGTGACCCTGGGCAAGTCACTTAACCCTCATTGCCTTGGAAGGGGGAGCTAATATGAACTTGAGTTGCATTAAGAAATGCATTTTTATTCAAGGAATAATGAGGTAATAGTCACCCAGAATTCTGGTTTGGTCAGGTAATAGCTGAAATATTGTACTCTGTTCTGGGCATCTCAGTTTAAGAAGGATCTTAATAAACAGGAAAATGTCCAGAGGTAGACAATCAGATTGAGGGAGGGCATGGAGTCCTTGCTCTATGATCATCATTTGAGGTGCCCAAAGATGTTTAGCCTAGATCAGAGAAAGCTCAGGGGATGGACTCATGATAGGTTTCTTCATATGCTTTAAAGGCTGTGGTGTGAAAGAGGGATTAGACCTATTCTTCTTGGCCTAAGAGACTAGAACTAGGAGCAAAAAGTGGAAGCTGAAAAGAGGCAAATTAAGACAATATCAAGAAGACAATTAGATCTCTACAGAAGTGGAATAGACTGGTTTAGGTGATAAGTTCTCGCTCATTGGAGGTTTCAAACAAAGGTTGGATGACAATTTTTTCTGGAATGTTTTGGTGGGGACTCTTTTCAAGTATGGTTTGGATGAAATGGCTACTGGGGTCCCTTATAATTCTACTTTTCTGTGATTCTGTGATCCATGAGGGTCCCTCCTTGTATAAGACTGTGTTGTAGTGAGACTACTGCATAGTTCTTAAGATTTTGTATTTTTATATATATATATATATATATATATATATATATACATACATATATATATACATATATAATCTTCCATCTATTTCTCACCCTTCATCACAGGCAACATAAAGATACATATTCATAATATAAAATCGAAAGTGTTATCATTTCAGTTCATTCATATCTGTAAATACATAGCAGATGAAAGATAGATAGAAGAGGTTAAGTGATGTTTCCATAGATTCACTATGATGTGTAAGATAAAAGGGACCCATTAAATTGTATATCTTATTTATGGAGAAGTAGAAGTAGCCCCTATGGATTGTCAAATACCATGTGAAATATAACCAAGCATGGTAATGCATTTTGGCTAATAATTCCATTGTTTATCTGAGCCTCAGCAGTGAGATATTTTGCTCAGTAGTTGCTCAGTGGTTTATATATTTTCAAGCATTATTTTTGGGGGGGAGGTAATTTTTATAAAGTAATCTTTAAATTACTCTAAAAGAAATTGATATATTCTCTTTACAGGAGATACCAGGCCATGTGAAAAAGGGTCCTGACAATAGACAAAGATTAAGGAAATTTATGTGTCATGTTGACTGAATGGGGAAGGGAGTAGAAAAAAAACCTATATGTATGCCTAGGTAACCAATTATTAAGCTACTTTAGGAATGAGATATGGAAAAGACAGACCAATTTGACACCAGACTCTGGTCTCATAAAAGCAGAAGCATAGATTTTGAATTAGTATCTTTTTCACAGTAACGTTCTGTGCTAGATTATATATGGATGGATAAAGAGTCATCTATGTGCTGTGACTTCAAGGGCACCCACACAAGGACCACACCCCTGCACAAGGATCTGCTCAATTATCCTGATTAAGGAACAAAAAAAAAGTCCCTTATCCCCCTAGGCTACTCCCTGAAATTTCACTGTTATATCAGTAACCTGCTAGCTTAATATTTTGATTTCTATTAAAATATAGCTCCCCTTGAGAAAGGTAACACTATGCTGTTATCTCTCATTCATACTTTCATATGAATGAACTGCAGATCTGAATTGGCTGATTTAGAAATTCATGTTGAGAGATTGTCTTTATAAGGACCAAATGGGAACAACCACAAGGATCTTGATTACTCAAGAGATATGGAAATGGGATACTTATATGGAAGTGACATCACAAGACAGAAAGTCTTGGGGAAATATTTTCTTCCTTCCTTCCTTCCTTCCTTCCTTCCTTCCTTCCTTCCTTCCTTCCTTCCTTCCTTCCTTCCTTCCTTCCTTCTTTCCTTCCTTCTTTCCTTCCTTCCATTCTTTTTGTTCATTCAGGAAACATTTATTGTTTACTATGTGCCATACGTTATGGTTGTCAGGAGGTTAAATTAACTGTAGAATCTGAGATAAGCATGGTAGATATCACCAAGAACCATCTTGGGTCTACATACCCTCTGGAATATGGATGCTGATTGAACCATACTATTTCTTTTATTTTTGGTGCTGTTGTTTTTCTATTTTGAGGTTTTTCCTTATTGCTCTGATTCTTCTCTTATAGCATGACTGATGCAGAAATATACTTAATGTCATCATGTATATGTATATGTATATGTATATGTATATGTATATGTATATGTATATGTATATGTATATGTTTATATAACCTATATCAGATTGCCTGTTGTCTAGGGGAGGGGAGGAGGGGAGGGAGGGAGGGAGAAAAATTTGAAATTGGAAATCTTATATAAACAAATGCTGAAAACTATCTCTACATGTAATTGGAAAATAATAGAATACTTTTATTTAAAAAATATATATTGTAGAAATTACAACAAAGTTTATAATTATATGAATTAACAGCTATAAAAAAAGAGTTGTTTTCAGCATTCATTTTCATAAGATTTAGAATTTCAAATTTTTCTCCCTCCCTCCCTTTCCTTCTACCTCCACAACACAGCAGGTAATCTGATTTGGGTTATATACATACAATCCACAAGTGCTGTTTTTATCAGTTCTTTGTATGGAAGTGAATAGTATGCTTCATCATTAGTCCCTTGGGATTTTCTTGGATCCTTGCATTGCTGAGAGTAGTTAAAGTCATTCACAATTGCTCATCAAACAATACAGCTGTCACCATGCACAATGTCCTCCCAGTTCTGCTCACTTCACTATACATCAGTTCATATGAGTTTTTCCAGGTTTTTCTGGGATCATTCTGTTTGTCATTTCCTTTAGCACAATACCATTCCACTACAATCATATGCCACAGCTTCTTCAGTCATTCCTCAATTGATGGACATTCCCTTGATTCTCAATTCTTAGCCACCACAAAGAGTTGCTATAAATATTTTTTGTACAATCCCCCCCTTTTCTCTTTTTCACAATTACTATTAACTGTTTCCCTCAATCCTATTCCCTTCCCCATGATATTTAATCTATTATTCATCTTCTTTCATCCTATCCCTCTTCAAAAGGGATTTGCTTCCATCTGTCCCCTCCCCCAATCTGCCCTTCCTTATTTCGCTCCTCTCTTTATCCCCTTCCCCTCCTATTTTCCTGCAGGGGTAGAGAGATTACTCCATCCAATTGAGTGTGTGTGTGCGTGTGTGTGTGTGTGTGTGTGTGTGTGTGTTAATCCCTCCTTGAGGCAACTCTGATGAGTTTAAGTTCTTTGAGCCTTTTCTGATGAGTGTAAAATTCATTTACTACCCTGCTCCTCCCCCATCTCTTCCCCAACTCTATAAGCCCTTTCCTATTTCTTTCATGTGGGATTTCACCCCATGCTACCCTCTGCTCTTCACCCTGCCCCAGTGCATTCCTCTCACCCCCCAATTTTACCTTAAAGATGTCATCATGGGGCAGCTAAAGTGATACAGTGGACAAAGCATCCACCCTGGACTCAGGGGGACCCCAGCCAAAATGGGGGCAATATTTTCTAAGAATATCACAGGCTCTGAAAAAGTTTTCTTATATATCCTGTTTTAGAGTATACATGTTTTTGAGTTTGGCTTTCTGATCATGTCCCTCATTTCTTTCACCATAGTATATCTAAACATGATCCTTCTATATTACACATTTTCAAGTTTTTTTAAAAAATAATCTACTCAACTATTTAAAATTAGAAATACTTTCCTGTTGAAGAGCTCATGATAAGCATAAAAGAAAAAGGATCATTTCAATTTATATCCCAATATTTGTTGCATACAATGAAGGAAAGAAATTTCATGAAGAAATTTATAATATCCTTCAGATAAACAACAAGCATTTGTGCACATAGTAGGTACTTAACAAATGCTTATTGACTGATTAGTTTGCAAGATCTGTCAGGAATAATCACTGATTTGTTAGGCATTGTTTAACCAATCCCCCCCCCCCCCGCCTTTTCTTCTGCCCCATATGTTTTATAAAGGAAGTTGGTAAGGATGGGCCAGGATATCAGGAAATAACCATAATATGAAAACAAAGTGAATTTTAAAACCCTGAAAATCTGGAAAAAATACAACCCCTGACATAGAGGAATATGGAAGAAGAATCAAAGTAATATTGACTCACAAAACAGTAAAAAGCAGTGAAAAGAAAAAAATCTGTAGCAAACTTAGTTTGTGATCCTACTATATTAGATTATTGCTAAGACTTATAATAGTCAAAATGGTTACAATAGTTGAAATAGCTGAAAGACTGCCATTGAACTGCCCAATTTGGACCCTAACATCTCAGTAATTTGTTCTCTGTGAGGAAGTACAACATGGCACTCATAAAAATGAAGTCAGGAAGAATGTAAGAGTGGTCAAACCAGACTTAATACACATAGAACAAACTCATACTAGAGATGGCATAATTTGGAAAGTACTCATGGACTATTTTTAAGAAATCTTAAAAAGGTAAAGAAGTTATTAAAAGAATTGAGGAAAAATCAAAGAACTAAAAAAAAAAAAAAGATTACCGGGAAGACATGAGTAACTACCAAGGCATGGATCTATTTTCTTTTATCTATAAAATCTTTATGAGAATGTTTTACACGTGTTGAAGGGATTCTTGAGGAAACTTTAGGCTGAGTATTGGCAGACTTTCTTAGATGATTAAAAATATATATATAATATATATATATATATATATATAAATATATAAATATATATATATATATCAGGCCCCTTCCTTTCAGAGATAGCTGGAGTATAGTGGATAGAGCACTGGGCCTGGAGTCAGGAACGTCTGAGTTCAAATTCATCCTCAGACATTTGCTAGCTGTGTGACTGTGGTCAAATCCCTTAACCTCTATTTGCCTCAGCTTTCTCAATTAAAATGAGGATAATAATAGTACCTACCTTGCAGTGTTGTTGTGAGTTTCAAAGGATATATAATTTGTAAAAAAAAAAAAGTGTTTTGCACAGTACCTGGCACATAGTAATAGGTTTAACAAGCAGAAGAAGGGAAGGAGGACAGGGAGAATTCCCAAAGAGTGGTCATGGTAAGTTCAATTAAATTTTTTGGTTTTTTGGCGGGGCAGTGAAGATTAAGTGACTTGCCCAGGGTCACATAGCTAGTAAATGTCAAGGGTCTGAGACCAGATTTGAACTCAGGTCCTCCTGAATCCAGGGCTGGTGCTTTATCCACTGCACCACCTAGGTGCCCCTGTAAGTTCAATTAATTGACCAAGTTAACAGACAGCTATTCCACAGCCATGAAGTTCTTTGGAATGCAGCCTGTGGATCCTCAGAGTATTAAGTTGGCTTTTGTGAAGCCCCTTCCACCCTCTCTTTGCTAGAGAGGGAGAAAGCATCTTTAGGCAGGGATAGATGGTGGTAGAGAAGAATTCCCTCCACCCTCTTTCCCCATTGACTAAGGAGGTTTAGCTCTTTCCTTCTCCTCTGTAAAATGATTGGGAAAGAAGTTTGCATTTTTTTCTCTCTACCCCGAAGAGAAGTAGGAAAAGTAAAGTACATGGAGGGGGTGGAGGTAGAGGTGGGAGGTTTGATAGACAGGCTAAGGACCTGCAGAGACAATGCAGCTAGGAACCAGGTAGAAAAAGATAAAATGCATACTGCACAGAGATGACTAGGGGAAAGAGGAGTCCTTTGTTACAAAGAGTAGTTTTCTGGGGAGGGACATATTTGGAACTGAAAGTGATGTTAAAAAGAAAGGATATCAGTAATACAGGTTTTTAAAAAAAATTCCATCTGGTTCTGAATATATTAGATTTCTGATAGAAGGGTTTGTAATCTGGGGTCCATAGACCTCTTACATCAACTTGAATGAGAACAAAACTCAAATCTTTATTTTTATCATAATTGGTTTCCTTTGTAAACCTTCATATCTTATTTTGTGAATGTAAAAAAGTATTTAGAAAAGAAACCTAAATTTCAGTTAGAGGATAATGAAAATAAAGATAATTTTCCCTCCTTCTAATTTACAGAAACCTTGAAATCTACTAATGAACCTCTTTGGGTTTCCATGTACCTCAGGTTAAGAATCTCTGCTCCATCTTAAAATGAATATACACATGTCTTTGGATTGGGTTAATGATCTGTGAATTACAAAACTTACAAGTGCATGTACAGGGGGCAGCTAGGTGGCACAGTGGATGGAGCACCTGCCCTGGATTCAGGAGGACCTCACTGAGTTCAAATCCAGCCTCAGACACTTAACACTTACTAGCTGTGTGACTCTGGGCAAGTCACTTAACCCCAATTGCCTCACCAAAAAAACAAAACAAAAACAAAATACAAATGCACGTATAATCAATTATAATCTTTTGGGTTTTTGTTTGAATTTTATGATTTTTTCCCTATGTTCTTGTTTATATCTTTGAATATCCATGCCTGTCAATGGATGTCAGAATAAGGTTATATTACAAAAAGAAAAGGCAAAGTGTCTTATCATCATCATACTTTATCCCCAGAACACTTCATGAGATAAGAAAGATAAATATTATTTCACTCCACAAATGTGAGAAATGGGATAATGAGTGGTAATATCTCAGTGGTAATTCTGTGGCAGAGGTTCAGTTCTTGAGGATTCAAGGGGAAATTCACTTACCTATAATTTCACCTCTTTGCCAAAGACTACCTGTTATACTACTGATGAATTTACATAACATTTTGAAAGAAGATGTGATTAGCTGTCCTATGAATAAGTAGCAACATATTGAGTTGCATGCTAGCATGCCTACTTTGGGCATTGGCTCAGAATGGCAAGATGCATGCCAACTCAAGCATCTAATTGGTTTACAGAAAAGAGAGGGGGAGGTTGTACTTGGTTCTGAGAGGACCTTGCCAATTTGCCTGGTCTCCTGGCACTTTCTGGCAGCCAATTTGCAGACTGATGTTGGCATCAGATCTGAAAATGTCACTGATTCACTTGGATAGCTGGAGGGCATGGGGCAAAAGGAGTAATTTGAAAAGGGGAGAGAGAGCTGAAAAAAAAAAAGCTACCTAACCTATTCTTACAGTGTTTTTCCCCTTCATGCAGGAGGAAGACCGGGATTGGAAAATGAGGAAACTGTTGGATTGTAGGAACTGTAGAATCTAAAATAGGAAATAACCTGAAAGGTCATTTGGTCAAATGGCTAACTGAAATATGAATCCCTTCTATGTTATCTCTGACAAATGGTTAGTAAATTAGTCTTACTTTGAATACCTCCAATGACTGGGAACTGACTACCTTTCAAGGTACTTTTGCATAATTCAAATTGTTAGTAAGTTTTTCCTTCTAGAAAGCCAAAGCCTCTCTCCCTCTTATAGACTGGTAGTGCAATAGATAGAGTGCTGGGCCTGGAGTTAGGAAGACTTGACCTCAAATTCAGTCTCAGAAACTTACTAGCTATCTTATCCTGGGCAAGTAATTCAACTTCTGTTTGCTTCAGTTTCCTCTACTGAAAAATGGGGATTATATTAGCAACTACTTTCTGGGGTTTTGTCATCAAATGAAATCATATTTGTAAAGTGCTTAGCACAATGCCTGGTACATAGTAGGCACTTATAAATGCTTCCTTCCTCCCTCCTTCCCTCCCTCCCTCCCTTCCTTCCATCTTTCCTTCCTTCCTTCCTTCATCTTAGATAAATCAACCCAATTTCTGTTCTCTGTAGCCATTAAGAATACATATAATTTTTCACTTAGTGGTCTTGCTGTCGTACTCTTCACTCATATTAACTTTGCAGTTTGCTAAAAACAAAACAAAAATATGCCTTTTTTTCATAAATACTAGTTGAAAAACACATCTCTCCATCTAGTATGTGTAAATGATTTTGTGAATCCAAATACAGGACATTCATCCCCATTAAATTTTAGCTTTTTCAGTATTGGCTGATGTTGCCGCCTGCTGAGATTCTTGTTCTGTCATTCAGCATGACATAGGCTATCACTCTCAGCTTCAGGTCATCCACAAATTTGAAAAGCATGGCCTATATACCTTTTATCAAGTCTCTGATGGAAATGTTGAAGAGATAAGACCAAAGAAACATCTCAGAGTCCCTTAGAGGTCTTATCTCTAGATTGACATGGATCCACTAATCCCACTCTTGGCATTCGGTCACTTAACCAGCTCTGAATTCAACTATCTGGTTTACTATCCAGTTCACATTTCTTTCTCATTCACAAGAACAGTATTGTGAATGACTTTGCCTAGTGCCTTATTGAAATACAGGTAAACTATACCTTTGATAGTCCCCTTATCTGTTATTCCTTATCTGGTCATTAAAAGGATATGAGATGTGTGTGTGTATATATATATATATATATATATATATATATATATATATATATATATATATAAAACCTATATCAGATTACCTGCTGTCTAGGGGAGGGGTGAAGGAGGGGAGGGAGGGAGAAAAATCTGAAATTGTAAAGCTTGTATAAACAAAGGTTGAGAACTATCTTGACATGTAACGGAAAAAAATAAAATACTTTATTAATTAAAAACAAAAAACAAAAAAAACAAAAAAAAAAAGGATATGAGAGGTGGCAGCTAGGTGGTACAGTGGATAAAACACCCTCCCTGGATTCAGGAGGACCTGAGTTCAAACCAGGTCTCAGACACTTGACACTTACTAGCTGTGTGACCCTGGGCAAGTCACTCAACCCTCATTGCCCAGGAAAAAAAAAAAGGATATGAGCCTAATCTTGATGTACTTGATATCATGTAATCACAGAATTTAAGAACTGGAAGAGACTTCATCAGATATTCAGGTAGTTAATCAACAAGCCAGATACTGTACTAAACATTAGAAATAGAAATATATGCAAAAAGAAAGACAATCTTTACCCTCAGGGAACTTACATTCTAATAGGGAAAGACAACACATAAAATTAAGTTGAAAATAGATGTGGGTATTAAGGGGGTGGGATGGGGAAGGAAGGTTCTCCAGGCAGGGCAATGGTAGAAGAATACAGATTACAATTTGTTGAGAGATTAAGAGATGGCTGATTTGGGTGCTCTTTTAAAAAAGGAAGTTCTGAGAGGACCTATCTAATGAAAGCAGAACCCCTAGGGGCTGAGGGTACTTCTGATATGTGAATTCCAAGATTGAAAAGATCTTTCAGAATGAAATATTTCCTAGGTCTTAATAGAAGAGTCTTGATTACAGCCTGCTGATAAATGAAAAAAAAAAACGTTTTGATCAAGTTTGTCTCCTAGTATTAATAAAGAAAATTAACTCACTTTGAGATACATTAGTAATAAGTGTAAACTTGGGTATTGTCACTAGACCTCCATGAGCATTCATCAGTAATGCTCTAGAATTATCTACTTAGTCTTAGGCTGGTGGAAGGAATTGAGTTGTAAATAATGCTTTGTCCCTTTGCCCAGATTGGGGCTTTGCCCCCAGGGACTTACATCTTGATAGGGATGTGGGCTGGTAGGGGGGACAGCAATCCTTAAATTGCAGTCTTCTGGTTAATGGTCCTTATGTGTTCCAATGTAGTCCTCCACTGTCTTCATGCCACATGGAAGCAATAGGGTCCTGTACTTCTCTCATACTACCCAGTGTGCTTCCTTTCTGTTGCCTCCTCCTTCCTCTGAATTTTCCCTAGAGTTTCCCAGAAGAACTACTCCACGCTATTCTCTTCAGACCTGTACTGACTTTCTAAACACAGGTCTACTCAGCTGAATTTCTCCTGGGCACCAAAATTTCTGGTTATATCTCCAACAGGGAATTCTCACCCTAAGAGGTCCCCACTATAGCCAGGTTTAAGATCCCTTGTTTATTTGTGAAGTGCTGTTATCCCTTCCACATCTTAGGAATTAGTGGCATGGTGCCCTTCCCCTTCTCCCCCATCTTCTACCCTCTGTGATCTGGAAAATCTGCAAAAAAATTTTGGCCTTCCCTTCATACCAGAGAAGTCTGAATGATTATGGTATTAAAAGATAAAATATTACATAATACTATAAATATACTTTATGTATTTCTGAGTTTCTACACTTTTTTCTGCATCATCTGCTGGCCTTCATATGTTGTCTGAGCCTTCCACAAAACTCCTCCCAAATTCCCATATAATTTCTTATGTCGACCTATGATATATCAAAACCACTCTGAAGAAAGTCATGATGTGGAAGGGATAACTGTATAATGCTAAAAAAAAAAAAAAATTGAGCATCTCCCTGGGAATCCAAAGGCATTTTTCAGCCTCTTTCCATATCTCTAGTCTTATCCCATACATCTTGGTCTTCGCCTCTCTGAGTCTCAGTTGTTTCCATATAGAGCTAATCAAATGCCAAGTACTAGGAAAGATAATCTTCCTTCTCAATCATATCATTTATTGACTATGACTTTACTAGAGAGAGGAGGATGTGATAACTACCATCGACATCACAAAACAAACAATTCCTTTCAAACAAAGCAAAAGCTATCCAGAGGTTAACATTTATTTTTCCAGTACTTTGCACATCATCTGAGTGTTTTTGTTTGCTAGGAAAAGCAATGGGGAGCCAATGGAGGGATTTGGAGATGTAGGGAATACTGTGTTTATTTTTTCCCTGCATGAGGTCAATAACTTACTGCTGAGCTTCTGCAGTCACTTCATCAATTGCCTATCTCATGTACACGTCTGCCAAATAAAGTTGTAGCTGAAACCCTTCCAGCTGACCTTTAACATTCAGTTCTGCACATAAGCTCTTACTCATTAATTCCCTTACCACTAGGCAGTGCTTGAATTTCCAGTTAGCCCTGAAACTGTCTGGCCTATTTAGTTTAACTTCTCATTTGCAAGCTTGAAAAATGTCTCGAATCACCCCTACCACATGTGTTAAATCAAGTGTATGTTCAGGGCCGGGGTGGGGGGGGGGTGCATGGTGGTGGTGATGAAGAGTGGAGGGGGGTTTCCAATGCCAAACTTCTTCCCTGATTGAAAAGAGGAGCAGGAGAAAGGAGTTGGGGGGTGGGGTGGGAGAGGGCCAAATATTGTAAAAGTCAGGGCCATAAAAAGTATAGGAAAATATTTATGCTTATTAGTAGTTGACAATGGATAACTTCCTCATAATGAGTGATTATAATGAATCCCATCTATACTTTGCTTGAGGAACTGAGATTGAAGGAGATTAAGAAATTTAGGCTACTTCACCTTGGGAGTCACTTCCTTTCTCTGGCACTCAATTTCCTCATGAAGAATGAATGGGTTGGACGAGGTTATTTCTAAGATTTCTACTAAAATTTTTGCACACAGGATAAGGGGCTAGAATCCTGTACTCAGATGAGTAGGAAGAAGGTGAGACATCACCAGCAGTGGTACTCTAGTTTAGACAAATACCCTTAAACATTAATAGGTAGCAAGTTGGCACAGAAGGTAGGAGTGCTGGGCTGGAGTCAAAATACCTGAGTTCAAATTTGGCCTCAGATACATCCTAGTTATGTCACTCTAGTCAAGACTCTGAACCTCTCCTAGCCTTAGTTTCCTTATCTGTAAAATAAAAATAAAAACATTTTTTCCAGGGTTGTTGTGAGGATAAAATGAAATAACATGGGGCAGCTAGATGGCACAGTGGATAGAGCACCAGCCCTGGAATCAGGAGTACCTGAGTTCAAATCCGGCCTCAGACACTTAACACTTAACTAGCTGTGTGACCCTGGGCAAGTCACTTAACCCCAATTGCCTCACTAAAAAAAAAAAAAATGAAATAACATGTACAGCACTTTGCAAGCCCTAAATCACTGTAGAAATGCTATTATTTGGGGGCAGCTAGGTGGCACAGTGGATAAAGCACTGGACCTGGATTCAGGAGGACCTGAGTTCAAATCTGACCTCAGACACTTGACACTTACTGACCCTGAGCAAGTCACTTAACCCCAATTGCCTCATACCCCTCCCCCAAAAAAGTTTAAAATTGTGTTTAAATGTAATTGAGAAATAAAATAAAATAAATTAAATTAAGGAATAAAAATTTAGAGGGCAGCTAAGTGGCACAATGGATAAAGCACCAGCCCTTGATTCAGAAGGACCTGAGTTCAAATCTGGCCTCAGACACTTGACACTTACTAGCTGTGTGACCCTGAGAAAGCCACTTAACCCTCACTGCCCTGCAAAAAAAATGCTATTATCTGTGGCTTGATATTCTTGAGGAGGCTACCCCTATACTGTAGGTGGATGGTAAAGGATGTTAAAGAAACTCACTCTAGGCCATTATTTGGTAGTTTCCATTTTTAGCTAATCAGTTTCAATAACTAGATTTCTGTGCTGTGAAAGAGCTTCAAGTGCTATTAGTGCCTTCAAAACTTGGTGCCATTGGACAAAGAACTGGTTACTCCAACTTAGTTATGGTTCTACTTGCAACTTTAAAACCCTTCTAACAAATGAAGAGGTAGCCTCAGAAAGTTAAAAATAGCATTCTGGATGGATGTCCACTCATGGGTTTGCTTGAATGGCCCAGACGGTTATATACCTACTTATAGCCAAAGCTAGATTAGTCTCAATGATTGGCTGTACCTTGAGCTACATTTTGAAACCTGTCTAGTCCTATGGGGTTTTGTTGGAATTAGAAGGGTTATTTTGATTGGCTCAGCAATTTACTCTTTCTATCAAAGGGTATGGTCTTGTTCAAACCATTTGTGTCAAAAAATATCAATACCTGACTCAGCCATTGCAAACAAACAGCCCACCACATTCTTTCTGACTGACATGGGACTTTTTTGCTTACTTGCAAATACCCCATGATCATCACCCTTCTGCCTCTTTAGTTAGAAAGGATGATAATTCAGAATTCCATTTTTGCCTTTCCAAGTGGAATTCTTAGCACATTTCCTCTAGATTCAGAAAATAATTGCTATTTTTCATTCCTTCTCTCCCTTTCAAAAATACTTCAAGTATGCTCACTCCCACTATCTTGACTTCCTCTCATGGTGTTGCCAGAGAATGTACATTTCATCCCTGTTAATGCATATCATAAGTGGACAGTCTTGCTAACTCCTATTATCATCATTATTTCTAGATTCCATGTCAGGGCTGTACTAAATGTCCTTCTTGGCATCTGCATGACTTTGCGAATCCTTATCAGAATCTGCATTTATATAATGTCTATCTTCACATTATCAAGTCTCTTTGACAAATGTCCCATTTCCCTATTCTAATTTTGCAGCTAAGAAAACTAAGAGGGAAAGTAAGTTGCCTAAGGTCACATAAGCAGAACTTTCCCAGGCCAAATATATTGCAAAACTTTTGGCCCTTCTTGAAAGTAAGGGTCATCTACCTGGGTCACCTCCTGGTTAGCTCACAGGATGGGTCCAAAATGACTGGTTATTCTGAATCCTGTTATGCTATGCTATTTATTGGTATATAGCATAATTTCCATTTTAACTACATGGACCTAGAAAAGTATAAATTTATTTTATAAGGCATGGTTTATCTAGCATTTTTTTAAATTAATGAAAACTACAGTGACTAAGGAATTGGAGAATATTCATTTAGAATAGAAATAATTAAAAATAAATTGTTATTAGGGTAATGAAAGTATATGATATATTGGTAAGTACTTCTTCCAAAAATAAAACATTAATTCTATTCATAATTCAATTTAATTGAACAAGTATTTATTGAAGTGCCTACTATGTGAAAGGTACTGAACTAAGTGCTAGGGATACAAAGACAAAGATGAAAAAGAGTCTCTGCCCTCAAGGAATTTATATTTGACATCAGACCATTCATCCACTGAGGTAAAATTATATTAAAATTCTGATTTTCAAATAATAATAGCCTTAAGGTTTGTAAAGCTCTTTAAATATTACCTCATCTGCTCTTCCAAAAAATCCTTTGAGGTAGGTGCTATTACCATTCTCATTTTATAGATAAGGAAATTGAAGTCAACAGAAGTTAAGTGATTTGCTTAGTCTTATACAAAGTGTCTGAGGCAGCATACGAACCCAGGTCTTCCTGATTCCAGGTCCAGCATTTTATCTGCTTTGTCACATGGCAAAGTAAGTCATTGACCACAATCCTCTCTGGTGAAGCTTCTCCTATTCATTAGAAAAATGATAGATCTAAAAATCTTTCAATCAAAATTTATTATCTGTGTACAAAACTCTTGCCTTGGGTAGCCATGGGGAATTTAAAAACAAACAAACAAAAAACAAAACAAAAAAAGATATTGACCCAGACTTCCAAAAATTTTCAGTTTAATTATAGGGGTGGAGGGAAGTGTCTCCACTTGACAGAAGTTGATCCCCTTTGTATACCTTTTGCAACTTTTCTTACCTCCAGGAAAGTTAGTAGTAGCTAGCTTTTACTGACTAGCTATTCTAGAGAGAGAGTCTTTGGGAGAGAAATGTGAGCTTGAAAAAGTTAGTTAATGCTCACTCAGTGAAGGAAGATGCCCCTCTCTGGTGTCTGAGGGGTGGGAGAGACCTTTGAGAATTGCAGTCCCCATTTTGAATGTGTTTTGTTTTCTTTGGGTTTTTGATAAGTGTGACTCTCTTGGAGATGGTGAATGGCAAGTTATGAAGAGTATTAAATGTCATCCAGAGGACTTTATATTAGAGTGAGATCTGCTACTTCTCCCCTTAGAATCTGTTGAAATCTCTGGGGGATTGTTTTTCTAATGCTATATAGCCCATAAGCTTCTATGAGGATGCTTACTCTTATAATTACGAATTGATATCAATTAGCCAATCAGGCTTAATTAGTTTTTTAGAAAAGGGTATTTATAATATAGAATAGTAACAGCAAAGCTTTTTAAAAACATTCCATGACATAGAATAGTGATAGCAATGCTTTAAAAGGACCCACCAAAAAGTCATATTCTTCCACCAGTACATACAGTCTGGGGGCTGGGGAAAAGTGGGCTTAAGCATATAAAGCAGAAGTAGCAAAGGAGTGACTCATAATTCTGGGTTGCTGACAGTTCTTTTCTCTTCTTCATGAGATACTCATGCAATTCTCCTTAGACATTATGTAGCTTTTGTGCTGAGGTCCTTGTTGAGTCCCCAAACTGTCTGTTTTCAGTGTATCTAGTCTGTCCTTGGCTCCTGAAGCAGACACTGAATTAGCTGTTCCCTGGATACTGCTAAGAGTAGGACACCCATGGGAAGTTCAAAAAGCCGCTAATCCTTGAAAATTTACAGGGTCAAATTCTGGTTAAGGGTCCAAAAGGAGGAGTGAGACTGAGGTCAAGGAACTTCTGCTCCCTCCCTGCTCCTCTCCTCCAAGCTAAGTCTTCTCAGGGGCTGAGCTGGAGACGTTTCCCACTAAGCAGTCAGTGTCTTGAATCCTATTGTCTTGAACTGGCTTGCTATTTCATAGACCACCCACAAAGGCATGACCAAGTTTCTTCAGTCACTGCAACATACTTCCTATGCAATGCTACTCTTTTTTAGCCAATGGCTTTCAAGGATATCTAAATTGATCAAGGACTTTTCACACTTAACCTAAAGCCTATGATTGATCGATTCAATAGAGATGTCTTGGTTTTGTCCATATTTCTTGTTGATTGATTGTTCTTAACTGACAAAGGTATCAGAGAATAGCATCTTGTCACTTGAAGGTGGGTAGAGTAAAAGATTGACTCAATTGACCCACACTCTTATAATAAGATAATAGATTTGGAGCTAGAAGTGATCTTAGAAGTCATCTAGTCCAACCCCCACCCCCCCCACCACCATTTTACAGATGAAGAAACTAAGACTCAGCAAGATTAAGTGAATTGACCAGGGTTACACAGCTAGTAATTGTCTAAGGTGGGATTTGAACCCAAGACTTTCCAATTTAAAATCTAATCCACCAGGGGCAATGAGGGGCACATTGGATAAAGCACCAGTTGTGGATTCAGGAGGACCTGAGTTCAAATCCAGCTTCAGACCCTTGACACTTACTTATAACCCTGGGCAAGTCACTTAACCCTCATTGCCCCCCCCAATCTAATCCCCTATGCATTCTTCCATGCTGCCTATTGCAGATGAAATTTTATAATTATTGAAATTGGTGACTATACTAATATCCACTAAAGATAGGATTGAGGGCAGCTAGGTGGCACAGTGGATAAAGCACCGGCCCTGGAGTCAGGAGTACCTGAGTTCAAATCCAGCCTCACACACTTAACACTTAGTAGCTGTGTGACCCTGGGCAAGTCACTTAACCCCAATTGCCTCACTAAAAAAACAAAACAAAAAAAGATAGGATTGGATAGAATGGCCTTAAATTGTACCATGAAAGAGGCAGCTAAGTGGCCTAATCTGGCCTCAGACACTTACTAGCTGTGTGACCCTGGAGAAGTCACTTAACTCTGCTCCAATTCCTCACCTCGAAAATGAGCTAGAGAAGAAAATGGCAAACCATTCAAGTATCTTGGCTAAGAAAATCCCTAATGGGGTCACAGAGAAACAACTCATAGTTGTCGTCATCAACAACAATAACAACATCATGAAAGATTTCTGTCAGACATAAGGAAGAATTTCAAAGAAGAATGTTACAAATTCTTCACTGGAGAGTTTTGAAAATTTTAGGTTGTTTCAGTTAAGCATGTTGGGGAGGGGTATTCTTTAGTGTAGCACTATGATTTGCTACACAATATGAGGTAACTATTTTTCCTTCTAAGGTCCAGCTTTACAACTTTCAAATTAGTTGTAATGTGGTCTGGTTTTCATGGAGACTATTTGTGTTTTTCAATTGTGTGCTTTTTTCTGCTCTATGTTTCACTATTCAGTTGTACTGTGTTTTCTAGCATTTCCCAACATTTCTGGCTGTAATGTGGCCATCAATATGGCTGTCTCTCCCTCAGAATTTACATCTTATTTCCCCAGGAATACAGCAGATGTGCTAAATTATTTTTAAAAGACAATCAGAAATGGGTGATATAGATCAGGGGCGGGGAGGGGGAGAAATGCAACCTCTTTAATATTAAATGATATGTATTAATATTTAATAGGGAAAAAGACACATCATGGTTTGTGTTACTGCTTACAGGAAAATGGGCTGTGTTAATCTACACTAAATTATCTGGAGAATAGTCAGAATGGTGAAAAGAACAAAGCAGTGAGATGTTACAATTTAAATCTAACATCGACTTGAACAGCCCCTTGTCAAAGCCATAGGATTTCTTAAGACTTCAAACCAAAATAAAACTAGAAGAGCTTCTGTTAAGAGTTTCTGAAAGATGTCCCAATGTTTAGCACACAGACACTTTGAATCAAAGTTGGAACAAGGCTATTTGTTCTACCGTATTGTTCTGAGCATCATACTGAACATGTCCTCATTGGAAAATGAGTTTCTGATTCACATCTATGGGGACATGGAAGACAGAGGGAAGGAAAGATGCTTTTGAAGGACTTAAAACTGCTGACAAAACAGTATTTCGCTTCATTAAGTGTGAATGAATTAAGAAGCATATGCATTAGATTTTCCTTCAAATGCACATGGCCTTGAAATGCAAAGAGAAAAACCTATTGGCAAATGATATTTGGAATTTTGTTGAACCTAAGCCATTTTTGTTAAAAGTAAATTAGGTTGGCTAAGAATAAGGAAAAGAAGGAAGGGAGGCAGGAAAGAAAGAAAGGAGCAAAGATAAAAGAAAGGGGGTAAAGAGGGAGAAGGGAGGGGAGGGGAGAGGAGAGGAGAGTAAAGGGAGTTAGGAGATGGAGGAGAAAAGAAGGGAGGAAAGAAATAAGGAGAGAAAGAAAAAAGAAAGAAAAAATAAAGGAATTATTTTTTAACCAGATCTGTGACTTCTTTGGCATAGAAAGTTTCCAGTGAGGAACTTCTACTATCGATATAGATTGTCTCTTTCTCTGTAATTTGTTATCTTTTGCAGTTGTCTAGGGACTGAGAGTTTAAGTGACTTGTCCAGTGTCACAGGGTTCTGTGTAAGAGGCAATACTTGACTCCAGGGCTTCCTGAATCCCAAATCAGCTTTCTATATACTATATTCTTTTTTTTTTTTTTTTTTGGTGAGGCAATTGGGATTAAGTGACTTGCCCAGGGTCATACAGCTAGTAAGTGTCAAGTGTCTGAGGCTGGATTTGAACTCAGGTCCTCCTGAATTCAGGGCCAGTGCTCTATCCACTGCACCACCTAGCTGCCCCTATATACTATATTCTGCTCCCTCTCATGAACGGAGTTTTATGCTGCATGCATGTATGTATACATGGATGTATGTGCACACATGTGTGTATGTATAGATGCATACACATGTGTATGTATTTACATAAACACACACACGTGCATATAAGACACAGGCATAAAGGGGCAGCTAGATGGTACAGTGGATAGAGCATCGGCCCTGGAGTCAGGAGGACCTGAGTTCAAATCCGCCCTCAGACACTTAACACTTACTAGCTGTGTGACCCTGGGCAAGTCACTTAACCCCAATTGCCTCACACACACACAAAAAGACACAGGCATATACACATTTAGATACACACATACTTTTCTGTGTATGCTTCATTTCCTGCTTAGTATAATGTAAGCTCCTTGAGAGCAGATATGGATTTGTTTGCCTTTTTCTTTTTTCCTTTGGGTCCCCATCACCTAGAATAGTGTAATGGACTTAGTAGGTACTTAATGCTTGTTGAATTGAAAGAAAAGGTGGAAATAAAAGATTAAAGAAAGAATAAAAGAAAGCCTTTTAGGTATATGAATCTTTAAGCTGAACATTCTTTAAAAATCATTGGTCACAATATAAGCTTCTTTGAATATCAGACCACTCATGACAGAGATGATGAATGGTGTTTTCTACTCTTAAGCTTGCTAGAAACATTGAAATTTCACCAAATTAAAATCAAAGAAAAAACCCTACCCACCCCTAAAGCTAACTCGCCACCTGATATAAACTTGAAAGGTAACTAGACCCATAATACAAACATCTCTTAACAAGATCCAGTTATCTTCTAAGAGAACAGCCATGGAGGGCTCTTTCTTCAGCTCTGAGATGCCTACGAATTGTAAGCACATATGTTCCTCTACTACAGGGTCTCAGAACAGCGGGTTGGCTGATGGACCATATGTATGCAATTGGTAGGCACAACAGGGTTGTGTTAAGGTTATTACAGCTGCCCTCACTTGGAATTCCCTTGTAGTCATAGCTTTATGTTAGGATATTAATGTTATTCTAGCAGTTTTTTTGCCTTCAATTTTATTTATTTTTATTTTTATTGTTTTGGTGAGGCAGGCAATTGGGGTTAAGTAACTTGCCCAGGGTCACACAGCTAGTAAGTGTTAAGTGTCTGAGGCTGGATTTGAACTCAGGTCCTCCTGACTCCAGGGCCGGTGCTCTATCCACTGCGCCACTTAGCTGCCCTCAATTTTATTTTTTTAAAAAACAGTAGAATTTCCTTTATCTTTTTTGTATTCACTTTGACTTTGTAGTGTAATCTCCAGAGACTTGATCTCTAAATATATTGTAATGATACACTAATGGAAAGCCTCTTGATAATCTAAAGCTTTATTTCCCCAATGTTAAAAACAATTAGTTGATTCAGAACAGGTGAAGGAGCCATTTAAAATGGTCATTTGGAATAAGGTGGAATCTTAGGCAAGGTGTTGCAGTAGATAGAATGCCAGGTCTAAAATCAGGAAAACTCATCTTCCTGAGTTCAAATCTGTCTTCAGACATTTACTAGCTGTGTGATTCTGGAAAAGTCCCTTAACTTAACCTGTTTGCCTCAATTTTCTCATCCAAAAAATGAGCTGCAGAAGGAAAGGGCAACCACTCCAGTGTCTTTGCCAAGAAATACCAAATGGAGTCATAAAAAATCAAAGAGGACTAAAAAACCTGAACAACAACAGCAACAGCAGCAAAGCCCAGAAAACTGCTAGGACTTAATTTTCCAACATTTCCACTGATTCTATTGGCATCTTATAGACATAGACTCCCATTAAGATATTTTTGAAGAATATTTTTATGTTATCTAATGACCAGATCTTTAATAGCCATTCTCGTAAAGCACTGGCCCTGGATTCAAGAGTACTTGAGTTCAAATCCAGGCCTCAGACACTTGGCACTTACTAGCTGTGTGACCCTGGGCAAGTCACTTAATCCCCATTGACCCTCAAAAAAACCCCAACAAAACAAAACAACAAAAAAAAAACCCCAATAACAAACAAACAAAAATAGCCATTCTCCTTGTTTTTCCTATTTATAGGGTTACCAAGTTTTAAAGAATAATAGGAAAAAGTTAAATAGTAACTTTATGAGGTAGAAATACTACTCAGCAATATTGGCAGAGAAGGGAAAGGGGCACTTAAGACAGAGTAACATTTAAGAAAGAGAACTAGATGGCACAGTGGATAGAGTGCTAGCCCCAGAATCAGGAAGACCTGAGTTCAAATCTGGACTCAGACACTTACTAACTCTATGACCCTGGGAAAGTCACTTAACCCAGTTTGCCTCAGTTTCCTCATATGTAAAATGAGCTGGAGAAGGATATGACAAACCACTCCAGTATCTTTGCTAAGAAAACCCCAAATAGGGTCATGAAGAGTTTGATACAACTGAAATGACTGAACAAGATTAGGAAGTAAATATTTCTTTTAAGGAATACAAGACAAATTGTGCTGTAGGCCAGACGGTTATTTTCTTAAAGATTTCAATCTGCCAAAGAATGTTAAGAGTGGGGCAACCAGATCAGCGAAGGTCCTTAAGTTCATTCCATATGAAGACCAGTTGAAGATCTCAGGGATGTTTTACCTGGAAAAGAGAAGATTTGGGTTATGGGTGTGGGAAAGATGATAGCTTTAGTTTTTGAAAGCTCTTATTAAGAGGGCAGCTAGGTGGCACAGTGGATAAAGCACTGGCCTTGGAGTCAGGAGGACCTGATTTCAAATCTGGCCTCAGACATTTGACACTTACTAGCTGTGTGACCCTGGGCAAGTCACTTAACCCTCATTGCCCCACCAAAAAAACAAAAACAAAAAGAAAACACAAACAAAAAAAGAAGAAAAGCTTCTATTAAAAAACTCTTTCATAAATAAGAGGCAGGAATAAAACTAAAAAAGTGGTTCAGGTGGGTGCTACTTAGGTCCTATATTATAGTATCACACAGTAGGAGGGAAAAAAGAGGGAAAAGATGAGATGTCAAAGAAATGGAATAGATTGAGACTGGTAACTGAATATGAAGTCTAGGAAAAAGAATGGCTTAAAATAATCCCAAAGTTATTAACATGAGAGAAGAGGTGAATGCTGGTTCCAAAGGAAGAAGTAATAAAGTCTTAGAGAGTAGTCTTTTAATTAATTATTTTTGTTTTTGTTTTTTGGTTGGGCAATGGGGTTTAAGTGACTTGCCCAAGGTCACACAGCTAGTAAGTGTCAAGTGTCTGAGGCTGGATTTGAACTCAGGTCCTCCTGACTCCAGGACCAGTTCTTTATCCACTGTGCCACCTAGCTGCCTGAGAGTAGTCTTAAGGGAAAAGATAATGTGCTTGTTTCTGGGCATGTTGACTTTGAAGTGTTTCTGAGACATCCAAGTAGAGATGTCCTTAAGGTTGTTGGACATATGAGTCTGGAACTCAGAAAAGTAACCTTAACTTGAGACTCATATGCAAATATATACCAGTTGAAGCCTTTGGAATGATTGCTAAGGAAGAGAGAAGAGGAGCAAGAACAGGCCTTTGCGGGGGAGGGGAATACTATTTATAGCAGTACTCTCCTAGAATATAGACCTCAAAATCATTCCTGGATGGAAATGGCTAGCAAACTCGTTCCCTCTGTAATCCTAATGCATGTTGTTGTCTCACCAGACACTGTCTCTGGCAAAATTTGAAGTATAAAATACAGAGAGTTCATATGATGGCCTTTAACCCCATTAAGTTTATAACTTTCCTAGACCCAGAGTTTTACATTTTGCTAAAGGGCAAATGAGAAACTCCTTGAAGGCAGGGACTGGCTTTATTTCTACTTATATTTGTATTCCCAGAACTAAGCATAGTTCCTGGCAAATAGAAAAACCCTTAATAAATGCTTATTGACTGACTGACACATTCCAAAACCAGGATTGCTTAAATGTTTTCTTTGTTGTTTTTTTCTTAAGTGCAAGAATGATAATCTTCATAAATGTAACCACAAGTCTGGATATTGAGCTACTTAGAATGGGGAATAACACAGGAAAAAAAAGGAGAATACAATAATGTGCCAACAAGATGTTAAAATTTCTGCCTGACATTGGCCCTAGTACAATTTTACTCTATGTAAATATGTTCTTCAGGAAATTTTAAGACATTGAAAATAGCATTATTTAACAACTGAATTCAAGCAGCATTTATTAAATACCTACTGTATGTCTGGATTTGTGCTAGGTGTGGAGAATACTATAACAGCTGCTGCAGCAGCAGAAACGATGACAACAAAAATAATAACAACAACAGCCCCTCTTTGCCATAAAAGACCTTGCATTCCAGTGAGTAGAAACAACATATACACAGTCAGTCAATAAGCACTTATTAAATGCCTACTATCTGCCAGGCACTGCACTGTGTTCAAAACACAAAGAAAGGCAAAATATAGTCCCTGTCCTTGAGGACAGACAGTTAAATTTATATTGATAGATATAGCTATGAATACATATAGAGCTATAGACATTGATGGTAGCTATATATATGGACAAATAAATATATATTCACATGAATAGATAGATGTAGATACAAATATGGATATAAATATGTATGTGGATAGAGATAAGGATAAATATAGATCAATATAGAGCTAGCAATAAGAGTATAATTTAAAAAATAAAATAAAATAAAAAAAGGGGGCAGCTAGGTGGCACAGTGGATAGAGCACCGGCCCTGGAGTCAGGAGTATCTGAGTTCAAATCTGGCCTCAGACACTTAACACTTACTAGCTGTGTGACCCTGGGCAAGTCACTTAACCCCCATTGCCTCACTAAAAAAAAAAATAATAAGAGTATAATTATAGAGATAGAGATAGGTAGAGATACAGATTAGATAGAGATAGGTCTATAGAAACAGAGATCTCTAGGTATGGAGGAGACATATATAGCTAGACATAGATATAGGTATATAGAAATAGAAATGATATAGAGATAGAGATTATATAGATATAGATATTTGTATATCTAAGTCACATGGTACGCCTTACCACACTGTGAAAATCAGTGTAAAATCCATAAGGGTAGACCCTTCACCTTCATTTTCCTTTAGGGAATCATATAAGGACTTAGCCTTTTTTGTATGATGCCAGAGTCTACTGGAATGCCTTTTAAAGCATTAGCAATCCTGCATTTCTGAGTTTCTAAACTTTTTCTGTGTAATCTGTTGGCCTTCACATGTCTTCTGCAGTTTTTGCAAAACTCCCCCCAAATCCCCATTTAATTTCTTATGATGACCCACGATATATGGAAACTGTGATGGGGAAGGTCATGATGTGGAAGGCATAACTCTGTATACACACACACATACATACACATAATATGGAGTTTTATCCATGTGTATATACTTGCATGTGTATAAACCTCCTAACGAGAAAAATTACTCTACCAATGCTCCTGTTCTGGAGCTTATGGTCTCTGGAGTTGCCTAGAAACCTTGAAAGACTTTAAATAAATGAATATGAGATTCCCCATCATATCCCCTCTCATGTACCTGTTGGCATTTCTCTAAGATTCTCTTCATGCTTATCTCAAATGGTTCAGAATCTAAGAGCTTACTCAATATAAATCCTGCCAGCAAACAAAATTGGAGACTCTTGAGGTTAACACCAGATTGGAGCTACACCAGCTTATGTTTAGAGATCAATTAGTTCTCAGCTATTGAAATTGATTTTCTCTTGATTTAAGGAGCTTCACTCACCACTATACATGATAGATAAGTGGCACTTTGCTTGCCACATTTCAAGAAAAGCATGTTAAGTTGGATAATAACTTGAAGTAGTTACTGGAACAGTTCAGACAGTGGTTTACCTCTAACTTCCTAGGGACACAGCTAATTGTATCTGATGAGTCTATCAACTTGGAGAAAAGAATAGTAGGCACTGAGAGCATTCTACCCACATCAGGTTGATTTGCTTTGGTAAGGCTTTCTAGAATAGTTTATAAAAGATTTAAGCTTTCAGAAGGCAAGTTATGTGCATCCTTTTGGTTTGCTCCCAAACTTGCAAGACTTCTAATACTTCCAAGATGTTAGTGAATGTAAAGAAATGCTAAATGAGTTAATTGATTAACTAATATTCAAGATAAGCTTATCAATGAAATTCTGTCATGGTCTACTAAAAAGTTCCTACTTTAAATCCATCAATTTCTAAGTCAAAGTAATCATGAGCTGCTTTCAACATTTTCAAAGAGTGGGAAGCTACAATGGAATTACTTGGTATGAAAAGTCACATATATTCACAAATATTTACAGCAACACTTTTTTTTCATTGCAGTAAAGAACTGGACAGAGAATGGAAGCCCACACATTAAGAGAATGACTGAACAAATTGTTGTATATAATTTTTGAAAAAAATTTAAATTAAAAAAATATTTTCAGTTTCAAATTTTCTCCCTCCCTCTATACCCTTCCCCATCCATTGAGAAGGCAAGAATATGTTGTATATGAATGTAATAGAAATATAATTGTACCATAAGAAATGATAAATAAGAAAAATCCAGAGACCCTTGGAAAGACTTAGATGAACTGATTCAAAGCAAAGTAAACATAACCAAGAGAACAATGTAAATAGTGACCACATCAATGTAAATGAAAACTACATTTAAGGCTTCAGAACTCTGAATAAAGAAGTGAATAGTTTTGACCTTAGAGAAATGATGGTAAAATATACCTTAGTAAAGCATGGCAATCTTTTGAGAGCTAGCAGACTATAGGTGAAGAATGAGACATGCATTTTCATACATTGCCAATGTGTTGACTTGTTTTGCCTGATTTTACTCATCTGTTAGGGACCATTTCAGGATGGAATTGGGAGGGTTGTGGTGAAGTTCACTGGGAAATGACAATGATGTAAAAAAGAGGAAAGAACATCAAAGAAACATTTTAAAAGGAAAAACAATAAAGTAGATAGTTGCCTATATCCCTTAACCAGTAGAATTCTCCAAGGGAGGCATGATTCCCTTATGATCCCAATGCTCTCCCCTGTACTTTATTGCTGTTGTTCAGTCATTTTAGTCATGTCCAACTCTTTGTGACCCCATTTGGGGTTTTCTTGGCAAAGATACTGGAGTGTTTTTCCATCTCCTTCTCTAGCTCATTTTACAGATGAGGAAGCTAAGGCAAACAGGGTTAAGTGACTTGCTCAGGGTCACACAGCTAGTAAGTGTCTGTGGCTAGATTTGAACTCAGGAAAAGGAGTCTTCCTTGCTCCAGGCCCCAGTACTCTATCACATCTGCCATCTGACTACCCACAGTACTTTATATCCACGTGGTAAATGGAATACTGGGGGGGGGGGGAGGGGGGCGGGGAGGATTAAGTGTAGATAATGATACCTTTGTTAGGCTATTTCCTTTTTTGTTTTTTGTTTTGTTTTGTTTTTCTTTTTCTTTTTGGTGGGACAAGGAGGGTTAAGTGATTTGCCTGGGGTCACATAGCTAGTCAAGTGTCTGAGGTCAGATTTGAATTCAGGTCCTCCTGAATCCAGGGCCAGTGCTTTATCCATTGTACCACCTAGCTGCCCCCAGGCTATTTCCTATAAGTAGAAGCAGAGACTAATGCTTTATACCTGCAGTTAGGAATCTGGCTTTCAATCCTTCCAGGCATGCTTACCTTGTGCTTATGGTCAAGTCACTTACCTATCTCTGTCATCTCTTAGATTATCAGTTCTCTCTTCTGTAAAATGCAAATTCTAAATTTTCATTCATTCTATAAGCACTGATTTGCACTACATACCTCACAGAGTTGTGAAGAAAATGCTGAGTACTTAAACAAGTTTAGAAATATGAGTAAGTATGATAGGAAAGTCTTTGACAGTATGAAAACAAAATCTATCAGAGGTTCCCTTAGAAACTTCAGGTTCTTTCAGAAGTAACTATCACCTTCTACTTAGGGTTTGTTGATTTACTTTCTTTCAAAATTCCTTCCTTTTTACTTTATTTAAATTCCTTCCCTCCTTTTTACTTTCTAATTTTTTCATTTACAAATAGCTATTGGTCTCTAAAAGTTGCCTTAGGTTAAGTGATGTCCCCACCTTCACACAGCTAGCCATGAATCTGAGGCACCACTTGTACCCAGCCTGTCCTTGTGTAGGCAGTGTCCATACACTATGGAAATCCCAGTTCTAGACAAAAACAAATAAACAACAACAAAGACAAAAAAATATAATTTTCTTCCTCCTTCCTTTTGACATGGGATTTAGGACAGGACAGACATATCAAGGAATCAAGGGATTATTCAAGTTTAAACTGGCCAACTAGGTAACAGGAAGGGCACAACTAAGAAGTAAGGGGAGGGAGTAGCTAGGTGGCATAAGTGGATAAAGCATTGGCCCTGGATTCAGGAGGACCTGAGTTCAAATCCGGCCTCAGACACTTTGGCACTTACTAGCTATGTGATGCTGGGCAAGTCACTTAACCCTCATTGCCCTGAAAAAAAAAAAAGTAAGGGGAGATAAAATTCTATAGCAGGAATGTTAGTTAGGCATGGCTACTATCTGAGCAAGAAGACATAGATAACTCCAGAAGTCAGGATTGTCATTCCAAAAAAAATAAATAAATAGAATCCCTGACTCTCAGGAATCTTTTCCCACCCCACCCCTAAAAAGAGCTTTCCATTTTCAGATGGTCACCCCACCGATCCTCTATAAAATCTTTTGCCTTCCTTCTGTTCTGGGAGGAAGATGTTTCTAAGCCATTTCCTCCCCTTGAGGCTGTCTTTCTTTCTTTCTTTGTTTTTTTGGGGGGTTGTTTTTGTTTTTGCAGGGCAATTAGGGTTAAGTGACTTGCCCAGGGTCACACAGCTAGTAAGTTTCAAGTGTCTGAGGCAGGATTTGAACTCAGGTCCTCCTGAATCCAGGGCTGGTGCTTTATCCACTGTACCACCTAGCTGCCCCTAAGGCTAAGTCTTTGACTTACCTCTCTGTCACTTTCTCTAGTACCCAATAAAGGACCATTTTAATTCTAATTGGACTGTGTGCAAGACTGTAATTCTTTACAGAGGAATACCTAAGGACCCCCAGTTTCCCCATGACACTTTGCTCTTACTTTTTATGAGAGACTTTGGCAATGAGGCTCAGTGGAAAGAATTCTGCATTTGAAGTTGGGAAGATCCAGGCTCCACCTGACACCATCTAGAAGAAGAGGTGTAAGTCATTTAACTCATCTGAATCCAGATTTCCTCATCTGTAAAGTCATTCCTGTAGTGCCTAGTTTACAGAGTTGTTATGAAAGTAAAATTAAAAACTCTGAAAACTTTAAGGTGCTGTGATGAAATAATGGGATTTGGCAGATGCCCAAGGGCCCCCACCTGAAGATTGATTTGGAATTGATTGAATTGGGTGAGACTGAGAGACTGACTTAAATCAAGACCACACCTGGCTGGCCCTGAGTGGGGTGTTGTTCTCAGAGGCTGTGGACTATGACATCAATAGAAGATCACCCTCAACCACTCAGCTTGAAGGACCTCCCCTTTCAGGGAGGGAGACAGGAAGTAGGAAGGTGAGGCTCGTTAGCTGGATCTGCCCTTTTTATTTGGGAACTGGCTTGTGGTAGCAGAACTTTACATGTTCTCTTTGGAAGTGTAGGCTGCTAGGTAAAGGCAAGGTTTTCTCTCTATCTATCCTGCATAGATCTAAGCTAGGGTTTTCCATTCTATAAGAGATCTGTTCTCACCCTCTCTCTCTCTTCACTAACTTCTAATACACTTTAATAAATACTTAAAAGCCTAAACTGTTGCCAAATTTATCAGTAAATCTTAGCTAGTTTCCCCCAAAAACTGGGGGGGGGGAAGGTCAGGACCCACATTAGATTTTAAACATCACAGGTGCTATGTGAATATCAGTTATTATGGTTAAAGTTTTTTTTGTTGTTTGTTTAACCTTAAAATCCTTTAAACTTTTTGTATCTTTATTTATTTGAAGGAAAGATGCTATAGAAATGTAATAAATCAAAATATAATCTCACTATAACATGAAACAAATTCAGATATACTTAGACAAAATGATTCAGTAGAGACTTTGCAGTTAATTTGTTAAGTTACCATGACCTGGTAGAACCTTAGTATTCTCATTTGCAAAAGTAGGGGGTTGAAATAGTTGGGGTATAAGACTCATTCTACTTCTTAATAGTCTATATTGGTGATTCTCAAAGTTATATCTAAGAATCTCTGGAGTCCCTGAGACCCTTTCAGGAGGTCCATGAAGCCAAAATTATATTTTATAATCATATTAAGACATTATTTTCTTATTAAAATGTTACTCCTTTTCCACTACATATCTGTGTGAGGCTAGATTTTTTTCCACCATATACTTCAACCAAAAACAACATATCGCAACAGATTGAGTGTAGAAGATGTAAGAATCCAGATGTCTGTTTTGAGGCAGATACTGAAGAGATTTGCAAAAATATGTAAAACAATGCCACTCTTCATTATTTTTTTTTAGAAAATGTTATTTTTCACAAAAATATGTTATTTATATTAACATGTGATGATTTTATTATTAAAAGTTTAAAATGAAAATATTTTGAAACAATCAGTTTTAATTTCTAATATAGTGACTATCAATAGCTATAACCCACACAAACAAAATCTCTTTGGGGAGTCCTTAATAGTTTTTGTTTATTTTTCTTTTCTTTTCTTTTTTTTTGCAGGGAAATGAGGGTTAAGTGACTTGCCCAGGGTCACACAGCTAGCATGTGTCAAGTGTCTGAGGCTGGATTTGAACTCAGGTCCTCCTGAATCCAGGCCTGGTGCTTTATCCAAGAGTCCTTAATGTTTAAAAAAATGTAATGTGGTCCTGAAAACCCAAAGTTTGAGAACCATTGATCTTTATGATTCTATGACAGTTGCCTTTCCGGGGTTCCTCCATTCTGCACTCTAGACTTCCTCTTCTATGCTTCAGCTCTTCATCCTGGAGTTTTTTCTCCAGCTGTAGCATTCACCTATTGGAAGTACCCTCTGCCCATGAAGTACTTCTTTCTCTAGGATTGGGTCCTTCCATGTCTCATTTTTCTCCAACTTGCATTCTGGACTTGCACTTTGTCCTCAAGTTGGGAACCTTTGCCTTTCTATCCTTTCAGGTTCCTTTTATGTGTTATCTTCTGCAATTAGAATATAAGATCTTCAAGGATGAGTGGTCTATCTTTGTACTTGCATTTGTATTTCTAGCCCTTAGCACAGTGCATGGCAAATAAGAAGTGTTTAATTAATCTTTGTTGACTGACTATGTGTTTGAAATCCTGCATAGTCAGCACTTGTTCAGTTGTTTCTGATTCTGTCACCCTCTTTGTTTTTTTTTTGTCATATTTTTCTCCAGCTCATTTTTGTGGTAAAATAATGGAATTTGGCAGAGTGATTGGGATGGGCCACACCCGGCCTAGCCTGAGTGACATATGCTGCTGATGTCAGCAGGAGAAACCAAACTCTGATCAAGTTTGAAGGACCTCCCCTTTTGGGGGAGGGAGAGTAAACGCTAGCTGAGGGGAGGACACTTTCCTTCCAGTTATGTGAGTGGGCAGATTGAGGTTCTTTCTTAGCTGTTTGCCCTATGGACCCTGACTGCAAAGCTGTTTCCCATTAGCTATGGACCCCAGGTGGTGAGTTAACATATGAGCCCTGCTCTTTTGAATTAGCTGAACTGGAATCGAGTTTGGGAATTGTATAGACTTAGGTTAGAGTTAGGGGGATTATCCATATTTCTTTTTCCCTATTGCCTTGTCTTTAATTTTATTAATTTCACCTTTGCTGTTTATTTTATTCCCATTAATAAAACCTGATTCATTTGCGGAAAAGAGGCTGTTAGGCTCCTTTCTTATTTGCCTGGGAGAAATATCTAAAAAGGCAGTTCAGAGGGGAGGGATCTTAGGACCTAGAGGTCCCTCATTATTTCTGGGACCCAACATTACAGCAAGCCACTCAATTAACTCTCCCTATATTAAATTTGGCACCCACATTTTACAAATGAGGAAATGGAGGCAAACATGATTTTAAGTGACTTGCTCAGGGCTCTACAGTTAATAAGTGTCTGAGGTTGGATTTGAACTCAGGAAGATGAATCTTCCTGACTCCAGGCTTGGTGCTTTATCCACTGGGTCAGCCACCTATCCATAGTCAGCAGCACTAGATGGCAATATTAGGTAGCTTAAAGCTAAAAGAAAGGATTTCTAGGTGGAAGTGGTAAGAGGGCAGAAAGGCATCCTTTCAAAGCATAGTTATTTTCATTTTTTTCTAACCTAATTTACAACATGAGCTATCTTATATTCTATGCTAATGTTCAAGTAAACAGAATACCAAATTGAAGATATAGAAAATGTAAGCACTTTGAGATAATAACAACAGTTTACATTTGTATGGCATTTTTTCCAAAGTACTTTTATGTGTTTTATAATGATAACTTACATTTACACAAAGCCTTAAGAAATCCAGTGCATTTTTCTCTCCCCAAATCCTGAGGTAGATGGTCTATGAACTATTATTCCTTTTTAATACATGAGGAGGGAGAGACTCAGGGAAGTTGTCACTTGTTAAAGGTTACATGGGTAGCAAGTGGCAAAGCCAGAATTTGAACCCGATCAAGTACCCTTGAATTTGAACTCCAAAACTATTACCTTTTCCACTATAGCATGTTCATAGCTCTTCATAATAACCCTCAAGGAAGCAGAGAATCCATTATTATCCCCATTTTACAGGTAAGGAAGCTGAGCCTCAAAGAAACTAAATCATTTGCCCAAGGTCAATGAGAAATATTTATTCAGTAACAATTAAGTGCCAGGTACTGTATTAGACACAGGGGATATAAGTACCAAGAATAAAACAACCCCTACTTGCAATAAGTTGACATTATAATGTGGAGATAAGAAGAAAATATTAAGTATAATAACAATAATAACTGAACACTACACTAAGACTTTTGAGACACCTTATACAAAACACAAATATAAAGTTAATAAATACAAATTTGTATAAAATACCAGAATCAGGAAAGACTTCATGAAGAAGATAGCACCAAAGCTGTATCTTAAAGAAAGAGAAAGACTCTGAGGTAGAGATGAGGAGAGAGTGCATTCCAGGCATCTGGACAGCCAGTATAAAGGCAAAAATCTGAGTTCAAATTCTGCCTTTGCCACTGACTATCTGCATTACTTTGGACAAGTCACATAACTTCCATGAGCCTCAGATTCCTAATATGAAAAATAAGTGGTTTGGACTAAATGGTCTCTAAGGTTGTTTCCAGTTCCCCCCAAAATGATTCTTTGATTGTACTTACTCTTTTCTTTATATCTTCTACCTCCTAGGATTGGGATTTGCTTAAAATGATCTCTAGCTTCTGATGTAGATTGTTGGGTGAATCACTTTGAATGAAGTTTATAGCTTATCAAAGAAAGAGCAATGAATACTTTCATCCCTTTTCAGCATCATAGATATGGAATGGAATTTATAAGTCATCTAGTTCACACAATCACTCAAACCCCTATACAACTAGGGACAGTTGCATATGCTAGGCACTTAATGCATATTTATCGAACTGAATAAAATTGAATATCTACCTGCCTATTTATATTTTCATTGTGGGCCATCCCCAATTTCTCTGTTGAAGAAAAGGCTTTAATCATTTTTGTTTTGTTTTTGCAGGGCAATGAGGTTTAAGTGACTTGCCCAGGGTCACACAGCTAGTAAGTGTCAAGTGTCTGAGGCTGGATTTGAACTCAGGTACTCCTGAATCCAGGGCCTGTGCTTTATCCACTGCTCCACCTAGCTGCCCCCTGCTTTAATCATTTTCAATATTTTTATCTATCTATCTATCTATCTATCTATCTATCTATCTATCTATCTATCTTTCTATTTATTTATCTATCTATTCATTCATTCATTCTTTTATCTATTCATTCATTCATTCCTTTGTTTGTTTGATTTGTGGGGCAATGAGGGTTAAGTGACTTGCCCAGGGTCATACAGCTCGTAAGTGTCAAGTGTCTGAGGTTGGATTTGAACTCAGGTCCTCCTGAATCCAGGGTCAGTGCTTTATCCACTGTGCCACCTAGCTGCCCTTTAATAATTTTTATTGCTATCTTTTGTTTTAACGTTGCCTAAACTCCCCCCTCTAAGTTACCTCCACTTCCCCAAGAGACATCAAAAATAATTTTTTACAGAAAGAGGAAGAAGAGCCAAAAAAAAAAAAATCAGGAAACCCTATCAATATCTTGGGGGGAAAAAACAACAAACAAAACCCTGATAATATATACCACATCTCCAGATCACACCTTCCTTCCCTAGCATCTGCTAAAGTGAGTCTTTTCATGTTCTCTTTTTTGACTTGATTTTTTTTGGTAATTTTATAACATTTTTAAATGTTTTGTGGTATGTTTTTTTTCTTTCCATTTGCTTTATCGTCATCATTGTGCTTATAGTTGTTTTGGCTCTGCTTATTTTGCTTTTAAAATTTGTCTAATCCCCTGAAGAAGTAACCACTCCATCTCAGAATTTGTAATAGAAAAGTATAGGCCAGGGGCGGCTAGGTGGCACAGTGGATAAAGCACCGGCCCTGGATTCAGGAGTACCTGAGTTCAAATCCGGCCTCAGACACTTGACACTTACTAGCTGTGTGACCCTGGGCAAGTTACTTAACCCCCATTGCCCCGCTAAAAAAAAAAAAAAAAAAAAAAAAAGTATAGGCCAAACATCCAGTTTGATATGCCACCTTGATTTTAGAAGAGCAGATTTCAGAGTTCAGAGAAAAGTCAAATAGCATGCTAAAGGCAATCTTTTCCTGTAGCACTAGAGGGATCTCTTTGTAGCTGGTGAGTATGGGTTCCATACTTAGTTGGGATGCTAATTACATTTTTAGATAAGATAAAACCTGGAGGAGGGGCAGTCACTATTCTGAATGACATAAAAAACCTTCCATATCCCAGCAAGGTAGAACAATGGACTGGATTTAACAAGACCAAATTTAATCACATTGATCAATTGATCAGAAAGGGCAGAAAGAAAAACAACTAAGTAGAGGACGGGGGAAACAAGGCTGGACAATAGAGGTGATGGCAGATCACATCTGAAGAATTATGTTCAGTTCTGGGTGCTATATTTTTAGGAAGGAACACATCTAACTAGAAAGAGGCAATCAGAGTAACAAAAGACCATGACATATGAGGATTTTTTGGTTTTCTTTTTATTTTTTAAGGAAATGAGATGAAAAGAACTACACTCAGAGGTCAGGGGGTTGGATAACATAGCCATCTTCTAATGAATGAAGAGTTCTCATATGGAGAAAATATTATACCCCAAAGGGCAGAAGAGCAAAGAGCAGAAGTTGCAAAGACTTTGATTTGGACTCAATATAATTTAACAATTAGAGTTGTTTGAAAGTACAGTGGATTACTTTGGGAGGCAGCGGGTTCCAAACCACCAGAAATTGGATGACAATTTCTTTCAGATGTTACCAAAAGTATTCATGTTTCAGGTGGGGTTAGACCAGTTCATCTCTGGGGTCTCTTCAAATTCCCAGCTCCTATGATTCATGATCATGAGAAACCTTGCTCCCAGTGGTTAATTTACCATAGCAGGCATAGTAAAGGACCAGTATCTGATATGTCAGGAATTCTAGCTTCTCTTCTTCATCTGCCTCTACTGCCTTCACCACGGTCTTCCTAGTCATTATCTCTACTGAAATTTCAGTCCCCTTCAATCTCCACCTCTGCTCCCACTGTTATTCCCCCCTTTTTTCTTTGCTATCTCATCAGCCATACTACCTTTGTCTTAACTCAAACACTCAATGGATCTGTAATCTCAGAATTCTGGATATTTTCTTTAGTAATACCAGTGGCAACCCATTCATGGTCACCCAACCTGTAAGACTTTATCTAGTGCATGTTTTCATGGACATGACCATCAGATCTAACCCCAATGTAATAGGGACCTTCTTCCCTTTCTCTTGACACTGTGAGGTGATACCAGTGAAACATGCCAGCTTATCCTTCTGTTATCCCAATTTCTTTTTTGCTCAAACAGTTTTGGTGACATCTTTTACTTCAATTTTACTTTGGAGTAGAATTGAAAATGGTCTGTTGGCCCACTTATTCCTATGAAGAAGTCACCTGCTCATCAGTGAATGAACTCTCATTATAATCATAGCTGAGAATGGATAAAGAAGATTGTCATGTTATTTTGGGGAAATCACTGAGCCTCAGGTTCCTCTTCTATAAAATGGAGATGATAGTAAGAGTACTTGTCTCAAACAGATGTTGTAAGATTCAAATGAAATAATACCAATGAAGAATTTTTCCAACATTGAAATGCTATCTAAATGTAAGTTATTCTAAATCACAATATTCTGCTACCTCTTTTACTTCGATAAAATAATTCCCATGTTGGTCTTAATTTAGGCCATAGTTTCTCCACAAATCTGCATCACAAGAACCCTGAAGGTGGCTTTTGATCATGCCCTTAGTTCTTCAGTACCAGTAGATGATAGTGGATTTCACATAGTGTGGGAAGACTTGAAAGAAGAAAAAGAGAACAAAATTGACAAATATGAAAAGAGGAAAGATAACAATGAATAGAATACCTTCCATTGCATTGAAATAAATGTTGAAATAAAATCAGAAAATTTTTATGCACTAATTTTTGGGTCATTTTTTTCCAGTTTATGACTATATTTTCTCTCCTTTCAAAGTGATCTCATTTCCAGGCATGGTAATACATGCTTGTAATCCTTGCTACTGGATAGAACTGGGCTTGGTGGACCTCTTGAGTTCAAGAGTTCTGAGCCACAGTTGGTTTGAAGCCTGTACAATGTCTACACTAAGTACTTTGTGAATGTTGTGAGCCCCATGGTAGGGTGGCCATCAGGCTGCCTAAAGTGGGATGAGCTGACCCAATTTAGGAAAGCAGGTTAAAGTTTCCATATGAATCAGTATTGATATTGGGCCTGTCATTGGCCTCTGCCCTTGAAGCTTAGGGGAGATAGAGACCTATTCTTAAAAAAATAATAATCTCAAGTTAGAAGTATGGCATATATACAGGGCAGATTGTATTTGGAACAATACAGTAAAGAAGCATTTCCACTTCTGAACTGACCTAAGAATTGCTATGGGATGAAGGCCTCTTTAGTCTTAATCTTGTAATGATTGGAATGATGCCACCTGCTGGAGACTTACTGTAGAAAAGCTCCAACATGAGGTGAAGGTCTCTGAGGGCAAGACCATGCGTCTTTTCTTTGGGGTCAGGAAGTGATGTTTGCTAGGGGGAGGAAGAAGGGGGAACCTGGCGCTCTGACTCACTCTCTTTCCTGTGGACTCTGGTGGAGAGGGGAGCTAGGAATGCTCTCTCCCTTTAGTAGACAGAGGAATCTAGGCCTTTGTCTCTCTTTACAAAATTCTTATTCTCCTTAATAAATGCTTAAAAGTCTAACTCTTGCTAAAGCTTATAATTTATTGGCAACCACTCATTAGAGATTTTAGATAGTTTAGCTAAAATTTTAGTCCCTAACAATCTGAAACAAACCCTCTTCAGTAAGCCATATAAAGACCCCTTGCAATACTGTTTCATCTCTGTTGTTTCACAGAATCCTTCATTTAGTTGCATTTACCACCTGCTCTTGTGATGTCCTGTTAATGTGTATTCATTAGCAGCCATGTAAAAGGGGGTACTTTCTAGCCTGCAATAAAAGGCAGACCTAATGAGCAAATGGTGGTAGGCATGGCGAGTGTGTGCTCTGAGATGTCATAACTCTGATGTACCAGAAGAGATTTTGCAGAGACAAAAGTAGTTCAAAAAAGCATCTGCAGCTAACCAAAGGGGAGAGAGTTTTCTGTGAAAACATTAAAAAGGAAAGAAAAAGAAAGAAAGAAAAAGCTCAACTGATCTGAACTCTCACATTTTTTCAACCTTGCTGACAACTCATACACCAAATGTCAGATGAATGTTATTTGAAACAGCCTCGATATTAACTCCCAAATGAGGGGTTTATAACAATGAAAGGAGCATAAGTATTCCGCCCTAGCAGCTTCTCTATAATTAATATCCTTGGCCTTGTCGAGGCAGCTGATGCCACATGGAAAACTGGAAAAATTATCTTTGGAAATAATTCTCATCATGCTGTGCATGGCATGTTATATTTTCTTCATTTTTCATAAAGTCCATTTTTTATATGACAAAGACAATACTAAGGAGCTTTGTGATACTTTGGACATCATAGGCCCTTCTCTTTCAGGATCCCAAAGTACTTATAAACCTATTAACACCCAACCAAGGTACTTTGATGCTTAATTCATTCCCCCTGACAGTTTTACAATTGCAATGAGATCAAATCAAAAGCAAAGGAAAAAGTTGAAATGTAAACACATCATGTTAAGAATGAGAAGTGGATATGGATATGCTGTATTTAATTAACATAATAGCCAATATGGTGAATACATGTAGACTTCCCCAATCCACACTGGTAACTATTAAATTGTCTAAAATTAGTGAATGATTTTTTTCTCTCTTCTTTTAATAATGAAATTTGAATTAGCTTACCTTTAGTCTCTCACTTGAAGTTTGCATTTTCTGCATTATCTGTAAGCATATAAATTCTGAGTTTTGTGGAAGTTCATAATGATACTTGAGGAGAATGGCAATTGTGCATGGAAACACCATAAATAATAAATCTAAATAGGAGAACACTGAGATTTATTATCATAGTGTTGGACTTAATTGCAAATAGTTTTCCTTTAGGTTTCTACAGGTGGCAATGTCGATTAAGGAATGGCAACACACTTCTGTAATCTTTATTCCTAGCTTTTTCTTTCTTTCTTTTTTTGCAGGGCAATGAGGGTTAAGTGACTTGCCCAGGGTCACACAGCTAGTAAGTGTCAAGGTTCTGAGACCAGATTTGAACTCAGGTCCTCCTGAATCCAGGGCCAGTGCTCTATCCACTGTGCCACCTAGCTTCCCCCAGCTTTCTTTTTTAAAAAAAGTTTAAGATAATATAGGTAATTTGGTTAAATAACAATGTTATTCCAGAAGAAATGGAGAGAAAGGTGGGGGCGGGGAGGGGAATCAAGGAATTATATGGCAGTGGCCACTGGTGGAAGAAATCAGGTCACTTTACCTTGCTAAGCCTCAGTTTCCTCAACTATAAAATGAAGAGAGTAATTCCTATAGAATTGATCATATAGGGGTAGTGTAATGAACACAGAGGGGCATCTAGGTGGCACAGTGGATAGAGTGACAGACCTGGAATCAGCAAGATTCATCTTCTTGAGTTCAAATCTGTCCTCAGACACTTGCTTGCTGTGTGACCCTGGACAAGTCACTTAACCCTGTTTGCCTAAATTTTCTCATCTATAAAATGAGCTGGAGAATAAAATGGCAAATCACTCCAGTCTCTTTGCTAAGAAGACCTCAAATGGGGTCATGAAGAGTGGGACAAGACTGAAAAATGACTGAACAACAATCATCAAAGAAGATAATATATGTAAAACTCTAAAGTGCTCTATGAATACAGTTCTGATTACTGCCTTAGACTGAGCTACAGTCATAAAAATATCTAAGACCAAATTTCTAAAGGCCTGTATTTTATTTCCAATATGCTTATTAAGGGGGCAGCTAGATGGTGCAGTGGATAGAGCACTGGCCCTGGAGTCAGGAGTACCTGAGTTCAAATCCGGCCTCAGGTACTTAACACTTACTAGCTGTGTGACCCTGGGCAGGTCACTTAAACCCAATTGCCTCACTAAAAAAACAAAAAAACAAAAAACAACAATATGCTTATTAATTTGCTAAGAGTATAGCTACTTGACAGTATCCAAGTAATTAGAACAATGAAAGCCAGAGCAATTCTGGTTAATTCAGGTCAAAAGAAGTTATTTGTTTCATTTTCCAGAAGCTTCTGGCAGCAAAGACATGGTTTATGTGACTAGGATCCCTTGACTTTGGCTTCCTAACTATCACTAAATTCTCTAGTGAAAACTCAGGGCCAACAGTGAGTGTGATCGAATGTTTCGCCGTTGCTCCCAATTTGCTGTGTGACCTTGCCTCTTTGCCTTAGTCTCTGGGAAGTTGAATTAATAATGCTTTACATCTCCTTTAGGTCACGTCTACATGACCATATTTGCTGGGGTATTGTCTCTGTAACAAATCCCCTCCCCCTTCCCCCCTCCCCCAGCAGATAATGCTAGCAGCCTTTTCCCTGGAAGGCTGCTATCCATGTAGTTATAAATAAATGTCACAGTCCTACAAAATTGTTGAGGTTCTTCCTCGCCCCCACCTCCAACCTTTTAGTTGAATAAGAGAAGAAAACAAAAACCCACATTAAATGCTTTCACTAGAAACGGAACCTATTAAGTGCGTCCATGGAAGAACGTCTCACTAAGTCTGGAACCCACTTGAATTCTGTGGTTCTCAATTGGGAAACAAATCCACATCTTTTGGGGTTCCAGTTCATTGACTGTTGGCAGCTTTCTACTTCTAGGGAAAAGAAATGACAAATTCTTTTTTTTTTTCTTTTTTAAGGATCAACACCACCATCCTTGTGTGAAGGACTTTTGAGAGAGCAAATATACATGATATTTTCATCAGTTTAATATATTTGCATAAGAACTATCTAACTCCTATTTCCTATAACATATTGATTAAACAATGTTAAGAGTTAGTATTCCTTTGTTTGAGAAGAGTTTCAAAATAGAATTCAATGAAATCTATTCTCCCATCACGTAAAAGGGGCAAATGGTCAGTTCCAATGGCCTATCCAGGACAAGGGGGTCAGCCTAGAGCCCAGGAGTGATTCCAATCATAGACCTCCACGTCTGAACTCCTGTACTTTACCCACAATGGCAAGATCAGGAGCATTAGATAAAAAACACACATATCCATACACCCCAACTCCTTTATCTGTAGATTAAACCTGAACTCATTTTGGACTCTGATTCTCCGGTGTCCTAAAGCTCAACAAAAATAAAAACAAACTAGAGTATTGTGAGAAATGAGCCCATATACCACCTGGCCCTCCGACCCCAGCCAGAGCCTCCACAAAGAAGCCACAGTGCTTCTTCACTGAACAGCCCCTTAAATCTTTATTGTATTTTGCCTCTGGGGCTCGCTCTTCACTGCAGGTCTAAAAGTGTCTGTTACGGTCAGGAGTAAGCCTTAAAAAAATATTGCACCACTGAGCCAGCTGGTAATTCAAATGGCTCCAAAATGGTAAACTTGTAAAATTTAAGGTATAGTAAGTACTTCAGCATTTGGAATAAGCTGACTACTTACTTTAAGGAGTCACTTCTCAAAGCCTTTTTTTTTTCCTTTCTTTTTTTTTTTTCCCCCTCCGAGTGAAAATGAGAGGACCTCAATAAAGCACCTAAAGAAGACACTTTGGACTTTCCTTTTCTTCCAGGCACCAAATACGGACAAGTCAGTCTATAGTTCAGAGCTGACTGTCCTTAAAACAAGGTGGTTCATTCAAAAGCAGTTGGTGGGTGATCTTGTGAGTAATGTTTGGGGAAAGGTACAGTACTGGAAACTTGAGCTCACGAACCATCTGTACACCCCACATCATCTTGGCTAATTAAAAAGAAATTCTTAGGTTTGAGGGTTCCAGTTTCCCTCTAGTCTTTGGGAAGAGATGACCACTCCTGGAGTTGTTTGATAATGTTCTGATAAATGGATGACAGGGTATTCACTTCATGTTTTAATGAGGTCAATGAAAAGGGCAGTAGGGTGTGTGGAAAGGGCACTGAACTTGAAATTACAGAACATGAGTTCAAATCTAACTCTGCAATGTAATACCTATATGATCTTGGGCAGATTATATAACTTCTCTGGGTCTTGGTTTCCTCATCTTTCCAGTGAGGAGGTTGGACTAATTGACCTTTCAAGTTCTTTTCATTTTTAAATTTATGATCCTGTGATCCTTACAAGGAGAGTGAAGTACAGATGCTTTTCTCTGAGGGGAGAAATTGAATTAAAAGTCATCACAGTTCTTTCTCCCTCCTCTTTCCTGGTTCTGTCTCCCTCTCCCCACCCTCTCTCCCTCTCCCTCTTCTCTTTCTTTCTCTCTCTCTCCTCTTCCTCCTTCCCTTCTTCCCCTCTCTCCCTCTTCTTTCTCCCACTTCTCTTTCCTTCTTCCTAGTTTCTCTTTCTCTCTCTCTGTCTCTTTGTCCCTGTCTCTGTCTCTCTCTGCATCTCTGTGTATCTCTCTGTGTCTGTCTCTCACTCTCTGTCTCTCTTGTCTTCCCCTCTCTCCCTGTCTCTCTCTGTCTCCTTCCCTTTCTTCTCTCCTTCCCCTCTCTCTTTCTACCTCTCTCCTCCTCCTGTCTTGGCTTCTTTCCCTTTTCTCTGACTCCCCTCATCTCTTCTTCTCTTTCTTTCTTTCTCCTTTCCTTTCCTCTTCCTCTCTCTGTCTCTCTCTCCTCCCTTTCTTCATCTCTCTTTCTTTACACATACTTTATACACACACATAGACTGATTCAAATAAATCATTAAGAAACTATGACAATGAATTAGATAACTCAATCTTATTTAAAAAGCATACCTTTCCTGAAAATACTCTTCTGCTTCAAGGAGGGAAGAAGGCTTGACTAGCAGAATCCTTTAAAATTTTATTTTTGCCTAATTATCATTGACTGCTGCTGGTATTTGCTCAGACCTGAAAAAGGAAAAAAAAAATCTTCCTAGAAGGTTTTGAACAGACTTTTTCTTTCTTTCTTTCCATATTTGGCTTTTAGCCCACATAGGCCAAAACCCATTTGGGAGTTTTCTTATTTGCCACTCGGGACCATCTCAGGTAAATCTAGAAACACATTTAGTTTCCAAATGGGCATGATTAAGATGAAACCATGTGTTTGGTATTTGCACAAGATGATATCACAGCACTGGTGGAGAGCTGGTCAAAGGAGCTAGCAAGCCACTGCAGCATTATCCAATTCTGAAGCCATGTAATCAGTAGCATGCTAGTAAATATTTAACAAGTGGCTCTCTAAAAAATGCACAACATACTTTTAAATTTAGTCTGCATTATTGAAATTTTCTCCATCACACTCTTAAGTCTAGACAATAAAAAACAAAACAAAATAGTAAATAAAGTCTTATTTTGTTAGCATTTGCTGATTTTTAACGTGTAAATGATGAAGGTGAAAATTTACCAATAGATTTCATGAGCCAGTTCAAGCTGTCTCTAGAACACCCCGGAATGGAATCTATATGTTCAAGAGTTTCTTGTTAAGCACATGGTACTTATATGTCTGCCTTGCAAAAATCCATAATAAAACTTGTTCTAATTTAGTCTGATTCATTTGGGCTCTAGATTCCCTGTGATCTTTCCTAATTTACTCCTGATTTTGTGAAGCAAGACATCCAGGGAAGCTCCAAATCCCATCCCTAGGTAATAATGATTCTAGTATGGATTGATTGATACATTTAAAGATATAAGGCAATACTTTTCAATTTAAAGTCTATCTAAAAATGATGCTAAAACTGAATTCAAATACTCTCACATCCATGTCCATTAAAGACCTATTCCAATGCCTCACTGAGGTATGGTAGTAACCCTGGTTTCTCAGTCAATACTAGCAGAACACAAGCTCTGGCAGATCATACTAAGGTGGAAAGGATACATTTTGCATTTATAGGCCAGGAGGTTAGGTCATTCAATGGGTAGAGCACTGGGATTGGAATCAGGAAGACAAGAGTTCAAGTCTAGTTTTAGACATTTACTAGCTCTATGTTACCCTAGTCAAGTCACTTAACTTTTGTTTGCTTCAGTTTCCTCAACTGTAAAATGCTGATGATAATAGCATCTACCTCTCAGTGCTGTTGTGAGAATTAAATGAAAATATTTGTAAAGTTGCTTAGCATAGAGCCTGGCATATATGTATACAATACATATAATACACATAGACATATACTTGCACATGCAAATGCACATACATATACACACATCTCACACACATACACACACATATTGTCCTGGTACCAGTCTGACCAAATTCAGAGATGCTTTTCACCAGGTTGGCCCGTGAAAAGCACCAATGGATCTGTGACCTCATTGATGAGGGTACTCCCTTTAATAGAACACATCCATCCACACCTGTCCAGTCTATGCAGCACTTGCTATGACCTTTCATAAACCCACCATAGAATGTCCACTCATAGTACTACTGTGGGCCTTCTTCCTGTTCTCTTACCATTGTGTGGATACTAATGTGCAGGCTTTCCATCACTCTTTAGTGAATATCACATTTCTTTCCCCAGTCTTATGTATCTCTAATGATAGTCTTTGCATGACTTCTTTTGTAAAATTCCTGATTTGTAAATGTGGAGCAGCCTCCTCTCACCCACCACACACCTTTCTATGTATTTTTGGTTGATTCTCCACCTGAATTCTTTCTTTTTTTTTTAATAGAATTTTATTTTTATTTTCCAAAATATATGTAAAAACAAATTTTAACATAAATTTTTTAAAACTTTGTGTTCCAACTTCTCTTCCTCCCTCCATTCCCATCTCCCACCTGAATTCTTTAGAGACTATAGGAATAAAAGACTTGGCCACCAGCCGATGAATTTTTAAAGCCACAGTAATTCCTGAAAACTATACATTAAGTCTTGGGGTTGGGCTTACTATCAGAGTTTCTTTAGAGTCACCTAAAAGTCAATATAACAGAACAACTATGGTCAAAATTTATTTTCATTCCCTAAGTGATCTTATCATGTGATAATATTTTTGTTATATGGCCCAAAATAATTGAACTTAGATATGGGAACAATTAATCAGATTACACTGCCATTGTGAGATATAGTATACTTGACTTGGCATAAGCTACTGGATGTTTCTCTGATGTACCTTTGTCATTACTCAAATGACCAAAAGTGAATTCCTATTGGTCACTGACTAGTTGTGATTAACCTGAAGATCCTTTAAAACCTTGGCTCAATTAACATTGAGTATAGCTTGGGCAACATTACCAAGACACATTGTTAAAAATGTTCAAAGATGAAGTCAATCCAGAAGATTAATGTGGGGGCTTCCAGAAAGCCATAATTATGAATTATTGTTCAAAATTCAAAAGCTCAAATTTCCCAAGCTCGAAGCTTTTACCCAGTGAGAAACAATGTTATTCAAAGGCTTTAAAAAATTCTCAGCTCTCAAGCTTCCTCGGCATAGTAAAAAGGTAGCTTTAGGAACCTTGGGATGAGACACTACTTAGGTACTAGGCAAATAATGTAAAAAAAATCATCATCAATTTGTGTTGTTCAACATTTCTTAAACTCCTTTTTCACCAGTACACAATTAGAATGGAAACCAGTTTACAAGCTACTCTTAGGTCCCCCACTGCTCATTTCACTAATGAGGTCACAGCTGATCATTGTAGTAGCTGTTAGCAGGAGACTCATAAATGCCAACTTTAATTGAAAACTTTATTTTTGAACATGTTCCACAGTGCACACATGGCTTACAATGCTTTTTTTTCCCCACAATTTGCATTTTCATATGGCATTCTGTAAGGAAAAACTGCACAAATGGGTTCTGTTTTCAAGTAGCTCTGACTTAAGAATCCAACTCACTATGAACCAAAGAGATACAAACACTGTATAATAACACAATGACAGGTAACACAACATTTTGAAAGAACTCTTATAAAAATCTGACTATGCATGGCATAGGGTAAATTTTTCCATGGGGAATAGTTTCTAAAAATCTATCAATGTGTTAGAGATGCCTACAGGAAGTCAAACAAGGAAGGATCTATGATTTCCTGGCCATGGGGATTTTTTTGTCATGTAGACACTCCTTTCCTTAAGCAGATCTCAGTCATCTGTAACTTAGTATATTAGTCCTTAAGATATGCCTGAGACACATTAGGATTCTATGATTTTTCCAAGTTCATACTACTTACTAGTAAGGTGGCAGCTAAGAGGTACAGTGGAGTAGGTGGTAGAATAAGCTTGGATTCATGAAGACATGAGTTGAAATCCTGCCTTGTGTAAGAGCCTAAAATTCTAGCTGTGATGTCTAAAATCTAAACGTATAGAACCAATCTTTGGGCATTTAGTAGTTATTAAAGTATATTAGGGGTTAGTAAAGAGAAACAAATGGATAAAGTATCCCTATTCTGCCTGTCCCTGCTGCCTCTGCTGCCAAGCCCAAGTCAGGAACCAAAAAAGGCCTGGCTCCTCCCAGAAACCTCCTGTGAAACAGGAAACAGAGTCATCCGAACACACACACACACACACAGACACAGACACACACACACACACACACACACACACACACACAGCTCCAAGCTAATTGGTTGGTAGCACTGATTGACACAACTAACAGGTGGTAACTTCCAGATGCTAAGTCATACGTGGAGGCCAAGTCACATGCTTTCTTTTCAGGCCAGAGGTCACAATGTCCCTCCCAGCAGGGGGTGTCATTCCAATTCTCACACGGATATTTATTGAGTGACTCTGGGAAAGTCACTTAATCTCCCTCAACCTCAGTTTCCTTTTCTGTAAAATGAGGGATTTAGACTCGATGATGACTAAGGTCCCTGTTAGCTCTAGATTTATTATTCTATGATAAGTGACAGTCAGAATTTAAATCTAGGATCTTCTTGACTCTAAGCCTGGTACTCCATATTCTTTCTATATAAATATGATTTTAAAAAATGCTTTCTATACAAAACATACATTACTCAGGACTGTCATAACATTTGTGTCTAATCCAACACTGCATGGACAATTAGTAAAGATTTTCAGAGAGAAAATGATAGCTTTCAGGGGTTCATCAACACTGTGCTTAATTTAAGAGCCTCACCAAGTTTTTTCAGCCTTTTCCCAATGATTATGCTTAATTGGGAGGGAATATCTCTGACTGGAAAAGTGAGCATGTTTTTGAGAGACAATAGTTAATAAACATTTATTACATGCCTGCTATGTGCCAGGCTCTATGTGCTAAATGTTAGGGATACAAATACAAAAAGGAAAGATAGTTTCTGTCCTCAAGAATCTTACAATCTAATGGGGGAAGACAACACAAAAGAAAACTGAAAAGCAGGGGGGAAGGAAAGGTACCTGGTGTAGGGCATGGTAGAGACAATATTTGTAAAGTGCTATCTAAATACTAGCTATTGTTATTATGAACATCTGCATTCATCAAAACCAGTGATTGCTATTTAACATGACAAGGACTCTTAGTCACTGGAAGACTCTGAAGTCTATTCTGAATGAAGTTATTCATTATGTTGTTGTTTTTTTCTTTTTTTTGAGTGTGGGGCAATGAGGGTTAAGTGACTTGCCCAGGGTCACACAGCTAGTAAGTGTCAAGTGTTTGAGGCCAGATTTGAACTCAGGTCCTCCTGAATCCAGGGATAGTGCTTTATCCACTGTGCCACCTAGCTGCCCCAATATTCATTATGTTTTCATGTTAAGTGAAATTATACTCTACTAATTGAAGATATAGGTCTACATGTAACTTTCAACCCAAATATTCAATTAAACAGAGCAACATCTACACTAGACAAGTTAGCTGACTTCTGTGGATCAGCAACATTAGTTTTCCAGTTTGATTGGATTTTCTTTGTTTTAAAGAATCCCAGGTGAATTTTCTTTGTTTTAAATTTTTTTGATATCTTTTGTTTCCACAGGATCTCTATTTCTTAATATATTCCTCTCCATCACATTCTTAGAGAGCCATCCTTTATAACAAAGAAGAAAAAAATAACAAATTGAACAAACCTATTCAACATATTGAAAATGCCCATTATTATATTACATCCAGTATTCCATACCCATAGTCACCCACATTTTTTATTTTAATTTTAGGTTCTGAGTGGTCTTAGCCTTTGTTCAACCAGAATAAAGGCGCTGCCAAACCCATAAGTTTAAAGGCCACCAAGATGGAGTCTTTGATTTCTTCATATAGTTTCATTAAAAGAAAACCGTTAATTTGTAGACCCAGAGTAGTTAATCTCCTGGTAACACGTCTCAGAATTCTAGCTTCTAGGAAATTAAAATCTCAGCAAGAATTGTAGACATTGGTTAGATGTTAGAATTCTAATTCCTCAGGTGCATGAAGAAATGGAAGCATTTATGTTTCATCTCTGAGATGTGTGAAAAATTCACAAAAGAAAATGTGAATAAACTGCTTTCAAATTCAAAAGGGTTTTGTTTCCAGCTTGTAGTTAAGGTTCAAGTTGATCCTTTTAATATTGCAGCTAGCTCACACATCATTAATCACTTTGGAATTGTCCCCAGGTCGAGGCAAATGGATAGACTAATAAATCAGTGGAGATGTTTGCTATTACCAAATTATTGTCGATCAGTAGGATGAGAAGGTGACAATTCAATAACTAATGCTTGTAAACTGGTCTTTCTCATTTTTCCATTCCATTAAAGAAAATATGAAGCAAGAAGGGGGTAACAAGAGCATAGAACATATAATTATAGACACATTTGCCAAGGAGCAAACAATTATAGTAAGAGATAATGTACTTTAAAAAGAAACTGCGATTCAATGTGGTATGTATCACTGTCTCTTATATCTAAAGATGCTGCTGCTGGTCTTAGCTACATATAAAGGGACTAAAGAAGTATAAACCAAAGTCATACTAAAAGGCCAGGACCAGAAAGTGAGTGATGTTGGGGACTGGGGAGGAGAGCTGGGATGGGATAGTGAAGATAATGATGTACTGAGAGTAATGAACTGTAGTAGTGACAAGTGACAAATGAAAGTGGGAAAGAAGAAAAGAAAGGATACAGGCAAGAAAAGAATGGACAATGGAAGAAAGGCATGCATGAGGTAGAGAAGAAAGACAAAGAACCCATGCATTAAGGCCTTATTTGCAGCATTTTTAAGATGTGACAATACATTTTGATTATAGTGAGCAGGTAGGGGATCCCAGTGGTGTAGTGGTTAGAGTGCCAGGCCCAGAGTCAGGAAGACTCTTCTTTGTGAGTTCAAATACAGCTTCAGATGCTTACTAACTTCATGACCCTGGGCAAGTCACATAACCCTGTTTGCCTCAGTTTCCTCATCTGTAATATGAACTGAAGAAGGAAATGGCAAACCACTCCAGTATCTTTGCCATGAAAACCCCAAATGGGGTTTTGAAGATTTGGACAGAACTGAAAAACAACTAAACAACAATAAAAAGAGGGTAATAGCCAGGAGATCTTGAAGATATGATAAAAAGTGGAAACTTCAGAAGAATAGATAAATGGGGAGCATTATTTTTTGGTACGGGTCAACAAGCAGTTGTTGTTATTGAAGACCATCTCTTCAAGGACTAATTCAGAAGCAACTTTCTTTTTAAGCCTTCTTAGACCTACCTAGGTGAAAGAGATCTCATTCCACAGCACTTTCCATAGTTTTCTTTGGCCTCTATCTGATTCTTCCTTTCTTATTTGTATATATGTTATAGCAGTCCTTCATATATAATACCTTTCACTTTGACATCTAAATGGAACAGGGGATTGTGTGTTGGACTTGGAATTAGAAAGACATGGTTTTAAATCTTGCCTTAGACACTTAGACCCTGGCCAAGTCACTTGATTTCTCTCAGACTCAGTCTCCTCATCTGGAAAATGGAGATAATATTAGCATCTATCTCACAGGGCTGTTGTGAGGACCAAGTGAGATAATGTATATAAAGCACTTTGTAAACCTTAAAGCACTAAATATTGTGGTTGTTATATTGCAAGCTCCTTGAGAGAAAGATTTTTGTTATTTTTTTCATGTTCCTAGTACTTAACAGAGTCTTACACAGAACACTTAATAAATGCTTAAGTAAGTGAATTAAGTCGCTTAATATACATGAGGTTATGTTTCTTTTCTACCATGGTAGATAGTGTTAGAAACATACTGGATATACAATAAGTCCTTGTTTATATGGGACTATAAAGTAGTAGTTTCCCTCCTATTATTTTTATGCCAATAATAAGGTATAATAATAATATATAATATAACATAATAATAACCATTTATTAGGTACTCTTTATATGAGCAACATGATCTTATATGCTGCACCAGAAGCCCTATCATTCAAAGATTTCTTAGCAAGAAATTTATCATTGGGAATCTAAGATTATATTGAAATTAAGCAGGTGGGTGATATCATGGATATAGCACTGGTTTGGAGTCAGGAACACTGGAATTCAAATCCTACCCGAGACACTTAATAGATGTATAGTCCTGGACAAGTTACTGAATCTCTCAGCCTCAGTTTCCTTACCTATAAAATGGGAATAATTATAATAATATCGTCTTCCTCTTAGAGTTGTTATGAAGATAAAATGAGATAATATTTGTGAAGTGCTTTTTAAACCTTAAAGTACTATATAAATACCAACTATTATTTAATAATTAAAAACACTGGGGACCCATATTGCTGTCATTGTAACTGTCACTTTTCATCACCATATCTTCCATCAATTAAAACTTACTTTGAAATGTCAAATTTTGAGGAAAAAAAATAATTTACCCACCAATCCCATTTGGCTAGGAGGAAGTATTTCTCTCTGGGTTCTTTTTTGGGTTGTTAGCCTAACCTAAAATAGAGCTTCTTCAAAATTGTGCCTAACTGTTTACTTAAAGTGAGAAGGGACAGCTGAGTTCTGAACAGTGGGATTACAGGGAGTGAAGACAGGCCTGTAAATAACCCTGTAGTTTAGAAATGAAGGATGATTTTGACAGAGATAATTCTGTTGTATTGACAACACTGATGTCAAATGCTGAGGGAAAATATGAGATTGCCTATCAGCACTTCCAACCAGTGATCACAGGAAATGGTTTCTTTTAAAGAAAATAAAAGAAACTAACGTATTCCTCCCATTGCGGCAACCTACAGTGTTTTCCCTCCTTCCCTTAGTGCTAGCTTGGCCCAGTTACACTTTGGAGGAAAGAGGTCTAGTGTTCAGGTTTCATCAAAGGAGGATCAATCAGTCTAAGTTGTTCTTTTATTTTTTTTTAAGTTAATAGTTTCCAGAGAATCATTAGTCATCCCACCTCCCCCACCAGCAAATAAAAGAAGTCAAAATGTCAAAGAAAAGGAATAAACCCGTGATGAACAATAGATGTCATTACAATTTCCAAGTTGAACCTAGGGTATTTGAAGGTATTTGTAATGAAGACCTCACATGGTACTCTTCCCCAGGTGCGAAGAGCTATAGGATTTGACAAAACAGCAACTCACCAGTGGTTTGTGTTTCTGGAACTGGGGTAGCCAATGATATCCTTTACAATAAGATGCTACAATTAGTGGAGTCTCATTAGATAAATCATTTCTATTATTGTCATCTGATTAGTGTTCTCTTCAGTCTAGACCCTGTGCTGGACATTCTATGATTAAACCATCTAAGTTTAAAAGCTCTATCCTTCTATGAAATTAAAAACTCCCTTAGTTTAAATAATGTACTTGGAAGGCATAAAATAACTTTCTCTTGGTCCTGAATATCAGCAGGACCTAAAAGTTAGAAAAATTCTGAAGTTAGCAAAACCTTAAAAGTCATCTAGCACCACTCCTTAAATATACTGCGAAAGGAGGAAAATAAGGTCTAGGGAAGAAAACCAATTTCTCAAATTCATATAGGTGGAGGAGTAAGGATTTGACTTAGGGTCTGATGACTCCAAGTTCAGCACTTTTTTTACTGGCCAAAGATATAATATCAAATCATATATCATATCATGTCATATAGTGGAGATGAAAAGGACTTTAGAGGTCACTTGATAATCATTTTTGAAAGTCTTTAAATATGTTTGCCCAGAAAAATATATGGAGGAATCTGTGAGAACTGAGAGCTACAGTGTATTGGAAAATATTTAACAACTGGCTCTCTAGGAAAAAAAAAGTGAATGCACAATGTGCTCTTAAACTGAAACTGTATTATTAATAATTTCTCCATCTCTTAAGTATAGAAAATCAACAAAATAATAAATCAAGTCATTATTTGTTGCATTTGTTGACTTATAAGGTATAAATTCTTAGACTGAAAAATTAACAATCAGATCTCACAAGCTAATTTGAGCTGACTCCAGTGCATACCTCTGGCTGGGAGGGACCTTTGTAGAAAATGACTTACTTTTTTTTCTCTTGGGCATATACTTCTGTGTATATATCATCAACAGCAATGCTAGATGCAATATTATTAAATCCCTCTCATTTCCACCTTTTCCACTGCCATGAAAAAGAATAGCTTCATTATAGCAGTTGTCCTTACCATAGAATAGCCTTTTCACTTGGGCAAGGGGATTGTTAGAAGGTGATGGGATGGGAATTTTCTTCAGCACCAGGGATAGCAATATTAATGTGGTCTTATTTTACCATGTAATCACTTTGGTTAAATATGCAAGCCTATATATGAAAATATTTGTGGTTTCCACATAGCCAAAGAAGACACCATGTTTAAATATGGCAACAACACCATCTACTTTCAGGTTTCAGTTTGTGATTTCTATAGCATTATTGAACAATACAGATTTCATCTGTAAATCTGCCATTAAATTGATTTCAGAAGTACATATGTACATGTCATGAAAAAATTAACAAATTTTATAAATTTAATATGAAAGTAACAGATTATTTTTTAAAAGTGGTTGCCATGTATTACCTTTTATGGGTCTGTTTTCATCAGTATAAATTTGTTATATATGATGACTTTAAACCAATTATAGTTTTCCTATTCATCATGACTGCCAATTTTTTTGGTCTGAGCCCAAATTGTTAAATGTATAATACGTTTAAATTTATTTTTTTTCTAATTGGTGTAATGCCTATGTTCATAAAGGAAAAGCTAACTAAATTATAAAAATGTATCAGTAATAAAACAATAATTGTAGGAAACTATGATATTCTTCTTTTAGACTTGGATAACTTTAACATATAAACAAAAAGGAGCTTATCAAACTAAATAGATTATGGGATAAATTAGATTTGAAAAACTGTAGTAACTTCTGAATGTCAGTATTAATACCTTTGCATAAACTGATCATGTACTAAGGTAAAAGAAATAATAAGTATATATTTTAAAGCAGACATCATAAAACACTTTCCAGGATATAAATTAATGATGACAAAAGTTAATGAAACATGAACAAAAGATACAGATCAAATAAAGATATACTAAGTATATCGAATAATAAATTGTAAGTATAAGTAACTATTTAAAAGAATTATAAGAGAAATCTAAAATTTATGAGATGAAATCTTTGATTATACATCCCTCATTTCTTTGCAGAGCTGTTTTTTTAAAAAAATATTAATTGATTTTGCTGATTTTTTTCCTCTCCTTTTTCTTAAAAAAAAAATCTTTGCTAGAAGAAATGGCTTTCTGGGAAAGGGAGTGGAGAGGGATAGAAGAAAAAAAAATCTAAGGAATACAAAAGCAAAAGATCATTAAATTATATTAAAAAAAAGAAAACTAAGACAAAATATCACAATTTATAGAATAAAGCAGTCCTCAGGGGGAAAATATTGTTTTTATGAAAAAATATTAACATGATGGAAATAGTTCTCTATTTCTATTAATTGCTATTAATTGATATTAATTAATTTCTATTAATCCTCTGATTAATTAATACATCCATCATTAAACATGAAAAACTAGAACTTAAGCAAATGAACCAGGCCAAAATAAACATGAGAAAAAATATTGCAATTAGTGGAGAATCTATACATACTTCAAAATAAAAAGATTATAGAACTGATAAATATAACTTAAAGCTATTAAACAAAGACTAACAATAAAATATAATAAGCAAATTTGATTTAAAACTAGAGGGGAATACCAAATTTCCCCCAAAAAACTTAATGACAAATTTTAAAACTTTTAAATAAAAAATTTAAAATAAAAAAGTAGCTATTATTAGTTATAGAAATTAAGATAATAAAAACTAGTATGTACGATATGCTAGAAAAACTCACAAATTAGAGGTAATGATTATTGATAAAAATAAATACCAAACTAAATAAAACAGCAAATAGCCACTAAAAATAACCTCAGAAAGAAAAATTTTGCAATACTTACATGAATTATAAAAAGAGGGAAAGAAAGAACACTGGTGCAGAAATATCTTCAAATGGATTCTATTAGAATGGTTTTTTAAAAGATTTTAACAATTAGTCCAATATTAGAGAAATAATACACTTCACCAACTTTTTTTTTATAAGAAAACCTGCTCCTGATACCCATGAAAAGAAGGTATAAAGCCCAGAAAGAAAAAATTATCAATTTCATTAATCAATATATGTGGCATGATTTAAAATAAAATATTAGCAAAGGGATTGTAATAATACATACAAAACATGTGTTATGGCAAAGTTGTATTTATATTAGAGATGTAAGGATAGTTGAATTTTAGTTAAATATTAGTAACATTAACCACATAAAACCAAAAAGCAATAAAACCCACATCAAATTGCACAGAAAAATCTTTCAATAAAATGTTGTATTAATTTATGTTAAGATGTTAAAAAAGCATAGCAAGGAAGGATCTTTCTTAAAAATAATCAAAAGCACGTATCTAAAATCAAGAGCTAGTAATTTTGCAATGGAAAAACTTTCTTCACAATTATAGTGGTAAAGAAAAATGTACTCTCTTTCCACTATTATTCAAAATAATAGTACAAGAAATACTAGCTGTAAACATGAGAAGCTAAAAGAATGTTAGCAAGGAAAAGATAAAATTCTCACTATTAGTTGATGCCATAATAGTTGACTGAGAAAACTCCAGAGAATAAATTAATTAAAATTATTTAATTGCTTAAGTAAAGTAGTGCATTATAAATTCTACCCACAAATAAACATTTTTATAAATTAATAACAAAATTGAGGGGAAAACCAGAAATGTTCCATTCAAATTCACTTCAAAATGTATAAAATATCTATCAGTTATCTTGCCAAAACACATAACTAATGTAAATGCAACTATATGAAAGCTTCCTTCGAAAAATGAAGTAAGGGGCAGCGAGGTGGTACAGTGGATAAAGCACCATCCCTGGATTCAGGAGGACCTGAGTTCAAATCTGGTCTCAGACACTTGACACTTACTAGCTGTGTGACCCTGGGCAAGTCACTTAACCCTTATTGCCCCCCCCCCCGAAAAAAAACACACCAAAAACAAAAACAAAAAAAGAAAGAAAAATGAAGTAAGGCAAATAATTGGATATTCATTGTTCATGGTTGGGTTATGTTGGTATAATGAAACAGTTTCTATCTGAAATAATATACTTTTTTGTGCTTTGTCAGTCAAATTACTGAGGAGCTAGTTTATAATCAGGAAGTCAAGAATTTAAAAGGGAAAAAGATGTAAAAGTAAAGTAGGAATGGTTGAAGCTTAGGTGGCAGAGCAGATAAAGCACTGATCCTGGAGTCAGGAGGACCTGAGTTTCAAATCTCACTTCAGACACTTACTAGCTGTGTGACCCTAGACAAGTCACTTAACCCCAATTGCCTCTAACATCCAAGGCCATCTCTAGTTGTCCTGATGTATATCTTGCCACTGGACCTAGATGGCTCTGGAAGAGAGAGTAAGGTTGGTGACCTTGCACAACCCTCACTCACTTAAATCCAATTCAGTGCAAGTCATGTCATCACCAGAATATCAAGATCCTCTTTGAGAATGAAGAACAAACAATAGTATTAATTGATTAGGTAGCTCTCAAGCTGAGCTTTCAGAAGGTTTCTTTTTCCCTCCATTACCTTTTCTACTTTGTGAGATTATACTGCTCATAATATTCCTCCATGATTCCATCCTCTTGCTTGTTTTACAAATGGGCTCATATTACAAACCACTACTCCTTGACTGTTGACCTAACTTCTTGATAAATAAATTGAATGTTTAGTGGCTGAGGTAGTTTCTGAGCCAGTTGGGGCCTCTTTATCATGGTGATTATTTCATATCGATTAAACCTTTTTAAGAAATGGTGACAATCAGAGTCAATATCACAAATTTTTACTTCAATAAAAAAGTCACAAGGCACTAGACATAGTGAGTACCAAATTACATTAGGAAACATGAAACTGACTGAACTTTAACTGACTTGAAATAATTGCTTACTGAAGTGCGAGTCATTTCATAATCAACTCTCTATGAGTAGTGAGATCACTGGCTGATTAGAACAAAAGTCAAATTAAATGCCAAATTAGGAGAAAGGATAAAGATAAGAAGGCACTTCATGCAATTAAAAAGGCTCTACTCTAACTTATTAAAACAAACTATTGAGGCTGAAAAATGAGGGAGAGAGGTGGCATTTTCATGGATAGATATGTTAAGCTGTGGAATTCTCAGCTGTTATATCTTTAGTAAACATAAGGTAGAATAGACAGCTTCTGAGATCATTTGCAGGGTTCCAAATTCTGATTCTAACTAAGCTTTTATTATGGACAATTATCCTAGATCTTGTTTTCTGTTAGAAGTGGAGTAATTTCTTTCTGGAACTTAGCCTCTAGGTCCATGACTTAAGAAATCAGAGAATTGATTCACTGTGTATTACCTGAAGATACTTTACAAAATTATCAAGTTTTCTAAGCAATAAACAAACTTTCCCATTATATCATCTAGGGATTTGGGTGATCTACTGAATGTTCCCTGATTAACTTTCACTTTTTACATTATTATTTCAGTGGAATTTCAGCATTTCCTTGTCTCCTTAAGCTTAGGGTTTTTGTTTTGTTTTGTTTTTTTTAGTTGAGATTTATAGAGTTCTTATAGAGTGGCTTCCACCAAATGTAATAAAGGAATCTGAACAATCAATGGGAGCTTTGTATTCTCCTCTACACTTTAGGAAGGACTTAGTCTGTATTTGGACATTGTCATTCAGGATATTTTTTTCCCTCTTACACTTGGGTCTTGACCATATATAGGGTCTTGACCATATAGCTCCTTATCCTGAATCCACAAAATAGAATATTGTAACAAGTGTTCAAGTAAAATTACTCTGTTAAAATGTAAACATAGGTGTTGGAGTGATATTTCAAGCAATTTTTAAATGAATGTTTGAGTCTTTTTTTTTTTTTTGGTGGTGCCCAGGGTCACACAGCTCATAAGTGTCAGGTGTCTGAGGTGAGATTTGAACTCAGGTCCTCCTGAATCCAGGACTGGTGCTTTATCTACTATACCACCTAGCTGCCCCTGAATGTTTGATTCTTGATCATATTTCTTTTTAGAGATATAATTAGCATCAGTGAGCAATAGTAAAAAGACCTAGATTCAAATTCTACTTGTGTGACATTGGGCAATTCACTTGACTTCTTTGAGGTCTCGATTTCTGTAAAGTGAGGGGGTTAGATCAATAGAGGAGTAGATTATTTCTATTGTCTCTCCCACTCCAAAGGCTGTGGTACTATTGCATTATGGACCATGATGTCATAGCTTGAGAGCTGGAATAGATCTCAGAGACCAAAAAATCCAACCACTTCATTTTATAAATGAGGAAAACAAAAACCCAGGAAAGTCAGGTGACTTACCTGATGTCACATAGTGAGGGAGGATCAGAAGCGGGGCTTTGGTTCGAAAGCCCTGGTAAGTCCCACTACCCTTATAGATTCTATTATATCCTGCTGCCTCCCTCCTCTAAGAGCAACAATAATGAATAGGCTATCTCTTGAGCCATCAACTATTTACTGATGACAGAAAATTCTTTTAAAAAGAATTTCCAGAATTTAAAGAATTAGAAGTTACACAAAGGAATTGGCCTGCAATTGTGGGTTTAGAATTCCTGTTGTCTGGGGTGAGGAGTAGCCTGTGGGGCAGAATAGAGGGGGAGATGATATAGGACTTCCCAATTTACAAGAGGGACCTAGGAGCAGAGATTAAAATACAGAATGGCAATCAGATTAGAGGAGTTGATGAGAACCTAAGTACTTCCCTCAGGCTGCCTGCTAGCTCTGGGGAGCAATCTTTGGTGGAATCAAGCCATTGAAAGGAGGGAAAACTAGGCCTCCCACCACTAAAATAATAAGAGATAAAATGAAACCCACTTATCTGATTTTAGAGTTTTATCTGGACACAGAACCCTTCAAATTATTTATTTATACAAAGTGTTATCAAGCTCTACTTCCACTCTAAGGGGAACTCTTAAATAATCAAATAAAAGGTTGAGGTTTCCTGCCCAAGTTATTCAAGGCTTTAAAGCACACACACACACACACACACACACACACACACACACACACACACCCCAACCTTTTTGAGAGAACTGAACTCTTTCTAAAAATAAAAACTTTTTCAGGTTTTTCACCCAAAATAATAGGATCTGGTACACTTTATTTCATAAATTGAGAAACAATAAATATGCTTTTCACTAAGTACATTTCATACATCAAATCCATAGATGTATATATTTTTACATCAGGCTAAATATATACATTGATGTTTATATATGTATACCTGTGTGTTTCTGTATCTATGTAGCTACATCTCTCTATATAATGTATGTATACATTTATATACAAATACACAACTCTCACCACTATCTTATCTGAAGACAAAAATCAATTTTATGTATCTTTTTGAATGCAAAAATATGCTTCAAATATTTTTCATATTCCTACTTGTAACACATACTAAAAAGTCAAAGAGATTTAAAAATATATTTGCCATTTTAAGGGTCAGATTATATTTCTAGATCTACTTTTTTAAAGTCATTTTTAGAAATAGCACACTTGTATTTTGATCCTTTAAAAAAAAAGGCACTTTTCTTCTGAGTAGCTAACCCTGGTAGTAGCTTCAGCAGAAAGATAGGATAATTGCCTAGTGTTTTGCAAACAGGAAACCAAGGGAGGGAGTCTGATTTGCCTCAGGCTACACCATAAACTATGGCAGTACTAGGTACAATCAGCAGGATTCCAAGGTTTCCTCAATACAGCCCAAAGGGGATAAAACTGTGAAAATGAGCATTGGTACCAATGAGCTAAGAAGAGTCTAAGACTATAAGAGATGGGGGGGGGGGGAATGGAAGAAAGGAAGAGGAAGTAACAAGTGAGGATAATGATAATGATAATAATAATATGATCGTAAAGATAATTTCCATCTGAACCCTATCAAAAATATAAAGATGAGAAGGATGAGGTAATAAACAACAAAACCCACAACAGATATTAATATAGAACTATAAGATTTGGGGAGGGCACTTTAGATTATTTATCGCCTTTGAACCTCACAGCAACGCTGTGGGGGTAGATGCTATAGATATTATTATCCCCAGTGGGATTCATACTTCTATCTACCTCTTGATTTTAGAAGAGAATATTAAGGAGGGCTTCTTAAATGGCAAGCAAAGAGGTAGGTTAGTAGAATCCCTTATCTTCATCACCACAGGCAGTATGAGGCAATAGGATGAAAGCATTTGAATAGATTTGTTCTTTGTAGACTGGTTCAAGAGTGAAGAATTCCTTAGGCTGAAGGGAGGAAGAACAACTCAGTTTCAGCTCTGGAAAAAATATGTTCTTTGGTATTGGGAGGAAGGAGGAAATGGAGACATCTCTGGTACCCTAAAGAGAGCACTTGTTTTGTAGCCAGAAGACCTGGATTCAAGTCTTACTTTTGATATTTATTACCTTTGTGATATTTGGAAATTTACTTACCCTCCCTTCGTGTATAAAAAGATCCTTCATCTGTAAAAAGAGGGGGTTGGACCAGATGTCCTTGCAGATTTCTTCCAGTTCTAGAACTATGGACATTGTTTAATGATTGGATGGAACTTCAGAATAGATACATTTAAAAGAAAGTTTTTGTAATGTATCCCTGAGGTCTATCTTGCTACATTGGCTAGGTAAGCACTAATCAATACTCAGCGGAAAGGACTGTAGTTATATGTGAATGGAAGCTCTATGTAGTGAAAATATTCTGTTTTAGGTTGTTTTCTGACCTCTCCCCCTGCATCTCCTAAGGACCCTCCTTTGGTCTCTTTATTAAATTCAGTGCTCAGAAGCCCAAGTCACAGTTCTTACTTTTCACCTCTGACTCAATTTCTGCTAACTACTATAATCAATCATCAAGCATTTATTAAGCACCTTCTCTCTTCCAGACACCAGGAATGCAAATAAAAGATCCCTTCCTGCAAGGAACTCATGTTTTGTCAGAGGAGACATGTACTTATGTAAGTATATACTGAATATATACAGAATCAATACCAAGTAATTATGGGGTGGAGGCAGGGAGGCGCTATCTCCAGGGAGAAAGCAGGAAAGGCCTCATTTAGGAAGTAGTGCTTGAGACTGCTTTTGAAGGAAAATCAGGATTCTAAGCATCAGAAGTTGAGGAAGGATGGCGTTGTAGAATGGGTCATAAAGTATGCCAAGGCATGGGAAAGGAAGATGGAAAGTCTAATAAAAACAGCAAAAAGGCCTAAAATATTTATATGCAACAAATATGTCATGAATTAAAAGTTCTCAATCAGGTGGGAAGAGATTATTGTTTTAGGTAACTCATCTGCCCATTTTGGGTTTTCCCTCTTTCTTCTGTTGGCTATTACCATGCTTCCACCAGGTAGTATACACACACACACACACACACACACACACACACACACAGAGTGTGTGTGTGTGTGTGTGTGTGTGTGTGTGTGTGTGTGTGTGTGTGTAGAAACAAAATCAAATTCCAATCACCATCTTGTCTACTTATTGTTAATTGTAATGACAGTTGTGGCAGAGGAGAAAAGTTACAATGGTCAGGAAATCTGAGGGAAAAGATTGTCTAGGAATCTCAATTATCCATCTAATATAACCCAAGCTCCTAGAGGGTTAAAGTGCTTTTTGCCTTTGTGTCCCTAGCTCTTAGTCTAGTGCTTGTGTATAATAAAACACTTAATAAACACTTTTTAGTTGAGATTAAATTACCTGAATGATGTACAGCTAGCTGTTTGTGTACAAAGATGTCACTATTTAAAACTGAATGTTGCTTCTAGAAACTCTATCCTAGAAAGAACAGACACATTTAGCTGGGTTTTCCCTAGAAGAAATTGTATGAGCAACTGTAGATATTTTGGTTTTAACCTACTGGGTGAGATTCTACCACCAGAAGCTTTGCGGTTTACAATTTTAGGGAATGGGATTAAGATGTGAGGGTCATGAGCCCTTGAGGGAGCCCAAAGCAAATAAATAAATTGACCTATCAGTATCTTAAATTACTAGCCAGGTTAACTAACTGTCCATTAATAGTGATGAAGGGAGAAAAAACCCCAAAACTTTTGGTGTAAACAGCTAGGATCCCCCTCAAGCACCCCCTTCCCCTCAAAAAACTGCAAGTAAACTGAGACAGCTGGTTATCCATCTCATTACCAGAACAGTTGGATGCTGGCTCTCTCACCAAGCTGTGCATTTACTTGGGCAGTTGGTTTATTTCATAAGGACAGAAGAAAAAACCAAAGTATGAGTACATTATTTCTCTTAAGGTTCATCATATGTGTGTATATTGTGTGTGTGTATGTGCATGCAAGTGTGTGTGCATGCATGCATATGTGTGTGTATTCTCTATGTCAGGGGAAACTATTAGGAGAGAACCAGATCTCTCTAATGAGCCTAGAAGTAATGCAAAATTCATATACTTTCACCTGCAGATAGGTGAAGCCTGGTGCAGGGACAGAAAAAGGGGAGTGGGGTGAGGGTAAGTGGTGGTGGTGGTGGTGGGATGGAGGGGGTCCGTTATTTATGATTTTGCTGAAGCAGGTACCTTGGCTGCTACTGGGCACCATGACCCACTTGTTCATTTTTTAGGAAGAAGTGGATACTTTCAGTGGGAGAAGCTCAGGCATCAGATTTGCTCCTTGGAGCATTAATAAAAGGGCTCAGTTAGCTTCATCTCATTATTTTACTATGAGTATTGACTTTGGCCTAGAGTCATGTATAGATAAAATGGTGCAAGGGCTTGTCCTAAGTGATTACTCAGAATTACAAATCATTTCACGTGTAACTGAATACTGCAGTCGAGCTGGCACCCTGCCCCTTGCTTCTCCCCCCCCCCTTTCTTTAATAGGAGCGCAAATCCAGCTTTGTCTGAAGAGGCGATTAATCTTATTCACTGAGAGCTGAATTTTAATTCACCAGCATGTGGAAGACATATTTGCCTATCACACAGAATTAGTTTAAGGAAGAATTCAGGGAAATTAAAAATAAAAGTGGAGCCAAGGCATTCTCAGGCAGGCAAAATACCATCTAGATATATTTTGATATTGTTAATATGCCTACTTCTATGTAGACACCTCTAATAATAACTCTATTAGATAAGACTGTTTTTAGTGGTTGTAATTGGTCAATCATATCTCACTGTGTATAAAGGACACCTGCTAAATGTGTCTGTTTTAAAGAGAAATGAACATAAAGTGACAAAGATAAATTTTGGTTGCTGAGAGATTCTAAAAGGCTATTATTTTTAAGAGTACAGTTTAGAGATGATAGGTAAAATAAAGGGACACATAAAAATTCTAGACAGCATACATACATCCAAATAAAATAAAATAAAACAGAATGGAAAGTGGTAAGGCACAACTTATAGAGCACTACATGGGAGATGAGTAGATGAAATCTGCTAGGCAAATACCAGGCTTGCTTGCTGCACCCCTGGTGCTATATTTTAACATTTTCCCTCGAGCAAGACCCTAGCATTTCATCTGAGGTTTGTTTCATGTATAGACTAAGTATAAAAAAAATCTTTCAAAAAAAATCTTTCCTAAAACAGTTTCATAGTATAAGAGATTAGAAGCAAGTATATATGATTTAATATGCATCCGTGCTTATTTAGATATTGAATTCCCCCAAAGTCAGAAAACAGGTTGCCTCCTATTTAATACTTCTAAATGGCAGAGAAATTCTCGAAGTCTATCTTGTGGGTCAGGCAGAGTGCGGCTGGTGCTTTGGTTTCACACACCAAAGGAGTGTGAGTACCTACTATTCACAAGTAAATGGCAGAGTATAATAATGAACATGGATGCAGCTGATTTTCACTGAACTAAAGTAATACAAATCTATAGGGTTTAAATGGACTGAGTTAAGTTTGACTAATTTCACTGTAAGGATTTCATCTTTCAGATGTTTCATATTTTCAATTTAACCCTTAAATGGAATTTCATCCACTGTCTACTGCCACCTTCCAGCTCCATTAGTATCTCTGTGACTTCCTTTAGCTTCTAGGATAAAATGCAAGGGTGCAGTGGATAGAGCACCAGTCTGGAAGTTGGAAGGACCTGAGTTCATACCTTACCTCAGAAACTTACTAGCTTTCTAACCCTGGGCAAGTGATTTAACCCCAATTGCCTTAAACATCTGGGGCCATCTCCAGTCCTTCTGATGCACATCTTGCCACTGGACCTAGATGGCTCTGGAGGAAAGAGTGAGGTTGGTGACCTTACACAGCCCTCCCTCACTTAAATCCAATTCACTGAAAGCTATGACATCACTTCCCAATGTCATGGTCCTCTTCAAGAATGAGGGTAATCAACAACAACAATAACAATAACAATAACAAGGATGAAATGCAAATTCCTCAGTTTGGTTCCAATTTCTTTCCAGGCTGATTTAGTATGAGGTCCCTTTTATGCTGTCTATGTTCTAGATAGACTCTCTTGGTATTCCTTGTACATGACATTCTATCCCCCTTTACTGTTCCTCTGAATATACTGTTCTCATCAATCAGTGATAATTATCACATGACAACTTTGTGCCAGGTACTTTGCTGGGTCCTGGGGGCACGGACATAAAAATGGAATTGTACCTACCCTCAAGAGCTTATGTTTTAAGGGGGCAGCTAGGTGGTGCAGTGGATAAAACAGAGGCCCTTGATTCAAGAGGACCTGAGTTCAAATTCGACCTCAGACACTTGACACTTACTAGCTATGTGACCTTGGGCAAATCACTTAACCCCCATTGCTCCACAAAGTAAATAAATTAATTAATTAACTTCTATAAAAAAAGAGCTTATGTTCTATCTGAGGAGACAACATGTGCATAGATTACTGTGTGAAAAAAAAATATATAAAATAAATATATAAAGAAAGGAAATAAGCATTTGTTAAGCATTTACTGTAGACAGGCACTGTGTAAAATGCATTACGAAAATTATCACATTCAACTACCCTGGGAGGTAGGTGAAGTTATTATGCCCATTTTATAGTTGAGGAGACTGATATAAACAGAAGTTAAGTGACTTGCCCAGGGTCACACAGCTAATTAAGTGTCTGAGGATAGATTTGAACTTGTGTTGCCCCAACTCTAGGCCCAGCACTCAATATATTGTACTAGGTAGCTGCCTTTGGGGGATGGAGGTAGAAGGCACTAGTGGCTTGGTGGGGACAGAGTTAAGACACACCATGAGTCAGGAAAGGTTTCAAGTAGAAGTTGCTCCCTCTTGTCATTTCCAGGTTCTCTCTCTTCCTCCTTTGCTCAGCAACCTTTCTTCCTTTGAGGTTCATGTTGTTCATGTCTAATAATTAAAATACTTGAAGATGTTGTCTATAGACCTGCAGGTCACTACCATGTCTTCCTCAATGAGTTTAATAGCTGGTTCACAATTTTTCTCTCCTCCTTAACTTCTGCCCTCCTACTAGTGGACTTCAACTTACATATGCATTTTCTCTAAAATACCCTAACTACTCAGTTCTTCAACCTACTTATCTCCCATGAGCTACTCCTTTACCCCACCTCAGCCACACACAAAGATTTTCATGCCCAGACTTCCAGGGCAGAGCCAAGATGGAGGAGGAAAGGCAGTGAGCTCTCAAACTCATGACACTATCACTCTAAAGAACATCCAAATAATGCCATAGGACAATGCCTGGAGCAGCTATACCCACAGAAGAATGTGCTAAAATCATCCTCTAACCAAGAACAGCTTGGAAGATCAGAAGGAGGCAGCTGCTGTGCTGAGACAGGAGTGGAGCCCAACTCCACAGTCACCCTGACACAGATCCAGTCCCAGGAAGGCCTCACCAGAGAAGAAGACCCCCAAAGCCTCTGAATCAGCTGAAGCACCAGTGTCATCTGGAAGTAAGCTCACAGTCTAGTGAGAGGGCTGAGCACTTGGCAGGGGGGAGACTACAGGGGTCCATGCTGGTGCTGAGGCAGAACTTGGGTTTTTTACCCCTGCTGGGAACCAGGAAGTAGACTTGAGTAGCAGTGGCCCAGGTGGTAAAGGGGCACAAGCTTGTCAGGAGATGACACCCACAACATACAAAGCTGGTTGATTAGCAAGTTGGTCTGTGGTCATCTACAAACCAGGGAACAGGCCAGGTGAGAGAAGAACCTGATCCTCCTTAAATGATACCACCTGGGACTTCTGAAGCTTGGGATACTGCAGCCTGGAAACAGTGCCCCACTTTAAGGAGCTGAATGTCAAGTAAAGAAAGGCAAGATGAACAGACAGAGAAAGGTGAGGACCATAGAAAGTTTCTTCAGTGACAAGGAAGATCGAGGTGTACCCTCAGAGGAAGATGTCAACATCAGGGCCCCTATATCTAAATCTTCCAAGAAAAATATTAATTAGTCTTAGGGCATGGAGGCCCTCAAAAAGGACTTTGAAGATAAAGTTAGAGAGGTAGAGGAGAAAATGGAAAGAGAAATGAGGGTGATGTAGGAGAGACATGAGAAAAAAGTCAACAGCTTGAAAAGCCAAATGGAAAGTCTCTCTGGTGAAAATAATTGCCTAAGAATTAGGATTGAAGAAATGGAAGCCAATGACTTTATGAGAAAGCAAGACACAATAAAGCAAATCCAAATAAATAAAAAAAAAATAGAGGGCAATGTGAAATATCTTTTGGGAAAAAACAGCTGACCTGGAAAATAGATCCAGGAGAGATAATTTGGAAATTATTGGTCTACCTCTGGAAAACCATGATCAAGGAAAGAGCTTAGACATCATCTTCCAAGATATTCTCAGGGAAAATTGCCCTGAAATTCTAGAAGCATAAGCTAAAATAGTAATTGAAAGAATACACCAATTACCTCCAGAAAGAGATCCCAATAGGAAAACTCCTAGGAATATTATAGTCAAATTCCAGAGCTCTTAGGACAAGGAGAAAATATTGCAAGCTGCCAAAAAGAAAGAATTCAAGTACTGTGGAGTCCCAGTCAGGATAGCACAATATCTAGCAGCTTCTACATTAAAGGACCGGGGGGCATGGAATATGATATTCCAGAGGGCAAAGGAATTGAGATGACAACCAAGAATAACCTACCCAGTAAAACTGTACATAATCTTTCAGAGGAAAAAATGTGACTTTAATGAAAAAGAGAACTTTCAGGTATTCATGATGAAAAGACTCAAACTGAATGACAAATTTGACCATAAAAAATTGGAGTTGGGGGACATACCTGGGGTCATGCAGTGGGTGATTGTCTTGTGTCTGAGGCTGGGTTTTGGCTGGGTTCCCCCTGGGTCCAGGGTGGATGCTTTGTCCACTGTGTCACCTAGCTGCCCCATGATAACATCTTTAGGGTTAAATTGAGGGGTGAGGGTAATGCACTGGGGGAGGGGGAAGGGCAGAGGTGAAATCCTACATGAAAGAAACAGGAAAAGGCTTATGGAGTGGGGGAAGAGATGGAATAACATACACACTCAATTGGGTGGAATAATCTCTCTAACCCTGCAGGAAAATAGGAGGGGAAGGGGATAAAGAGAGAGGGGCAAAAGAAGGAAGGGCAGATTGGAGGAGGGGACAGACAGAAGCAAATCCTTTTTGAAGAGGGATAGGATGAAAGAAGATGGATAATAGAATAAATATCATGGGAAGGGAATAGGATGGAAGGGAAACAGTTAACAATAGTAATCATGAAAAAGAAAAGGGGGAAAATTATACAAAAAATATTTATAGCAATTCTTTGTGGTGGCTAAGAATTGAGAATCAAGGGAATGTTCATCAATTGAGTAATGATGGAAGAAGCTGTGGTATATGATTATAGTGGAATGGTCTTGTGCTACAGGAAATGACAAAGAGGATGATCTCAGAAAAACCTGGAAAGACTCATGAACTGATGTATAGTGAAGTGAGCGGAGCTGGGAGGACATTGTGCAAAGTGACAGCAGTATTGTTCAATGAGCAATTGTGAATGACTTAACTACTCTCAGCAATGCGATGATCCAAGACAATCCCAAGAGACTAATGATGAAGCTTACTATGCACCCCCATAGAAAGCACTGATAAAAAGAACTCTTGTGGATTGTACATATATAACCTGGTTGCTGTCTTGTGGAGGTGGGAAGAAAGGGAGGGAGGGAGGGAGAAAAATTTGGAACTCTAAATCTTATGAAAATGAATGTTGAAATCTACCCTTACATGTAATTGGAAAAATAAAACAAAATGAAGAAAAAAAAAAGATGTTCATGCCCTCTATCCTGCCACGACCCCCAAATTTACCACTTGCATGTGCCAGCAAGCATTCTGGAATTCCCTTATCCAACCATAATCTCTTGGTTTTTCACCTCTCTCTGGTTTCTCTTTCATAACCCTATTCTTCATCCTCACTGTGACCTCCAATCCTTGACAATTTTTTTCCAGGTCAACTCCTCTGCATCAGTTATCTTCTCTTCTCCCAATATTGACTCCTTGGTGAACCAATTCAACTCTATACTGTCCCCCTCTCTTGAATCCCTAGTCTCTTTATCATCTCACACATTACATTTAGTCAAGCCTTAGCCTTGGATCACTACCAGAATTCATCACCTTTGTACCTATACACATGCTGTTGAACAAAAGTGGAGAAAATCACACAACAGTTCTGACTGTATCTACTACAAATTTATGTTACACAACCTCAACTGGGCCCTCACTGCTGCTTGGCAACCCTACAATGCCTCCTTTGACAATTCATTATCCAAACCTTTGCATTCCTCCTCAAATCTCCCATGACCCCCTCTCCCCCAACTCTCTCAGCTGAGAACCTTGATTCATATTTATTGGAAAAATAAGGCCATTTGCTGTGAAATCCCTCTTCTCCCTTCTTTCTTCATCTATTACACAGGTACCTTCTATCCAATCTTCTCCACTAGATTGTGCCCTCTGTCATCCCCACTAACTCTCCCACTCTACTGGCTCATTTCCTACTGCCTACAAACAAGCCCATGTATCCCCCACCCTGAAGAAATCTTCATTGGATACTTCCATTCCTGTTATAATCCTAGTTCTCTTCTTCCCTTTGTAGCTAAGCTCCTCCTTGAAAAGGTCATCTAAAATAGGCACCTCCATTTTCTTTTCCCTCTATACTACTTCACTTGGTGATCTCATCAGCTCCCATAGATTTTATTACCATTGATAAGCTAATGCTTCTCAAATCCACCTTTCCTTCACCAATCTCTCTGCTCACCTTCAACTTCAAATCTTCAATTTCCTTTTAGATATCTTGAACTGGGTGTCCAGTGCATATCTCAAACTCCATATGTCCAAAATAAAACTCTTTACCTTTCCCTTTAAACCCTACCCCTCCTATCTTTCTATTACTGTAGAGGGATATATTCTCCTCCTAGTCCCTTAGGCTCACAACCTAGGAGTCATCCTAGATTCTTCTGTATCTCTTATCCCCATATTCAAGGTCTGCTGATTTCACCTTTGCAACATCTCTTGACTATACCCCCTTCTTTCCTCTAATGATGCCACCATTATAGTGTAGGTCTCTATCACCTCATGCCTGCAGTATTATAACAGCCTGCTGGTGGTTCCACCTGCCTCAAGTCTCTCCCCACTCAAATTCATTATTCATTCAGTCAACTAAAGTGATTGTCCTAAAGTGCATCATGTCCCTTCAACTCAATAAACTCCAGTACCTTCCTACTGCCCCCAGAAGAAAATGTAAAACACTCTGGCATTCAAAATTTTTCATAACCTAACCCCCTCCTACCTTTCCAGGATTGTTACACATTGCTCCCCCAAATAGATTCCAATCCAGTGACACTGGCTTCCTTCCTGTTCCAAGAACAAGACACTCTATCTTTGGATTTTAGGCATTTTCTTTAGCTGTCCATAATGCTTGGAATGTTCTCACTCCTCCTCTCTGACTACCCATTTCCCTTTCTTACTTTAAGTTCCAAATGAAATCTCAACTGTTACAGGAAGCCTTTCCTAACCCCTCCTAATTACAATGTTTTCCCTCTTTTAACTTGTATATAGCTTCCTTTGTATGCATTCCTTTGCATGTCGTCTCCCTAATTAGATTGTAAGCCCCTTGAGAGCAGGGATAAATTAAAAAAAATTTTTTTGAGAGGCAATGGGGGTTAAGTGACTTGCCCAGGGTCACACAGCTAGTAAGTGTCAAGTGTCTGAGGCCGGATTTGAACTCAGGTACTCCTGAATCCAGGGCCAATGCTTTATCCACTGTGCCACCTAGCTGCTCCCCCAGGGATAAGTTTTTCCTAGTTTTTGTATCCCTAACACTTAGCACAGTGCCTGACATATAGTTGGTGCTAAATAAATGTTTATTTAATGAACAGATGAAAGTTTTAAAGCAGAGTTTTATTTTTTTTAATTTCCCCACCTTACATGTAAAAACAAATTATAACATTTTTAAAACTTTGTGTTCCAAATTCTCTTCCTTCTTCCCTATCCCCCTTAAGAACTGAAGCATTTCAATATAAGTTACACATGTGCAGTCATGCAAAACATAGCAGACAAAAAAAAAACGCTTTAGAAAAAGGAACTAACATCAACAACAAAATATACTTCCATCTGTATTCAGATACCATCAGTTCTTTCTCTGTAGATGGGTTGAATTTTTCATAAGTCCTTCAGTGTTGTCTTGGATCATTGCATTGCTGAAAATAACTAAGTTGGAGGGGGGGAGGTGAAGCCAAGATGGTGGAGGATAGGAAATAACTTCTTGGAGATCCCTATACAGTCACACCAAAAATCTCCAAATAATACCACAAAACAATTCCTGGAGCAGCAGAACACACAAAAGGATGGCATGAGATCATTTTCCAGCCAAAGAAGGCTTAGAAAGCTAGGTGACACAGTGGATAAAGCACTTGCCCTGGGTTCAGGATGACCTGAGTTCAAATCCAGCCTCAGACACTTGACATTTACTAACTGTGTGACCCTGGGCATGTCACTTAACCCTCATTGCCCTGCAAACAAAAGCAAACAAAGAAGCCTTAGGAGGCTGACAGGAAAGGTCTGTTGTACTGGGATGGTACTGGAGTCCAGCCCCATGGTCATTCTGACATAGATCCAGCCCTATGCTAGCTGCACTAAAGAAAGAGACCCCTGGAGCCTCAGAATCAGCTGCAGTGGCAGCTTCTTCAGGAACTAAGCTCATGATCTGGTGAGAGAGCTTAGTGTTTGGCTGGAACTTGATTACAGGGGTCTCTGCTGGTGCTGAGGCAGAACTTGGTTGTTTTGTCCAAGCTGGGAACCAGGCAGCAGTCCTGAGTGGTGGGCCCAGGTGGGAGAGGGGAACAGGCTTGCCCTAAGCTTTCAACCACAGAAAAACAGACTTTTATTTCCAGTTTAAAGGGCAAGTAGGCCTGGTTTATTTACAGACCAGAGCACAGGCCAGGCTAGGTCAGAACATGCCTCTCCTTAAAACATACCACCTGGTACCACTTGAAGCTTCAGACAGTGCATCCTGGAAGCAGTGTTCCACTATAAGAAGTAGTTATAAATCAAGAAATAGGCTCACAAAATGAATGGACAGAAAAAGATATGGACCATAGAAAGTTTCTTTGGTGATAAGTAAGATCAAAATACACCCTTGGAAGTAGAAAACAAAGTCAAAGCTTCTACATCCAAAGCTTCCAAGAGAAATATGTATTGGTCTCAGACCATAGAAGTGTTCAAAAGGGATTTTGAAGATAAAGTAATAGAGATAGAGGGAAAAGTAAGAGAGGTAGAGGAAAAACTGGAAAGAGAAATGAGAGGGATGCAGGAAAGTCATGAAAAAAAAAAGTCAACAGCTTGAAAACCCAAATGGAAAAGTTCTCTGAAGAAAATAATTGCTTAAGAATTAGGATTGGGGGCAGCCAGGTGGCACAGTAGATAGAGCACCAGCCTTGCATTCAGGAGGACCTGAGTTCAAATCCAGCCTCCGACACTTAACACTTACTAGCTGTGTGACCCTGGGCAAGTCACTTAATCCCAATTGCCTCACCAAAAAAAAAAAAAAAAGAAATAGGATTAAACAAATGCAAGGTAATGACTTTATGAGAAATCAAGACTTAATAAAGCAAATCCAAATGAATGAAAAAACAGAGGGCAATGTGAAATATCTTCTTGGAAAAACAGCTGACCTGGAAAATAGATCCAGGAGAGATAATTTAAAATTTATTGGACTACCTGAAAACCATGATCAAGGAAAGAGCTTAGACATCATCTTCCAAGATTTCTCAGGGAAAATTGCCCTGATATTCTAGAAGCAGAAAGTAAAATAGAAATGGAAAGAATCCACCAATCACCTTCTGAAAGAGATCCCAAAAGGAATACTCTCAGGAATATTATAGCCAAATTCTAGAGCTCTCAGGTCAAGGAGAAAATATTGCAAGCAGCCAAAAAAGAAACAATTCAAGTACTATGGAGCCACAATGAGGATAATGCAAGATCTGGTAGATTCTATATTAAAGGATCATAGGACATGGAATATGATATTCTGGAGGGCAAAGGAATTGGGATTACAACCAAAAAATCACCTACCCAGCAAAACTGATTATAATCTTTCAGGGGAAAAATGGCAATTCAATGAAAGAGAGAACTTTCGGGCATTCTTCATGAAAAGACCTGAGCTGAATAGAAAATTTGACTTTCAAATAAAAGACCCTAGAGAAGCATAAAAAGGTAAACAGGAAAAAGAAATCATGAGGAAAAAAGAATCATCAAAGAAAAATAAATTAATTTGATACTATAAGCTATTTAAAATATCTTCTTGAGAAAAAGCAGTAAATTCAGAATACAAACAAAGAAGCAAATACATAAAATATATGTATTAAATATTTATCATAAATTCCAACATAAAAATCAGTCATTTTCATGTATATATGGGGCAGCTAGGTGGTGCAGTGGATAAAGCACCAGCCCTGAATTCAGGAGGACCTGAGTTCAAATCCACCCTTAGACACTTGACACATGCTAGCTGTGTGAGCCTGGGCAGGTCACTTAACCTTCATTGCCCCACAAAAAAAAAAAAAAAAAAACAAACAAAACCCAAACCAAAAAACCTCTCAAAAACAAACATGACTATATGAGAGGAAGTGCATAAGAGGAAGGCGTGCATTCCTGGCATGGTGGACAACCAATGACACTGAGATGGGGGAGGAGAGTGGTATGTGTGTCAGTGTGTCTGGACTGAAGAGTGTATGAAGTAGAGGGATGTAAAAAAAGGCTGGCACAGAAAGTTGGGGCAAGGTTTCAAAGGACTTTATGCACCAAACAGGATTTTATACTTGATTCTAGGGGTAACAGAGAGCCACTGGTGTTGGTATCCTCTGTCCCCCAAAGACTTTCCTTCTTCTTCTCTACTGGTTAGTACTCAGGCATTTCTTAATGATTCTAGACTTTAGTGTTCTTCCTCCAGTTTACTTCGTATATTTTTTAGAAATCTAATATATAACTATATATATAATATATAAAATTATAATTCATTTTTGTACATATTATTTCTGTCAGTAGAATGTAAGCTTTTTGAGGACAGAGGCTATTTCATTTTGTTGTTTGTGAAAGAGAGACGGCATGGAACAGTGGAAAATAGCCCTCAATTTAAGGAGTCAGAAGACTTTTATTCAAATTCCAGTTAATATCAAATGCCATTTAATATTTGAGGAAATTTGGGCAAATTACTTTATTTACCTAGCCCTTAGTTTCTTTATCTAATTAAGGAAGGGAACTAGAGGGGATTCTAAGATCCCTTCCACCTTTATGATGAGATGATGCCCTGTTCCTGGCAGATCAGTCATGTTTTTTCTCAGTGGTGTCTGACACTTCGTGACCCCATTTGGGGTTTTCTTCACAAAGATACTGGAATGGTTTGCCATTTCTCCAGCTCTTTTTACAGATGAGGAAAATCAGATAAACATGATTAAGTGACTTTCCCAGGGTCACACAGCTAGTAAGTGTGTAAGGCCAGATTGGAACTCAGGGAGAATAATATCCCTAATTCTAGGCACTGTACTCTCTCCAATTCATCACCTTGGTCCCCCATTTAGACATTTAATCTGCATGGCAGATAGTAGGTATTTAATAATTTTTGGCTAAAATGAATTGCATTACCTAATTTGTAATCTGGAGATGTGAACTCTTAGAATAATTTGACTCTTTTCACAGTTCTGGGGTATTTGGAAGGATTTCCCCCCACTTTTTGTGGACTGAGTGGCAGAGAATGAAAAATACCTAATGGACACCAAATGTCCACTGTCATAGTACAGCTAGCTATTTAAACCTTACAGGAAACTATAAATTTAGTAGCTTTATTGCCTTGTCAAATCATTTACATGCCAATTATTTCTAAAGAAAACAATTGTAAATATTCAGGTTTTCCATGTCATGACTCTGAAAACATAACTCCATCTGTACTGATTCTTTGTGGATTTGTGTGCAAAACCAGACATTTTAGACCCCTTAAATATGTTTGTATTACCTATGTCATTTGTGAATGCCCAAAAGAAGGGTTAAGCTATGCAGAAATGTTGTTCTGGCCATTTAAAACCCTAAAATACAGTTTCAAAGAGGCATTTGTTTTACTTCAAAATGGAAATGAATAATCGAATGTATAAACATGCCCATCCATTTTTAGTAAACTAATCAACATATAGCAGATGCTTAGGCATGTCCAGAAAGGGGCCATTAGCATTTGCAATATTCCTGGTTATTTCATGACCAGATCTTCTGGGGTCTAAGTATTTGACCCAGAAAAAGCCAAGGCTAGGCTTGAATGAAAAAGATGAACTTCTGTCACATGCTAAAAGCCATCAATTGTCATCATGAAGGAAATAAATCATTTAAGTGCCTAGTATGGATGAGGTACTTTTGCTCAGTGCTTTACAAATATTACTTGATTGGATCATCAGAAGAACTCTTGAAGGTAGATTGTATTATTAATCCCATTTTACCAGTGAGGAAACTGAGAAAAAGTGATTTGCCCCAGATTACACAGCTAGTTAGTATCTGAGGCTGTATTTTAATTCAAGTCTTCCTGACTCTGTCTAACATTTTATCCACAATGCTACCAGTTACCTCTGGTGAAAACAGAATAAATGAGAAAAGTCCAATTCATCCTGAAACCTTCAATCATCTTAAATGTTGGGCAGGATATAGGTAGCTTTTTTTTTTAATGGAGAGAACTCTAGATTTAATTTTTTTATAACATTGGGAGATTTCCAATCTACTTTTGGCCTTTTCCACCAGGAACCCCCTGAAGTTCTCAGAGGAATTCTAAAAACAGAGTTGAGGAAGAATTGAGGAGATGGAAAAGTCAATTTTGAGCTAAGATGGGGGAAGAATTTTGTAAAGTTTGGCTTGCAAGTCCAGACTTGAAATTTATACCAGTGGAGATTTCAATAATCTCCTAAATTTACAATTAGAGTATTGAATAACTAGATAGATATGGATAAGATGAAGAGACCTATATCTTTAGATGGCTAAGACAAAGGCCTGACCTCTTAAAGAAAGTAGCTGAGAGGATGTGAAGGGAATGACCTTCTGTTGTCCCTTGGTGGAAATATATTTTGGTAAAATAATTTTGATGTTTTAAAACAGATGACAGGATCCTGGAAAGTTTCTCCTCTGGGAACACTGGAGAGATGAGCCATCAAAAAAACAACAATCTGGGGAAGTGGGCTAAGGAAGTACCCTGAACTGGATTGCTCATTGAGTGAGTTCAAGACCTGTCAATCATCTCTGCTCAGAAAAGGAGTTGGACAACATGGACAATTCATTTAATATCTCTGAGACTTAACTTCCTCCTCTGAAAAATGGGATTTGGGGGAGAAACTGTTGTATTTGCTGATATCTAAAGACTATTGTCTTTCCTTTAAGGGCTTCCTTGTATTAGATTTGCCTATTTAAAATGTGTGTCTATATCTATATTCACACATATGTATGTAAACACATACACATGTGTGCGTGTTTAACAATTAGTTCTAAAAATTCATGACACTTTTCAGTTTGATCTACATTATTCACCTCTTCCCCCCATAACTTTCTTAAGCATAAGTAATCAATAAAAATAATAAATCAAGTCTTTATTTATAAAGTTTGCTGATTTCCAAGGTTCAAATACTTACACGGAAAACTTAGTGATAGGTTGTGGGGAACCTATAAGAGCTGGCTCCAGCACATCTCTGGAAGCATGTTATAGAGTGTCCTAGGAGCCTATCTTTGACCTTATGCTGTTCAACATGTTAATGACCAATTTAGATGAAGACAAAGGAGACCAGATTATCAAATTAACAAATGACACAAAACTGAAAAGGATAGCTTCTATGTTAAATGATCAAATTTTGATCCATATCTATCCCAATAGGGGTAGCATTATGATCCATAGCTATCCCATTTGGTAGGAATACTTACATAGAATTGCAGAATTGGAAGTGACCGTAGTATTCAGCTTGTCTAAACCATACTCAGATATGCAAATGGATCTTCGAGTTTTGGGAATTCCCTCCAACAATGCAAACTGCAGCCTATCTGTGACTGCCTGCTTTGTGCTAAACTCATCCCTGTCCTTCTAAAAGTAATCCATAGTGGCTCTACCCAACATACTTCAGGTTTTCCTTGCTTTCTCCTAACATCATGAGGGAGGGTACCAGTAGAATACTCTGGACATCCACTTGTCATCCCCTTTCTCCCTCCAGGTGCTTATTTCCTCTTTCTGTAATGCAATTCTTTGGTTGTATCCTTTATTCCTATGTTGTAATCTACTTACAATTGCTCTATGTCTTTTCATTGTCTTCTGTGTGACACACATCTTTAGTTCTTTGGGGGTTGTGGTATTCCCAGTCTTGGCACTTAGCATCACCAGAAAAAAAATTGTGATTAAGTAAATAAAAATCTATTTGGCTCTTCATAACCTGCTTCCTTTCTACCTTTCTAGAATTCTTATACTTTATTCCTCTCCAGGAACACTGTGATCCCCACTTGCAGTTTTTCAAACATGATCCTCCATCTTGTTTGTACATGCTTGTTTCTTTGTTGTCTCCTCCATGAGACTATGAGCAATTTGAGGATAGAGACTGTATTTTGCCTCTTTTTGTATCCCCAGCACTTAGCATAGGTGCTTAATAGATGTCTATGCATCAGATCAAATCTTACCTTTTCCAGGAGTTCTTTCCCTAGGCACCCGAGTTTTTAGTGTCTTACCTTCCTAGACTGTGTTCCATCTACCCTATATCTATTTTGTACCTATCTAGCTATTTACATGGTGTTTTGCCTATTAGAATGTATTCTCCTTAGGATTGTTTTGCCTTCCTTTGTGTCATAGAACTTAGCTTTGGGCCTGGTACAGAGGAAATGCTTTAATAAATGCTTGTTGACTGCCTGATTGTCATAGAGTTGGAAGAAGGAAAATGTTGTCTGGATATTCAATTATTTGGTTTTGTAGACTCCACATTGGTTCTGCTCTCTATTAATTTTGGAATTTATGGGGAAGGGACTCTGATTAGAAAAGAGCAGTAATGGCAGCAGATCAATAGTTACAAATGATATGATCCTGAGATTTCTAATACTTCTGAATTTCTTTAAGGCTTGAGTTCAAATCTAGCTCTCAGTGATTACAAGAAAATCATGTAGGTGACCAGATAACCAGATTAAATAAAGTATGAAGACATAAAAACTTATCCTTTCCCCAATACTTACTTTTTCCAATATTTGAAACATTAAGCTTTTTCTGAGTTTCCACAGACTATAATAAAAGAGGTAAGCCCAATTAGAGATGCAGAGAAGTCCAGTTCTTTGGAAAAAGAGGTTGTAGTCTGGGCAGAGTTAAAACTGCTGACAACAGTATTATAAGCTGTTATACTTCTTTTGAAATCATATTGCTGAATGCTTGTAGTTGTTTCATAAAATGTGTGTCTTTGGGGACACTGGTTAACATGATTTGCTTGATTATGTTGTTCTAATATTCCGTGATGAAAACAATCTGGCAAACTAGCTATGGAATACTACAGATCCCAGGGAAATCCATCCACAGAAAGAAAATTGGCTGCTCCCTTTGCCTGCCATACTTTGGGTGGTCCAGTGGAAAGAATGGTTGGAAAAACTTTAAGGAACTATAATGTGTTACTGTTTGGTTGAAATGCACCAAATATCCAACTACATCATAAGAATTTGTATTGTTTCATTAATAGTAAATTGAAAGAATATCTACTACATAGATATCATAGAAGGAAGAGAATACTGAAACATTTATTGGTTCTTGATCATGGAAAATACTGGGTTTTATAAGAATTATCTTTCTTTGTTAAATATAAAAGTGCTCTGGAATTAGAGCTAAATCTAGAGACACTATCATCAGCAAGTCAACTAGCATTTATTAAGAACTTACTTTGTGTCAGACACTACTGTGCTAAGTGCTAGAGATACAAAGAATAGGTAGTAAATTGGCAGTCTTACTGAGTTGAAACTTGACCTCAGACACTATCTGTGTGACCCTGGGCAAGTCACTTAGGCCTATTTACCTCAGTTTCTTCATTTGTAAAATGAGCTGGAGAAGGAAGTGGCAAACCACTCTAATATCTTTGCCAAGAAAATCCCAAATGAGGTCACAAAGAGTTGGACACAAGTGAAAAAGACTCAACAACAACAACAACAACAGCAACAAGAAGCCTTCAGGAATTTAAATCTCAGGTTTGCCTCCTACAGGGTACCTATGCAACCTTAGGCAAGTCATTGAACCTCTTTGGTGTCTACTATAAAACAAGGGAGGGGGTTGGCTTCCCTAGAACAAATCTAAGGTTTTTTCTTGTTCTAAAATCTATGATCCAATGAATGTACTGTAGTAAAAGATCATCACTGAAAATCATAGCAAATATCACAAGATAGGGGCAGCTAGGTGGTGCAGTGGTTAAAGCACCGGCCCTGGATTCAGGAGTACCTGAGTTCAAATCTGGCCTCAGACACGTGACACTTACTAGCTGTGGGACCCTGGGCAAGTCACTTAACCCTCATTGCCCCACCAAAAAAAAAAAAGCCTTTGGGGCAGCTAGATGGCACAGTGGATAGAGCACCGGCCCTGGAGTCAGGACTACCTGAGTTCAAATCCGGCCTCAGACACTTAACACTTACTAGCTGTGTGACCTTGGGCAAGTCACTTAACCCCAATTGCCTCACTAAAAAAAAAAATATCACAAGATAGTATAATTTAGAACAGGATAAGACTTTAGATGTCACTGAGGCAAAACTTTCTTACTTAGGAAATGATAGGATACAAAAGATAGTTCTATTTATCAGTTCAGCACATTTCAACCAAAAAGAAATACAAGTTCTTAAAGATTTACCAAACATACTTGGATAAAATAAATAATTATTGTTGAGAGACTAGGGTATGATTTGTTACTGAAAGAAGTTTGTCAAAAGTCATTAGAATTAATTAAGTAATTCAGCGGTAGTCAATTGCATAGAATAGAGGAACATGATTGGAAAGCTAGTGTGGTATTGTGGAAAGAACATAGGATGTAAAATCAGAGGATGAAAGTCAACTATACAATTAGAAGATTAGTCTAAATGACCTCGATATTCCCTTCTATCCCTAAATGTAGGAGTCTATGGGAGGTTAAAAGTGGCTTTTTCACTATAGTTTCACTTAATTCCTTTTTCATTTGGGACAGACCCCCAGAAGTAACTATTTTGTATAGAGAAAAGAGCACTAAGCTTGTAGTCAGGACCATCTGAATTGCAATCCTGTGTCTGACACCATCCAGCTGCTTATTGTTCATACTTAGGACATGCCCAACTCTTCCTGACCCCTTTTGGGGTTTTCTTAGTAAAGATAATGTAGAGTTTTGCTATTCCTTCTCAAGCTCATTTTATAGATAAGGATACTGAGGCAAATAGGGTTAAGTGACTTACCCCAAATCACACAACTATTTAGTGTCTGAGGCTAGATTCGAACTCAGGTCTTCCTGACTCCAGGTTGGGCACTCTATCTACTTCACCTAGCTGCTACTAGCTGTTTAGTCCTATGCAAGTCATGTTGGCCTCTCAACCTAGGTTTCCTCATCTTTACGGAATATAATAAAAGCACCTATCTATACCTAATTTCTACTATTATCAAATGAAATACAATACGTGCAGTGTTTTGCAAATTTTAAAACATTGTGTAAATGTAAACTGTTACTATAATAGGAACCAAGAACTAAAATGGGATTCCAACCATCAGTCAGATGACAGCTGAACTGAGAGGGTTGAATGAAATATTCAAGGAAAAGATAATTCAAGGAAGTATTGAAAGAGCACATATTATTTTAGTTTAGGATTCAGTTGACATTGATCACAAATCTGGCTGGGAGGAAGAATTTCATTGTCCCTTGATGAAAGCTGACTGCTAAAACTTTGTAGCCCTCTCCTATTAGAAAGATGCTTACTAACCAGAGCACATCCCAGAATATAGAGGACAGAGTAGCTGGTGTCCCTGAAAAAAAAGTCCCTTGCCCAAGGAATATAAATGAAGTCTAATGGGAGGTTTAAAGAACTAGGAGAACCTTACTAACCATGGAATACCTAATAGTATATGACAAGGCATTCAGCTGAAGATAGCCAGGTAGCTGAGAACATGCTAGGGCAAGATACAAAGCTCAGCAGGAAGCAACAAGAGAACCACATCTAATAGGAAATGGGCCCAATAGACACAGCACAGTGACATTAACAGATTATTTTCCTTAGTTGTTAATAGCTTGTCTTTCTGCTTTTGAGAACTCCCTGTTCATTTCCTTTCTTGGTTGAGCCACTGGGGAATAATTCAAGTCACTATATATTTGGATCAGTTTCCTTTTTTTTTTTTTTTGTGGGGCAATGGGGGTTAAGTGACTTGCCCAGGGTCACCCAGCTAGTAAGTGCCAACTCTTTGAGGCCGGATTTGAACTCAGGTCCTCCTGAATCCAGGGCTGGTGCTTTATCTGCTGTGCCACCTAGCTGCCCCTTTGAATCAGTTTCCTAAATAGTTTGAATCTTCATCAGATAAATTTGCTGCATAGCTTTTTTTCACATTTAACCGTTTCCTTTCTAATCCTAACTGCATCTTTCTTTGTGTAAAACTTTCAAATGCTATGCAATCAAAATTGCCCATTTCATCCTCCACGTTTTTCTCTATTCTTTGTCTTGTCAAGAACTCCTCCATTATAGATAATTTGTTTTGTTTTGTTTTTGGTGAGGCAATTGGGGTTAAATGACTTGCCCAGAGTCACATAGCTAGTAAGTCTTCAGTGTATGAGGTCAGATTTGAACACAGGTCCTCCTGAATCCAGGGCTGGTGCTCTATCTACTGTGCCACCTAGCTGCCCCTATTATAGATAATTTTGAAAGGAACTACTCCAGTTCCCTGATTTGCTTATGTATGTCATGGTCTTTTGTCTCTAAGTGTTCATTTTGAGTTTATAATGGTATTTGATGATGATGGTGGTATATAATGGTATTGTGAGATGATAACCTAAACCTAATTCCTGCAAGACTGAGTTCCCACTTTCTTAGCATTATTTTGTTGGATATTGAGTCAATTTCATTCTACAGTTGATAAGCATTTATTAAGTGCCTCCTATGTGCCAACATATCACCCTCCTGATGTCATTTTTCCACTTCAAGAATGAAGGATCAGCAACAACAGCAATGATGATAATGACATTAATGGAAGACATTGGGAGTTATCATTTACCTCTTGATGCATGTACTCTGGCCAAATGTGTTCTCTATGTGTATATATCTCATGTGTGATGCTTATACATATTCATTCTTTCCATTGAAAGTATGTATATTGGGGGAAGCTAGGTGGTGCAGTGGATAAAGCACCAGCCCTGGATTCAGGAGTACCTGAGTTCAAATCCAGCCTCAGACCCTTGACACTTACTGGCTTTGTGACCCCGGGCAAGTCACTTAACACCCCATAGCCCTGGAAAAAAAAGAAAGAAAGAAAGAAAGAAAGAAAGAAAGAAAGAAAGAAAGAAAGAAAGAAAGAAAGAAAGAAAGAAAGAAAGAAAGAAAGAAAGAAAGAAAGAAAGAAAGAATATTTATTTGTGGGAGAGTAAATTCAGGGAAGGGCAGCTAGGTGTCTCAGTGGATAGAGCACTGACCCTGAAGTTGGGTGGACCTAAGTTCAAACCTCACCTCAGACACTTACTAATTGTTTGACCCTAGGCAAGTCACTTAACCCCAATTGTCTTAAAACATCAAGAGCCATTTCCAGTTGTCTTAATATATATCTTGTCATTGGATCCAGATGGCTCTGGAAGAGAGAGTAAGATTGGTGATCTTGCACAACCCTTCCTCACTTAAATCCAATTCACTGCAAGTCATGACATTACCCAGATGTCATGGTTCTCTTCAAGAACAAAGGACAAACAACAACTGCAACAAACTTTTATTATGATTCTCTTTTCATTAAAAGTCTTTGCTTGAACTATGTGTTCTCTGGCCAAGTAAACACAATGGTGGCAAACTATGAGCTATTATTTGGAGAGGATTCTGACCCATAACATCCATTGAATGTAGGGTAACTTTCTGGAGGCCCTTTGAGGAAGGGGGTGGGGAACAGGTGCTCAGAAGATAGGCAACATTAGGGACTTGGAGCCTTTTTTTTTTTTTTTAATGGCTTACTCTACTTTAGTTAGACTCTAGTGATAATGTCAACCTTCTGGTAGCAACCTGGCTATTACATTAGCTATTTCCTTCTCCCTTTACACTCTAATTCAAAATTCTTCATAGTTTGGGAGTCCTGGTTGAAGAATTCAAATGATTTTTGTTCTTTTCCTTAAAAAAAATTAAACTGTGAATGATGATAGAATTAAATTCTATGTACCAAACAAGAGAAAAATACATTTAAAAGTTGTTAATGAAATAATAAAAGGGGGAAATCTCTAAATCACTCCTTTTTATTGACCACAGTCAGCTAATATTTAAACACATCCCAGAAAAAAATTTAAATGAGGCTTGGATTCATTTTAATGAGTCTGCCTCATGATTCTCAGCATTGGGATTTCCTTATTTTACTGTTGGTGGAATACAAGGAACAGATGATGTGGTTATGGGGTAATAATTCCATATCCTGAAAGTCTTGTTGTCCTAGTTATCACGTAAATTATTAATTAAATGTAGAAGAAAAGGAACAGAGTAAACAGATTTAGAGTGTGACCATGTTATTTGCCTTTGGCTCTGATAGCCTTTCACTTTTATTTATAAGGAAGGGGCTAGGTGACCTCTGAGGTCTCTTCCAGCTCTAAGTCTATGAAGCTGCTGAGAGAAGCTTCTTTGAATGGTAGTCAATGAGAACATTACCAAAATGAACTCCTATTGTGCCCACCTTTGCTTTATTACACATTTATTATTATTTATAATCATAAAAATGACATTAGCTCAAGATTGTTCTTAAAATAATACTGCTCCTAGGGTACACAACATTCTCTTGGTTCTGATCATTTTGATCTTCATTATTTTCAAACAAGTCTATCCATGTTCATCAAGTTCATCATTTCTTTTAGTACAGTAGTATTCCATCACAACCATTTATCACAACTTTTAATAGCCAATTGTGCTTGTGCAGGTTTGTAATTCCTCCGACTGGGGAGACTGATTTCTGGTGGGATCTCTTGAATGTGGGAGTTTTGAGGGGTAGTGGACTAAGCCAGTTGGGTACTCACACAAAGTCCAGTGGCAATATGGTGAGCCCTGGTTAGGGTGTAGGTCACAGAATGTGTAAATAGGTTGCCTAATGAGGGGTGAACTAACCTAGGTTAGAAATGGAGCAGGTCAAAACCCCTTTGACAATCAGTAATGGGGTCAGGGAGTATGGATCTGCACTTCTAGTCTATGCAAGATGGGAATACCTAATTTTTTGCAGAAAGAAACATGCTTTTAGTAGAACAAATGTCTAATTTTAAAATCCTATGATATTAAACAGGGAAGGAAGGTTCATGAGAAATGATGAAGAAATCTCTGCTGTAGACTTTTTTCTTTATTCAGGGAAAGAATAAGCAACCAGATATAAATTTAACACCTTGCCCCCTCCCACCCCAGAACAAGATACAGATGTGAATTCAGGCCTCGAAAGGATTTTCTTTGTTCTTGTGTTAGAACTAGTGACTGAATTTGAACCAAAATTAGTAGAGTATAACTGTTATAGATTCATTAATTCATGTTGTGAAATAACGTATTAGTGTAAGTAAGAATATCATTCTTTACTGATAAATGTAATTCTGGGAAGTTATTAAGGCTGAGCTCCTAACCTTCTATTAAAAATATGAAAATCTAAACATATTTGACATTAGACTGCAAGCTTCTTGAGAGCCAGGAGTGTCTTTTACCTTTCTTTGTCTTCCCATTGCTTACTAGCAACATCTTTTTTTAAAAACTTTTTATAAGGTTTAAGGAGAAAAAATAGGGCTAGAAATTTATCTCACTCATCTCTGGGAAAGATGGTGAGATCTGAAAATTTTTTTGGAGGGATGCATTTTATAAGTTACAATAAAAAGCCTTAAAAATATGCTTTTAATAGCTGATTGTGATAGTGCAAGCTTGTAATTCCACCTATGGGGGAGTAATAGGCACTTAATAATATTTACTGACTGACCAATTTGTAAAATATACTTAAGCATATTCTCTCATATTGAAGAGTAGAATAAAGCCTGAGACTTAAGTTCAAAGAAGCAAATTATAAGAATTACAGCCATTAATAGCTGTAAAAGACCATTTTACAGATTACAAAACTAAGGCTTAAATAATATGTGAAATAATTTGTCTAGGCTCATTTAGTGGCAGGCATCATGATACCACTCTAGTTTTGGAGGCAAAGGAACTGAGTTAAAATCCCAGATCTATAACTTTAGACAAGGCAACTGTGCCTCTCTGAACCCTGATTTCTTCATCTATAACATCAGGGGTTTGGAGCGGATAGATGGTCCCTCCTAGCTTTAAATACTATGCCCAGGGTCACACAGGTAGTAAGTATCAAGTGTCTGAGGCTGGATTTGAACTCAGTATAAGTTTATAAAACACTGACCCCTGGATTTAGGAGGACCTGAGTTCCAATCCGTCCTCAGTCAGACACTTGACACTTACTACCTGTGTGACCCTGGGCAAGTCACTTAACCCTCATTGCTCCACAAAAAAGAAAAAAAAATCCTGTGGAAGCAGAGAGGATAGTGTTTAAATCCCTACTCTGCCATTCATAGAATCATAAAATAAGAGCTATAATAGATATTAGAAATCACCCATGCTAGCCCTCTCATTTTATGTTTGGACAAAATGTTGTATAGAGATGCAGTGATTTGTGCAAGGTCATACAGATAACTAATTTTCAAATTCCTTTAATTCTAGAATCTTCTAGTACAGTGCTTCCTTCCCCCTACTGCCTTAGAGTTGCAAGGCAGTGGAGATTTAAAATCAGGGTTCCTTCCCCTAGGCGGGTTACCTTGCCAAGACAATTTACAACTTACTCAGACACTTACAAGTCATTTAATACTGTTTGTCTCAGTTTCCTGGCCTCAGATACTAGATGTCTGACCCTGGGCAAGTCACCTAATCATGTTTGCCTTGGTTTCCTCATCTGTAAAATAAGCTGGAGAGGGAACTGGCAAACCACCCCAGTATCTTTGCCAAGAAAACCCCCAAAGGGGTTACAAAGAGTTGGATGTGACTTAAAAATGACTAATAATAAAAATTAATATGAAAATAATATTTTCCCATGTAAGGAGAGCTTCCCCAAGTTTATGCTGTGGTATAGGCACTTCTCTCTAAAAATGTACAATTATTATTTTCATTGATCCCTGGTTCCCCCCCACCCCCCACTCACCTTGGTTGTATCACAGTGCAGTGATTCAGGCAAAAGGTGTTGTAAGCATCTTTTCCTATTTCCTATAAATGGAGAGCCATTCTCTTTGAGACTCATCTCTATCCTTTTCTTAGACTCTTCTCAATTCTAAAATTCAAGCCTTGGATTATGCAGATGCAAACAGTATTGTGCATTCAATTTTCTAACCTTCTGGGGAAAAAGAAATTCTTCTCTATTTCTTCTTTCTTAGTTCATTCAATTTTCTATTTTGAGAGGGAGATAGGGAAATAAGGAGTTAGGGCTGAGAGAAAGAGAGAAAGACAGAGAGACAGAGACAGAGACAGAGACAGAGACAGGGACAGAGAGCGAAATGGAGACAGACAGGGAGCAGCTAGGTGGCACAGCACATAAAGCACCAGCCCTGGAGTCAGGAGGACCTGAGTTCAAATCCAGCCTTGGACACTTGACACTTATTACCTGTATGACCCTGGGCAAGTCACTTAACTTTCATTGCTCCATAAACAAACAAACAAACAAAAACCCACAAACAAAAACAACAGAGAGACAGAGACAGACAGTCAGAGAGAGAGAAAGAGACAGACAGACAGACAGAAAGAGAGAGAGAAAGAGATTCTCTTTTGCTGTTTTTTTTCTTTCTCCTATTTCTGTAGCTCCTGTTGTCTGCTTATCTTTGAACTACCTTGTTGCACATAACACATATTTCCAAACCTGCCTGAAACTGCTTTCTTTTCAGGATAAAAAAAAAAAGCAGCCCTAAATAAATGCCAAGACTTCTATTTTAAAAAATACATGATTGGGTTCTGACTCTTGGGTATGGGTGGTCTAGGCCTTTTATAGATGGTCAGTGTTAGAGTGTCATGAATGACCATTTTATAGATGGATAATGTACTAGATCCATAATTCTTTATTGCTGATGGTTATTGCACTAGATGATGACCCCTAGATATTAAGAGTCAGTTTTTAATATCACAGCCATTTAGAGAGGTTAATGGACTAGGCTTTGAAGCTTTTGACCTTTTAATGCTGTGGGTTAGGAGGTCACATTTGCCCACTGAAGTGCCAGAAAATATCTATTTATTTATCTCGCTATATATATTCTAGTTGTATGCTATGTGCAGCAGTGAATCTTATTGATCAAATAAGCCAAGAACTACAGAGTATGACACTGAGACAGCAAATTTCCACATCCATGAGATACTTTTCAAACAGAAATTTCTGATTTGAATCCTATTATTTTTCTTTTAAAATATGAGTTGAAATGTGAATAGATATAATGTAACTTAGTCTGGAAAGGGTTATATATTCTAACTGCTCAAAATTGATTTTATATATATGTATATAGACTATATATACACACACAATATACATATAAATATACACACGTACAAATATATGCATATAAATGCTCCAAACTAGTCAAGGAAAGGTAGCTGAATTTCATGACACATAGATACATGTAAACATATGCATATATGTATACATATATTTATGCGCATATATATTCAAGAAAGGGTAGCTAAGCTCTATCATATACAGATATATGCCAACATTATATATATATATATATATATATATATATATATATATATACATATGTCATGAAGTTCAACTACCTTTTCTTGACTAGGTTAGAGCAGTTGTATGTATGTGTATATACATATATATTTGTATGTTATATCTCTGTATATATATATATAAAATCAATCAATTTTTTACATATAATATGTCTGTATCCACACATTTGTCATTGAGTTCAACTACCATTTCTTGACTGGTTTGAAACACTGGTAGGGTAATGGGGTTTTGCTAATTAAAATGCAAAATCCCACTTGTCTCATGGAAGCCATTTGAGTGTATCTTGCATGACAAGCCAGGTGCTTGGGCCACAAATATGCCATTCTGTACAACTTGGACAAATGAGCCCTGAACTCTACCAGCATTTACAGTTTGTATCACACAAGTCTCCCATATAAATGGATATTCTGCTGAATCTGTGATCTCACCAATGTTAGTACTTATCCCAATGACTCAAATCACAATCCATCTGTATTTGTCCATCCTGTGCAGCTCATCTTTTTTTTTGGGGGGGGGGAGGGGACGTGTGCTGCTACATTTAATTTCAAGTATCCTTGACTTTAAGTCAAATATTCTCTCTACTCTGCTATTTTGCTTCTATAAAACAATGTGGGTAAGGTAGGTGATTTTTCAGATTAAAGGATAACAATTTTAGGACTAGAAAAGATCTCAGAAATCATCTTGCCTAACCTTATCATTGCATAAGATAAGGAAAATTATGCTTAGGATGGTTAAATAAATGATCCAAGGTCTTTTAGATTGAATTTTCTTATCATAGCAAAGCTGGAATTTAAAACTAGGCATTTTTTCAAATTCCAAGATTCTTTTAAAGACAACCAGTCTTGGCAAGTGAGACTTGAAACTTAAAATGGAGAGCTGTCTTTTAAATCAAGAACAACAAAGAAAACCAAGGTTTTTGATGCTGCTTAAAAGTTAAAGGTCTTTAAAAATTAAAAAAGATTAAGTTAAATGAAAATGAAAAATTACAAGTCTTCAAGCTTAATATTTATACAAACACAACACATATGTATACACATAGTCAAAAGATATGACAACTTGCCAAAGAAGAAATTCAACTACCACCATATTTTAAGAAATGTTCTAAATTACTAGTAATAATGAGAGAAACACAAATGAAAACAATGCTGTGGTATCACATTATACCCACCAAGTTGACAAAGGTGGTAAAAGATGGAAATAATCAATGGTACAAGGTTTATTGTGTTGTTTCTTCCTTTGTTTCAAAGAGGACCAATGACATCATAGGACGATGCCTTGAATAGTGCATAAGGAGGTATAACTTTCTCCAACAACTCTGGAAAATAGAATGGAATTAGGTTAAAAGAATTACTCAGCTGAACATGTCCTTTGACCTAGTGATTCCCCTGCTAGGCTTATACGTCAACAAGGTAGGTCAGTGACTAAAGAAAGTCCTTGATGTACCAAGATATTCATAGCAATATCATTTAGAGAAACAAAATATGACAGCAAATTATATGATCAATGGTTTAAAAATAGTTGAGCAAATTTTGGAGTGTGTGTGTGTAAATTTTCCCAGACCCATGATTTCATCATTCTAAGATACTCCTGGTAAAGTATTTCATTAAGCAATGCAGGTCAGGATTGTTGATTGTTGTTGAGTCATTTCAGAATTTCTTGTGAGGTGGGTTTTCTAGGCAAAGATTCTGGAGTGGTTTTCCATTTCCTTCTCCAGATGAAGAACTGAGGGAAACAGGGTTAAGTGATTTGCCCGGCTAATCACACAGCTATTAAATATCTGAGGTATCTAAATATTTGAACTCCATCTTCCTGGCTCCAGGACTGGTGTTCTATCCACTATGTAACCTCAGGACCCACTATTTTATTGTAACCACTGTACTGTAGGAATCGTTCTCCAGGTTCTTCTCACTTCACTATGTATCAGTTCACACAAGTCTTCCCAGGTGTAAAGAATTAATTGTTATTTGAGGTTTTTATGACCCCATCTTTTGGCTAGAATTAAAAAAAACCCAGCATGCTCACTGGCCTGGGGCTTAGGCACAGTGCCTCCACAAATGGCAAGGTGCTCCACCCAGTGGCTGTAGCCATCACCATGGTGCTGGCACCTCACATCATCACCACTTGACGACGCCTACATAGGCCTGACAAAATTATAATGACTGGAAGCCCAGTGAGGGGAGTCATGTGACTGTCAGTCAGGGCTGCCAGCCAATTGGCTTGGTGCTGTGTGTGGTCAGCCTGGGGTCTGCTGGGAAGAAGAAAAGAGGAGTTTTGTCATTCTAGCTTGAAGCTGGAAGGCGACAGGATGCAGCCATGTGTTCTCAGCTGATTCCTGGGCGGTTCTATTATTCACGTTGTATCATTTCCCTTCCCCCATTTTATTTCCTTTCCCTTTATTCTCCTGATCTTACTTGTGTTTTTAAGTTCATTCTTGTTAATAAATCCTGTTCTGTTTTTGAGGGAGGCTGTCAGTCTCCTTCCTTGATGCAATATTGCAGCGAGCCACATAGCTAATACCCTACAATTAAAAATTGGTCCCTACACAGGTTTGTCTAAATGTATCATTTTTGTCTTTTCTTAGATGTAATAATAACCTTCATGACCATCATCATTACATTCACATGCCATAATTTGTTTAGTCATTCTTCTATTGATAGGGGTGGAGGTTGTTTTAATGGGAAGTGATCGATGTATTTAAAAATATATTAATTTTAAAAACACAAATATAACTATTTCTTCTTTTTTTCCCATCATGTTTACAGGAAGAAAATATAAAGGAAGCTAAGACTTTTAAAGATTTGCAAAGTAATTTATATGAGTTATCTCATTTATTGGAAGTTATATCTTTTTGGCAATAAACGAATGAGGAATTTGGGAGAGATTGGTAGCAGTCAGATTGGAGCCCTAAATTAAAGGGACACCAGAAAACAAGGTTCTGATCTAGGTCATATTCTCCTTTCATATTCCCCTTCACCCCAGCCCTGCAGGGCCAAAACAACTATAATCAATAGCATGCCTGAAAATTATATTTTCAACAGACTGCCTTAAGAAACCCATTTTTTACATATTAATTTCTGGTATAATTTGAAAAAAAATAACACTTTCCCCTATCTGTTTCATGAAGAAGCTTATCCTTCTCTTGTCCCCCCCCCATTTTTTTCTGTTTCTTCTTTGAGTGTCCCCCACCCTCTTTCTCTTTTAAGGAAGTGAGTGAGAGTATTACCACCTTGCCTGGCTAGGCAAGGCTGGCTAATTCCGGATGTAATTAGGGAAGACTTTTATAGGTCGCCTTTATGCTGCACAGCTGAGAGTGCTAACCAAGCAATAAAATTAGCAGCTCCAAAACAATGAGCATAGCAGGTCAAATAAATAAGGCTTTGGCCTGGGATTTTAAAACCTAAACAGGGACAGAGTTGTAAACTGCCAGAGGCAAGAGGGTGATACAGCCACTCCTTCTATGTCCCTTAAACCCCAGGCTGTTATCTGGTAATTTGGGGGGAATTGGTTCACATACCCAATCTGATTTTTGAAAAAATCTATAATTAATGGGTTGGAATGCCAGCCAATCTGTATTGTGGTGTGTGGTACCTGGGGCAAAGGGCTCTTTTTACTCTGGCTCATCTGTAATTGATTAGCTTATTTTGGATTCAACTGGACTCTGCTTACAGGAGGGGAAAAAATGGGAAAACCTGTTCAGCTACTGAAATGAAGTCCTTGTTTTATGAGATTTTATTTACTCTTGCCCTAAAGATACCCTTCAAAATCATGGAAAAGCAGTTTTCATGGCCACCAACACAAAGGCTTGTAAAATTTCAGGTAGTAAAATCCCAAGTGAGCCTTTTATAATTAAAATGTAACCTGACTGTAGCAAATAGCTGCTGTGTGTGTGTGTGTGTGTGTGTGTGTGTGTGTGTGTGTGTTTGGGGTTGGGGTATTCAGATTGGTCGTATATGAATGCTTCTCACTGATTCCATGGGTGCTAGCTCAAACAATTAACTCCACTATATATAACTTGCGGTGATAGAGAAACATTTCAGATGGCCAGTGGAACAAGGTGAAGCTATTTATTTTGAGATTTGGATTTGCAATTGCATTTAGAACAACTTTCTCCCACCCAAGCCAGGATGTTGTAATTAATTTAAATAGGCTTAGGAAAAAAATATTCACTTCACACACCAAGTATTCAATTTTTTTTTCTGAACCCCATTTAAAAAGGCAGTCCTGAAAGATAACAGGACATGGTTGCCTGGCACTATATAGTCTCTCCTCTTTCTTCTGTCCTTCGCTCACTGCTTACTCTTTTGTTTGTACAATATTCTTTTATTCTGAGCAATATAACATTTTAGTTCTTGTAATAAATGCCTTCATGTGAAGCAGTTCAGCTAAGAGAATGTTATTAGACTGTGCTCTCAGGCAGTGCACCTTCACACGATCAATACAAATCTGGGGCTCTGTTCATTCCCTCTTTGCTTAAATTCCCTGCAAATGTGCAAGAGAAGCTGCAGAAGGTGTCATCAATCACAGGCCACTGTGACATATGCTGAAACCTGACCAATGCTGAGATGTTTTAATAAGGCATCCATTAAAACCCTCAAATAAATTGCAATTTGAAAACAGAACATAATACCAGCCAAGTTTTCCTCATCCATCTTGTGGCATGTCACGTAATGTAATTGCGTTGTTAATTTATCCAAGAACTTTCTCAGTACACTGTTTCATCGGCACTGCTTAATTTCCCTGTAGACTATTTGTGTATGTGTGTGTGTGAGTATGTGTGAGTATGTGTGTGTCTGTGTGTATGAGCGAGAATGAAAGTAAGAGACAATGTATGTGTGTGTGTGTGTGTGTGTGTGTGTGTGTGAGAGAGAGAGAGAGAGAGAGAGAGAGAGAGAGAGAGAGAGAGAGAGAGAGAGAGAGAGAGATTGTCCATATGTGTTTGTGTGCCTGATTTTTAGCTTTGGGAATAGATTAATGTTTCTGCTTAGCATGGCATTAGCTAGAGAGCTAATCAAAGATTTGAAATATTTGACATTTTGTCAATGGCCCCTCAGCATCCTTGTGCTGCCTCACCAGCTCTGGCCTACAGCAGGACCCTCTTCTTCTCCCTGTTCAACTTGCCATTGGTTTATACCCCTCAAGAGTGGGATCACTCAGAGTGCCTATGGATCCCATCGATAAATATTGACAAAAGGGTTTAGGGGCCACTTAAGATGGGAGCACAATGGCACTCGAAACAGGACAACACAGATTTTGGTTCCCTAGCTCTTGGGTTGTGTGTGTAGGGTTTTGACAAGGGTAAGGAAAGTGAGAAGCTATAAATCAATAGGAAAGAATGAAAAAGTGTTTCTGTGGAATAATGTCAAAGTGATTACATTTAATATATTTTTTTAAAGAGCTCAGAGGAGAGATACAGGCAGGGGTTCATATAGATTTCTTTGTCTTCAACACATAAATCTAAAAATAAGTAATGTAATTTTTCATGTAGAGCTGCATCAGCAGATTCTTCACTTTTATTTATTCTTCTGGGTTTTTCTTAATCAATCTGTTATCTCATTTTGCTATGAAAGAAACCACTGAAAAGTAGAGGATAAATTTACCCCCTATATTACATTTCTACCTAGATTGTTGTGGTAACCATGATACCAATCAAAAATTGGTTTAAATCCATCAAATATCTTCTTCAGGTCTACTATTTGGTAGTGATAACTTGTTGGACTAATTATGGAGGGAAAAGACACTATCCAAAGGAAGAAAACGAATTTATCACAAATCTAATAATAATAAAAAATGGGAGCAAGGAGAATAATCAATAGCTAAATAGTTATTCAAGACCCAGAAAATAGGACAATTAAATGTAAAGTATACTGGTCAATAAGCCAGAACTCCTACTTTCTTGATAATATGTGCTGATGCCCACGATTTGCATATAAGGTAGAATTAAGGGCATAGTGACATACTAGTTGACAGCCTGTGTTCAGCTCTGTTGTTCTAACTTATCACAATTTAAAGATTCTGCCGAAAGGCAACTTCTTTTCTACTTCTTGCTTTCAATTGGCCTTTAAGATTTAAGTTAAACAGGAAGAAAGGCAAGAGTGTAGACGACTCATCTAAAATTGCCTAATTTCCTGATAGAAAGAACTGTCCAATAAATGTTTCTTTTTATTATTATCATTACTATTATTATTGTTGTTGTTGTTAATAGGCAATCTGAGTTTATTTAGACCTGGAAAGGACTGTGACTTACTCAGGCATATAGTTGGCCACATGATACCAGGTCCTCCAATTCCCAAATCCTTTCTCTTTCTAGTACACCCTGATTGAAAGACCCTCGCATGATAGAGAGGTATGAACTAACCCAAGGAAACACAGAGACATTTTGAAGTCTTCTCAGGGACAACGTTATCCCTATAGCATTTCCAAATGAATTTTTGAAATGTTCCCCAAACTTAAACTGGCTTCTGAACAAACATCAGTTGATTTATGGTACCTTGGAGAAAACCTCTGTGCATTCTCATGGTGCCTGAAATTCGTTTGGAATTGGGAAGCTCATACTTGAAGAAATGCTCAAGGGATCCAGATGAATACAAACCGGAACATTTAAAAAAACAAAACACTTTCTCTTCGGCAACACATGAACCAGAATTGCCAGATTTCACATGACTCTAATGTTAGCTCAAGCTTCTCTGGCAGTCCCTATTGCATGCTCCATTTCCCATATATCCTTTTTCTATTTTGGCATTTTAACATTAGCCTGGTTTCTTTTTCATTTCCATGCCCACAAACAAAGTCATTTTTTTAAATGACATAATTATTATTTGATGAGTATTTTTTTATCATCATGCTCTAGTATATGATCAACTGTTTCTCTTATTGATGTTTTCACTCCTGCCCTTGAAATGTATGTAAGGAATAAACCATTAAATTCACAGAGGACATGGACTTTTAATTCCTCTTGTGTATTACAAGGGCAAGAATGAAATGTCAGCTCCCAAAGTGATTACTATACATAGCACATGATGGCAAGAAGAGAATAATTGTGTACTATCGAGGGTGTGGGAACTGTATATATTGGGGAATTAAAATTGTCAGGATCATAGATTTAAAGTGGAAGGGGCCTTAGGAGTCTGAACCATCCCATCATTTGACCAAGAATCTGAGGTTTAGGAAATAAAAGGAAGAAGCGGGGATTGAATTTAGGTCCTCCAACTCCAAATGTATCTGTCTTTTTGCTATATCACTCTGCATACCAAGAAATGGACCTTACCAGTAGGACACAAAGAATGTGCTTAAGGGTCTGGTGCTGACTTGCAGCCTATGTGATTCAGTGACTGGTTGTTTAGTCACTTCTTTAGGCTCTTCTTCAGAAGCCTAAATATATTGTTTATTTATTTAAAATATTAAGGTTTAACTCTTGATTCAATGGGAGGCCTGCCCTAGGTGACCTTGGAGTATTTATTTTTAAAGAAGTTGATTTATTTTACTTTCTGATTTCCTCTTTATCCTGGCTCTTTTGAACTGTTTTATAATTCTTGCATCTCTTGCTGCCTTCAGCAATGTGTTGCACAATTCTGCCCCCCTCCTTGATGTAATTAAATTCTGCCTAAACTGCTTATAGACTTAAGCTCCCTCCTTAACTTCAATCTATGACCTCTTGTTTCTCAGTCAGTTACTAGAATTAGATTGGCCATACTATGTAGAGCCTTGTGTGGCTTCTAGACTATCTATGTTTGAATTTAATTTGAGGTTCAAGCTTTTGGATAAAAATCCCTGCAAACTTAACATGAGAGCACAAAGAGAGATCAACCAAATCCCCCAACAACAGCATTTGAATTTCAGGTGCTTAGTAAGATAAAGTTACATGCTATATTTTATACAACCTAATAAAACAATTTTACCCTAACCATATTCCTCCTAACTTGCAAAATAGTTTTGTAAAATTGTAAGCCTTCTCATATGGATATTTTTGCACATGTTTTCCAAATTCCCTGATTTAAAATTCGTCATAGGCCCAGAAGACCTAAGGTTCTTGGAGAAACAAGCTTTTTCCTCCTTTTATATTTCTATCCCTCCCTCCAATGCTTTAAAAACAATCCATGCCCTCCCTTTCTCTCTCTCTCTCTCTCTCTCTCTCTCTCTCTCTCTCTCTCTCTCTCTTTCTTTCTCTCTCTCATACATACACACACTCACACACACACACACACACACACAGTGCCAATAAACCAGCTCAGCCCCATGCAATGATATTTTCAAGAAAACCTCTGGAGAAAACCATTTAAATTTCATGGCATAAATCTAAGCTCTTGGCCAACCTTCCGTTAGCAAGTCACTAGCACAAGTCTCATGCTAATTCTCCACCAAATCTCCAGTTTTATGAAAGCTACATTTTATCTGTTTGGTTATCTTCAGTCACAGGAGAGTTGAAAAGGGGATATTAGCACCACTCACATTTTATAGAAAGAGTCATAGTACTTTGTTGACCCCCGCTCCTGTCCCCCTCCCCTTTCAGGTCTGTTTGAATTTCCTATACAAAGAAAATGAAACTGTTTTATATTTAATACAGCAGCCCATAACAAGAGCCTTAGTTATTACATGGAGAGCTGTGATTTTCTGCTTTTGTTTCTGTTATTACTGTGGTCACTGAAATTTTTGAGCACGATGTTTATGATTTGTTTATTGCTGGTTCTGCTGATGACAATAAGGAAGAGTGCTTCCTGAAATGCAACTGGCCAATAGAAAACCCGTAGAGTTTGATTGTTGTGATTTATACTCACAAAATGAGCCCGGTTTGTTTTTTCGCCGATGTCTTGATATCTTGCTTCTTTTTTATGACTGATGGATAATGAGATCAGGGATACACACACACACACACACACACACACACACGTACACACATGTACACACACATCACGTGGCTGAAGTCACACAGAAAATACACCATCAATTTGGGAAGCCAGGACCTTCAGAATTCTATCACCTTGTATTCCTATGTACTCATGAGGAAAGATTTTGGGATTTGGATTTGTTCAAATTCCATTTAAATTAAAGCCTATGAAATATCAGGTAATCCACATAACCTCTCAACTAGATTTTCTCATCTGTAATATGAAGAGACCAAGCTTGCTATTTTCTAAGATCTAACAGTTCTAAATCTTCCATGGCACAGTGGAAAAGAACACGGCTACTGGACACAGAGGAGGAGGGTTCAAATCTTGTCTTTGTTGCTTAATCCCTGTGTGACCTTGAGAAAAGCACTTTACTTTCCTGATCCTCAGTTTTCTCATCTGTAAAATGAAAGGTTGACTTCCGAGGTTCCTTCCCGCTCTAGATTTGTGATCTTACAAGTAGTTAAGTACAAACACCTCATGGTCGATTCATTAGTAGATGAGCTAGCACTTGAGAAGTAGGAAAACTGTGACTAAGCTCTTGAGAGCTTACACACACACACACACACACACACACACACACACACACACACACATCATTTTCTTATATATGTATGTATATGAAAACTGTGACTAAGCTCTTGAGAGTAATATATATAATACTCTTAATATAATATATAGTATATATAATAATATATAGTATACTATATATAGTATAATGTATTAATATATTAAGAGTATTAAATATATTACTCTCAAGAGCTTAGTCATAGTTTTCATATATACATATATATGAAAACTGTGATAGATAGAGAGAGAGAGAGATAGAGAGATAGAAAGACATATTTGAGACTGCACTAAAGTCCTGCTACAATGCCACCTCATGCCATGGGGATGACTCTGGGTCACTATTTTACTTATAAGCTCTGGCAAGGCCTACCAAGAGGGAAACATTTTAAGTGTGTACCTAGCAAGTAACTGTCTGTCATCCAGGGATTAAAGACTCATCATCGAGATGATAAATTTTCTAATCATAGAAGTTCCTCAAACCTTCTGCTAAGGCTGCTATTTGCACTGATGAAGTGACTGCCCACACCAAGAAAAACAACTTTTTGTGTGAGAAAATAATGGGTTTTGGAATGCCCAGAGGGCCCCCCCCCATTCGAGGGGATTATATATTTTTTTTCCGAGGGGATTATATTAATATTGATTGGATGGACTTTGCTGATTGACTCATTTGAAGTTGACTTAATTGAAACCATACCTACTTGCAAGCCTGGCCCTCAGGGGGTGGATTCTCTGACCTCAGGCATTTTCTGCTCATGGACAGCCTTCAAGTCCAGTGAACCAATGGATTTGGGTGATGTTAGCCAATTAGCTTGGAGTGGTGTGTAGGGGCTGCTTCTCCTCTGGACCCAGAGGTAGCTTCCACTCTCACAGGCACAGGAACTTCCTCTTTTTGACCAGAGACTCTGAGGTGGTGGCTAGATAGGCTTCTTAACTTTCTGAGTCAGGTGTTCTCTTTTTACTAATACTTGGTATGCTTTAATAAATGTTTGATGCCCAAAACTGGTGCTAAAGCTTCTAATTTATGAGCAACAAATATATTAGAAACCCCAGCTAATTTTCCCCAAACTTGGGACAGAAATAAGGTGACCACATTTAATTTTACTCATCCCACTTGGAAGCATCAATGAATATTCTTTGAGAACACTACTGCTTTTAATTAAATGTCTATAGGAAAGAGCCATAATAATCATAAAAGAGCAATCCCATTTCTGTAGGGCCTTTAGGTTTTACCAAGAACTTTCCTAGAAAACAAACCACAACTTCAACACATGGATGGGAAATTCATTTCAATTTTTAGGGCATGCCTCTTAATCTATAAAATGCAGGGATTAGATTAGAAAACCTAAAATGTCCTTTTCAGCTTTTGCATGCTTTGATTATAAGGAGCATAAAGGAGTTAGAGATAGAAAGTGATCCAATTCAATCCTCTCCATTTCTATAAGAAGATAGTAAAGCCCAATGCTTTGACTGAGGCCACACCTGTAACAAATAGCAATCATCATCATCCCCGTCACCATCATCATTATTCTCATTTCCAGGCGTGAAAACTGAGATTCAGAGGAGGTGGTGGTGATGATAGATACTAGGGAATCCTGACAGAGCATCAGAGATCCAGAACTGGAAGGTACCACAGAAGTTATCCAATTTTAATCCCTCATTTCAGAGGTGAGGAAATAAAGTGCAGGACAAATAGGTTACAAATAGTAAATATCAGAGGTAGGTATTGAACCTTGGTCCTTTGACTCTAGAGGAAGGGCTATTTTTTAGAATTTTTACTCTAAAGTCTCCTAAGAAAGAATGTAGTCCAACGCCATCATTTTACAGATTAAGAAGCTGAGGCCCAAATGAGACTTGCCCAAGGTCATATGGTAAGTTAGTGGTAGGACTAAGCCTACAGAAGGGGTTTCTAACTTTATTTGTGTCATGGGCCCCTTTGGCAGTTGGTGAAACCTATAGACCCCTTCTCAGGAAAAAAAAAAGTTTTTAAATGAAGAAAATGAGATTTGGAAGGTTTAAGGGATATCAAGTATATTGAAATATTGTTATTAAAATATTTTTAAAGGTTCATGAACTCCAAATTAAGAAACTCTGTCTAGAGGATCTCTACCGTCCCTTCCATCGCTAATACTAAAACCAAGCTCTCAACTCCCAATGCAATGTTCTTTCCATTATGCCTTCATACCATTTGTTCAGCAGACAGACATCCATTAAACAAGTCTCCTTTAGAGACAGAATATGAACTGGTAATGGAATCCTTTCAAGAAAGCATCTATGAATATTATGTTTTACATTACTTAGAGATGAATTCATTTAGGTTAATGCCCATTTTTTTTTTAAAAAAGCTTTGAAATAACAGAGTAGACACGTTTAAGCCTAGTACTTGTAAAATTAGTGAAATCCTACAGAAGATAGAGAGCAAATGAATGCTTGCTAAGTTAGACTTGGCTGTGTCACTAACCAGCTGTGTGTGGATGGGGAAATTCATTTCAATTTTTAGGGCATGCCTCTTAATCTATAAAATGCAGGGATTAGATTAGAAAACCTAAAATGTCCTTTTCAGCTTTTGCATGCTTTGATTATAAGGAGCATAAAGGAGTTAGAGATAGAAAGTGATCCAATTCAATCGTCTCCATTTATATAAGAAGATAGTAAAGCCCACTGCTTTGACTGAGGCCACACCTGTAACAAATAGCAAAGCTGAGATTTGAACCCAGATCCAAATCCAGCATTTTTCTACTATCTCATCCTTAGTGATGAGATTTTATATAACATTTTGTATAGCATTTTAAACCTTTTTATAAAGCATGTTAAGGTATACAAAGTATAATAATCACAATCCTATGAAGTAGGTAGTAAAAGTACCATTGTTTCCATATCACAAAAAAATTGCATAGCACTTTAATGTTTGTAAAGCATTTTACAAATATTATTTTATGTTATCCTCACAACAACCCTGGTAGGCAGGTGTTATTATTCTCTCTTTTTATCTGCTTGATACTTTGAACAACATGAAGTCAAAGAAATAGAATAATTTCCTTTCCTTTACTATTGTGCTAATTTCTTTTTTCTCAAGTTTTTTTTCTGCTTCTAGTAAATTAACAGAGAGATGGCTAAATTGTCCAAGGTACTTATTAGTTACCTTTGTAATGAAAATGAAAAACATGTAAAAGATCTATTGGCTGAGTGTTGTTGAGTCCTTTCAGTTGTGTCAGATACTCCATGACCCTGGTTTTTGTTTTTGTTTTTGTTTTTTTTGGGCAAAGATACTAGAATGGTTTGCTATTTCCTTCTCCAGCTCATTTTACAGATGAGGAACTGAGGTAAACAGGGTTAAATGACTTGCCCAAGGTCACGCAGCTAGTAGATGTCTGAGATTACATTTGAACTCAGGTCCTCCTGACTCCAGGGCGAGCACTCACTCCACAATGCTACCTACTTGTCCCTATTGGCTGAATAAGTTATATAAATATTCTTAACATGATCATTTTTTGAGCAAAGAAATGTACATATATCATCTTAAACTTTGGGGTTATAAATGGTTGTTAAATATAACCATCATATCTATTTAATTTTTTGTTAAATATTCTTTTGAATATTTCACTGTACTAAAACAAATAAAATTTTGATGATGTGGAAATAATACTCACTAGGGAGTCAGAAGATCTGGGTATTAGTTTCAACTCACTGTGAAACCTTGAGAAATTCATCTTCAGTTAAAGCATACCTTTTTATTGTATAGGTCTATGATCTAGTTAGGAAGATAACTCCTTTGTAATCTACTAAGTTACCATGTAGATTGGGTAATTTAAATTTCTAAATGTGGGTTCTAATCTGTGCCCCCAGTTTTGGGGGGAAACTGACCAAAATTACTGATAAATGAGTTTAGGTTTTTTAAGGGTTTATTGAAAGATAGTAAAAGAAAGAGAAAGATTGAGAACAGATTTCTTATAGCCTGAAATCCTCGCCTTCTTAAACTGCCCTGTGAGGTTCCCTGCCACCAAGTCAATGTCTCACAGCCAAAAAGAGTGAGCTCCCTGCACAGGCTCAGCTTTCTCCTTCCTGTCCCTTCCCAGAAATGGGAGGCCCTTCAAGCTGATTGGTTGACTGGGCCGGAAGGTGGTCAAAGTTCAAAATTGTTAGCTTCTGAGAACCACGCTTTCTTAAGTACTCTCAAGTACCAGACAGATGTGCTTAGAATCTAGTTAACTAGAAGTCAGCCATTAATCCAGTCAATTCAATCAGTTTATCTGCTAAATCCATTTATCTTAACACAAGTTGTCATCATTATTTAGGTCTGGGTTTACAATGCTAAATCTTCAGAAAACCCCAGAGAACGTTGTAATGAGATTTTTGAGCTTTGGGCAAATGGAAAAATGTATCATGGGTGGAGACCAATGGATACCCTGAAATACCTGAAAGCCACTGTGAGGGGATGAGAAAGGGAAATGATTAGCCTGGGGAGGAGCTTTCCTTAGTGTGGCCACTTGGCTTCCTATAGTTTCCCATTTTTAACTAATTATTATTTTAAAAATATTTTAAATTATGGAATTGAAAAATTTCACAAAATGTCAATATTTCCCATTATAAATAATAATAAAAGAAGATTATATTTCATGCAGGTAAATCAATACAATATAGAGGGTTTTAAAAAATTATATAGGCAGGGGCAGCTAGGTGGCGCAATGGATAAAGCATAGGCCCTGGATTCAGGAGCACCTGAGTTCAAATCTGAGCTCAGATACTTGACACTTACTAGCTGTGTGACCTTCGGCAAATCACTTAACCCTCATTGCCCTGCAAAAACAAAAAACCAAAACAACAAAACAAAACCAAAAACAACTGACAAAGAATATGGGTGGCAGAGAAGATGGTGACTTCCTTTAGAACAGAAATTTTCTCACCAGGAGCTCCCTATATCAATGGACTCACAAATCAAGTCCTTATGCATATGGCTATATTAAATGATTACATTTAACATGACTACCAATATTGCCCTGGATATCTGTGTCCTCTTCTAAATTAACAGCTAATCTCTTCTATATTCATTGATGTTATTTTCCATCTTTTGACATCATTATCACTAATTCCCCCCCACCAAAGCCATTCTTTATAAGTATAATAAAATACAACAAATTTACATATTGGTCATGTCTGAAAATACATCTCATTCTGTACCTACCATCCATTATCTCTGCCTAGAGGTGGAAAGAATGCTGTACCATCTAGATTCATGAGTCATAACTGCAAGGATTAAAGTTTTTCTGTCTTTCAAAGGTTTTTTTTTTCTCCTTTTTACGGTATTGTATTCACTGTATACTTTCTATCTCTTGGTTTTCAGACTTTTTTCTCTTGCCTTTTGGATGATTATAATCTGAGATTTACACTTTGCTCATGATAACTGTTTACCAGTCTTGTGTGATTCTGACCGATTCATTAGTACTTGAGCTCTTTCTTTTGTCTTTGAAGCTGTAGATTTTGGTTAAAAAAATTCCTACATGTTCTCAGTTTGGGGTTTCTTCAGAAGGCAATATAGATAATTTCTATTTTTCACTTTGCACCCTGATTACAATATATCTGGGCAGTTTTATTTTCATAATTTCTTGAAATATAGTATGCAAGTTCTCAGGTAGATGTTGGAGATATACAAAAATGACTCATGTTTCAGGTTGAGGTTAGACTTAATGAGTTTTTAAAACCTCTTCCAACTCTGACATTCTCTTTTAAGTATAGACAGCTGACATGATTCTTAAATTGTTTCTCATTAACCTTTTTACAGATCAATTGTTTTGACAGTAAATATCCTATATGTTCATGTAGTTTTTCAGTCTTTTGGCTTTGTTCAAATATTTCTGGTCTTATTGAATTGAGTTATATCTGCTTCACTTTATTTTTTAGGGAGTTCACTACCTGGATAAGGTTTCTACCTTCTGTTCTAAAGCATTTATTATATTTCCATTTCTCCCCTCAAGAGATATGATTTAATTTCTAATTTCATTTTTAATCTTTTTATTCATTTCCTTCAGCTCTTTCCACCATCTATGCTATCTCTATTTCAGCCTGACCTCTTCAAGAGACTTGATTTTATTTTTTAAAGACACTTCCCTCTGAATATTTCAAAACATTTTGAAAATAATAGTTGGCAAAACAAGGCTATACAGAAATTTTCTCAAAAACTATCACTTATTCATTCATTCATTCATATATCTACTCATTAATTAATTAATTAATTAGTTTATTCATTCATTTATTTTTAATTCATTCATTCATTCATTTATCTATTTATTTATTTAATTATTCATCCATTCAGTCATTTATTTGTTTATTGATTGATTGATAGATTGGTTTATAATGGTTAGCTATACTAAATCATACATTATTTCTATAGAAATACCTTGCACAGAATCTACCTTGTCTAGGACAAGATGAAATCAGCACCCACTAGGTTAGATATTTAGATATTGTTTAATCTAAACCAATATATCTATTACCTTTAGCAAATGCTTTCTTTGTATATAATTTTAAAAATATGGTAGGGGGAATGTTGCAAAACACTTGAGAAAAACTGTTTATAAAGCACTTTGGCTGTCTATACTTAAAAGAGAATGTCAGAGTTGGAAGGGACTTTAGAAGGACATTAAATTCAACCTCAACCTGAAACATGAATAATTCCTGTAATATCCCAGACAAATTGTCTTCAAGTCACTTCTTAAACACCTCTAGTGATGGGGACCTTACTACCTTCTGAGGCAGTCCCTTCTTTTTTGGACAACTCTAATTACAGTTGTAGTTAGGAAGTTCTTTCTCATCTTAAGTTGAAATCTGTTTCCATATAATTGGCAGCTATTGTTCCTAGTTCTCTTCTTCAGGGTTAAGTAGAATCAATATCATATTTCTTCTTCATAATGAAATCATGTCAAAGTGGAAGGATCATTAGATTTCTTGAACCAAAAGGACTTATGTTCAAATCTCAATTCTTACTTATGTAGCCTTAGGCAAGACCCTTTACTTCCCCGACCTCAATTGACTCATTCATTAAAAAAGGGTCTTAGATTAGTGACTTCTTCTTCTTCTTCTTCTTCTTCTTCTTCTTCTTCTTCTTCTTCTTCTTCTTCTTCTTTGCAGAGCAATGAGGGTTAAGTGACTTGCCCAAGGTCACACAGCTAGTAAATGTCAAGTGTCTGAGCCCAGATTTGAACTCAGGTCCTCCTGAATCCACAGCTGGTGCTTTATCCACTATACCACCTAGCTGCCCCCAGATTAGTGACTTCTAAGGTTATTTCCATTTTAACATGCTAAAATCTTATCATGCCCCTCTCCCTCCCATTATTAGCATCATTTTCTCCTAATTACACATTTTTTGTTTCTTTAGTGGATTTTTCTTAAGGTATGGTTTTGAATCCTCTCAAAAACCTGTTTTCCCCCCTTTTTTGTTTGCCAATTTCTATTCTAAAATGTGGTACCTAGAGCCTAGCATAAAGTGCAGTGGGATCATTGCCAAGCTTGTTTTGAAGATTATAGTTCTATTAATATAGCCTAAAAAGACATTACCATTTTTGGCTGTTTCATCGGAAGCTAACTCATTTTGACTTCAGATTTCGCCAATTTCCCAGATTTTTTTCAAATGAACCCCATTATTCCAAGTCACTCATGAAAATTTGAGCAGAAGAGGGCCAATGGCAGCTAATTCTAATTCCTTCCTGGTTTAATAGTGATCTATTGATGAAAGATCTAGTTGGACTCAGCCATACTTCCTAGGATATCTTATCTATTTTTTTACCTCTACCTAGTCTGCCACTGTATCTTCCAGGCCACTTGACTTTGTCTTTGCCAAAGTATGCATATACCCATTAATTCCTCCCCTTCCTTTCTCAGTTTTCAGGTCTAGAACTGTAACTGTTACTGCCATTGCTACTGGAAAGGACACATTACTCAATTCCCCTGTGCCTCCATTAACCATTTGTTTTTTGGACTTTTCAAACCAAAACAACCTGCCTCTGACTAATATATATATATGGTCTTCCCCTATTAAAATATAAGCTTCTTGAGGGTAAAGACTGTTCAACTTTTGGTTTTGTATCCCTTGTGCTTAACATGGTGCTTAGAAGATAGTAATTGCTTAATAAATACCTTTTCACTTATTCATTCAAAAACTCTCAGGATCCAGTTGCACAACCATTGCAAATCTATCTAAATATATTCATGATGTTCACACTTCTCTATTTTGTCCACAAGGATATTGTGAGAGACTTTGCCAAAATAATTCACTTCTACCAAGTATTGTAGTGCTCACCTGACACTCATTCCTGTGGGGAAAGCTAAGCTTGACAGATCTCTTGCTTGGGAGTTCTGAGCTGCACTAGGGTTAAAGCCAATCAGATGTCTGAATTAAGGATGTGATGAACTCCCAGGAGTGTCTGGGCAACAGAGTCACCGGGCTACCTAAAGAAGAGTGAACCAATCCCAACTAGAAACTAAGTAGGTCAAAGCTTCCATACCCATCAGTAGTGCTAGCAATTTATAAGGGGCTACTGCATGTCTGAGGTAAGAAAACCAAGGCTCAATTTAAAAAATTAATCAATTTCCAAGTACTTGATAAACATCTGCACCCAGATATCCCACCAGCACCACAAAGTCAGCAAATCCAATGATAACTAAGAAACTTGGCCTCCTTTTCCTAATCTTCTTTCTTTTGATGGCAAGACCACTCTTCTAATAAATCTAACTTGAAACTTGAATAATTCACCTTTGCCCCTCCTTTACTTCTCATCTCACTCCAACACTGAATTGGTTTAAACCAAATCCTATCAGTTCTACCTGAAAAATATCTCTCACATTCTGGCCATCTTTTATATTTCTACTGATGCCAGCCTCTATCAGAACCTCATCATCTCTCACCCTAGACTATTGCCTATTGTATAATTATCTCCTTAGCGGTCTCTCAGTTTCTAAACTCTCCCATTCTTCCTATCACTTGGTAAAGTAATCCTCCTAATTCCCAGCTCTGATCACATGCTGTTTTTATTTGTCTTTCATTCTAGAAGAGGACCAAGATATTGGGGTGATGTCATGATTTGCACTGAATTAGATTTAAGTGAGGGAGGGCTGTGCAAAGTCATCAACTCCACTATCTCTTCCAGAGCCATATAGGTTCAGTGGTGAGATAAATATCAGGTCAACTGGAGATGGCCCTGGATGTTTAAGGCAACTGGGGTTGTGACTTGCCCAGGGTCACATAGCTATTAAGTGTCTGTGGTGAGACTTGAACTCAGGTCCTCCCAACTTCAGGGCCAGTGCTCTATCCACTGAGCCACCTACCTGCTCCTTCTGATAATATGACTCCCCAGATCAAAACTTGCTCCTATTGCCCACCAAATAAAATTCAAACTTCAAAGTTTGATCTTCAAAGTGTCCAGGTAAGTTCTCAGCTACATTTCTGGCCTTATTCCATAGGATTTTTCACCTCTAGGCAAACTGGGATACTTTCTTTGCCTTATTTGTCCTCTGTGCCCTTGTCCCACATCTCACACGTCTTAATGGAACATCCTATGCCTCCAACCTTCAACTAGTGACATTGTTCACTTTCTTCAATGTCTAATTAAGATATCTCTTCCTCCATTATGTTTTCTTGATCTGCCCAGCTAGATGTAATTGTTCCCTCCTTAAATACTTTGGGCTACTCTTACCTCTTCTATGTACTTAATAATTTTCTGATTTGTATTACTGTTTATGTACCTGTCCCATTTTTGCTACTAATGTAAGCTATTTGAAGGTAGGGATTGTGTCACTTATTGCCTTTGTATTCCTGATGCCTAGTATAGTTTCTTGCATGTAATTAAATGTTTGTTGAATTGAAATTAAAATTCAGGTTTATTTAAGTGCATGGAATTTCTACCAGGCTAATAATGTTCGACAAAGAAAAGAAAGTTATCCTGGCACAACTTGTTATTAATGAACTCATGTTGGATTTTAGTGATCATAGCTTCTTTTGTAAGTATTTACCTGTACACAATTGATGTACAAATTATAAATAAAATTTATCCATTCATTAAGGCAAGTCTCCTAAATACCTTTACTAGGCTACACTATTAGCTCAGTTCAAATTGGAAAACATACTTGAAAGTATTTTTAATGTTCTACAATTCAGTTTTTCTTAATTCCAATGAACTTTTTCCCAATGTTAAATACTTTCATTTATACTGTGCATATATTATTGAAAGCATAATTTACTTTCTAAGTGAGAGGCCATTTAATACCCAAAACAAAAGGTTTTAAGAAATAGAGGAAGTGGGGAGAGGAAGCCACAGAATAGTGACTAAAGAGATAACTTCAGAGTTAAGGAACCTTGGTTCAGATCATGTCAATCTGTACTGATGGAGGAATTCCCTACGCGGAGATCACAAAGCAGATCCAAAAAAGAAAAGGGAATGGAAGGAGTTACTTAACTGTTCATAAATTTTGACCCTGTAATGCCACTACTGGTCATTTACCCAAGGAGCTAAAAAACAGAGAGAAAGGTCCCCAATATATCATATTTATAGGAGCAATTCTTGTGGTAGGGGAAAAATAATAGCCTGGAAACAGCATTGATGATCATCAATTGGGGAATGTCTCACACAAATTGTTTTATCTGAATGCAATGGAATAATTTACAATGTAAGAAAGGACTATGAAGAATTGAGAGAATCTTGGGAAGAGGAATGAACCCTTGCAAAGTAAGCAGATTTAAGAGAATAGCGTATGCAATGACTACAGATAATATTAATGAAAACCACACTAAAAGGCAGTTTAATTAATTATAATAAAAAGCAGTTTAACTCAATTAAATCTAATGACAAATATCAAAACTAGTGATGAAACAACACATTTCCTTCTCAGTAGAGAGCTACCATGTAGTAGGCCATATCAGCAACTATCTTTACGTAGATAGGTTTTATTTGTTATCAGGAAGTATTTTATGGGGTTAGGGGTTGGTGTTTAAGGGCAAATAACTATGATGTAACTAAGGTAGTCAGGGGATTGATAGAGTGTCAGACCTGGAGTCAGGAAGCTACATCTTTCTGAGTTCAAATTGGGCCTCAAACATTAGCTATGTGACCCTAGGCAAGTCACCTAACCCTATTTTCTTCAGTTTCCTCACCTGTAAAATGAACTAGAGAAGGAAATGTCAAACCATTCCAGTATCTTTGCCAAGGAAATCCCAAATGGGGTCATGAAGAGTCGGACAGGACTGAAAAAAATGACTGACAAAAACAATTAAACAACAATAACAACTATGGTATAAAAATGAAAGGCAAAAGTAAAAGTTTAAAAATAAAAATGAATCCAATAATAGAAATGATAGGAAATAAGAAAAACAGTTCTGGGCAATGAATTACTTAATACTATATAACAATACTTATACTGCCTAGTTTTATCTTTTTTAAAACATGATGATACTAGAATAAAATAACAACATCTTATTAATTTGTGTAGTTCAGGACTTTGCTTGAGTTAGCACCAGGGTAACAAGTTGGAAGGTCGCTACCTTCCCCACCTTTCTGGCCCATCCTTGGGTCCAGACTAGTAGAATAGGACATAACTATCCTCATTTCTTGACTGAAGTAGAGAATTTTGACAGAGGTAGAAATTCAGTAAGTGAATCTAAAAATCCAGCAAGTGGTTCAGGAGGTAGGGGAAATTATAAAAGAGGCAATGTTTATCTTCATATCCTTTATTTACCTCTTCTATGCCTTTTTTCCCTCTCATGGGAAATTGCTCCCCAACTCAAATGCTCAATATTCTGAGATTTTTATCTTCTTTTCCCCCTATCATTATCTGTTCTAAAAAAGAATATAATACATTTATTCACATTGAGTTTTACCGCAAATGAATGATTAGATTCAGTATAGGGAAGCTTACTACATTAGGTTCAGATCCACTTATACCATGCTAGTTCTGATCCTCTTTTATACATACATATACATACATACATACATATATACACACATATATATATATACACACATGTATATATAATATTCAAGAATATATATAAGGACGTGTGTGTGTATATATATATATATTCTTGAATCCATTTATTTACTTGCTTCATTCATTCATTCATTCATTCATTCATTCATTCATTCCATTCATTCATTTTCTTGCTTGCTCATTCATTCATGCATTTGTTTATTTATTTAAGACCAGACCTGAGATTTCATTACTAGAGAACTTTTGGTGCAATTTACAGTCTTTGAGAGTTACCTGGAGCAACTTGCCCAGAGCCACACAGTCAGTATGTATTTGGGGCCAACTATCTATCTATTTCACAATGCTGCATTTCAGTATTAAAAAAAACAAAAACAGAACAAAACAACTAACGTCTAAAGGAATAAATATCTAATAGTGACACTTCAAACCATGAGATTGGTTACATCCTTTGGGAGAGATTTTCCTCATGCTTATAGTCCAAATGGGTGGCTACTAACCTGATGCTTGTTCTAGTCAAAGTTATAGTGTTGAAAGCATTTCCTAAAGGACATCAGGGACCTGAGAACTATGGGGGAGAAAGAAAGACTAAGGAAGAGAGTGGTGTTAGGGTGGCTACTTTGTTTTTATGTTCTTTCTAGGAAGGCAACCATCCATATATGCAAGTCATAACCCCGGAGGCAACTACCTTTGTTACTGACTTGTTTGCTTAATCACATGCAGATACCTGAGTGTAGTCAAGCCATGTAGTAATGTAAGGAAACAGCTGCAGGAGTAGTTTAAATGAGCAGTAAAATGCACTTATATCTATGTGCAAGCACATTTTTTTCCTATGCACTGAACTTGGGCTTCAAACTGCTTTCTGATGCAATTCATGTCCATTAAAAGAAGTGCATTGCTAATATAGAATCTTGGCCCCCAAATACTCCTTATTTAGAAATAATGTGCTTTGGGGACTAATGAGCATACAACCCTCTCCTGTCCCCTTATAACACCTTTGCAATGGCATTGAACCAAAGTGATTAATGGAGGCTTTAGCAGGGAACTGGCTCAAATCCATATTCAAATATACACTAACTAAGGGGAACCTGGAAAGAGATACAGTGCTGAATTGCAGGAAAAATCCTCTGGCTCAGTGATTGGGATTTTCTATTATAAGAACAGATGAACTAGAAGTTATAGACTTCTTACTAAAATTATTCCAGGCAAACTATAAAACAGGGCATTATTAAAAAAGAAGTTTCTATCATCCACGAAGGTGACTGAAGGGGTCTTCAAAAGACATTTAAATCTGATGGAAATGGTTTAAGCATTCTCTGAATGAAGGCAGGGGAATGGATAAAATGACCTCTATTACTGGGATTCTAGACTTAGAATTTTTTGATTCTTGAAGGTGATTGGTATTGGAAGGCATGCCAAGGGCAGATGGGGAAGGGGGGTGTGGTTGAGATGATCTGGCCTTCTGCCTAGAATTAAACATTTCCTATTTTTCTTTCTCGCTCTCATTTCAAAGTCGTTTGCTATATATTGTTATTATATTATCATTATTTCTATCTGACATGCTGTGCAAGAACATCATGATTTTAAATATCTTAATAACAACCCAAAGAAAGGGCCTAAAAAGTAATGTTCTCAATGAAAACAGATGGCCACCAAGTGTGAATTTTGAATTCTTGTATTTTTTTATGGGGAGTAAATGCGGTTAGCAAAAGGTTATGCTAATAAGCAAAATGTTCTTGTATTGTTATGAGTGCATTATTTAAAATCATTTCTGAGATATGCAAAGTGCTGCAGTGGTAACCTAAGAGATTCTTTAAAAAAAATACAAGGCCTTTGTGATGAAGATTATCAGATTTAAGCAGAGACTTGAGAAACTAGTTTGTTTTTTTTTTTAACAGCACAAAAAGGAGGGAATAGATGCTAGACATTCACTAAGGTAGATAATTTGCTAAGATCAACAACACATCTGGAAAGACCAAAGGGATTGTGTAAACCTGAACTCTGCACTGGGACTATTTTAAAATCCCTGTTGGCTTTCTGGGAAGAGGAGCAGTAAATATGACCAGGAAGCTTGAACTCACTATCCAAATGCTACTGCCTTCCTTAGAGGCCACCTGAATCCTCTACTGTTACCTCCCTATCATGACCCCCCTTGGCCCTTCCGCTGTTTTCTCCAAGATTCCCAAATATGATCCTCAGCCCTTCTCAGCCTTGGCTTGCTGCCGCCCCGTTGAAGCCTCAAGTCTGCTACAAATGGTTGAGACCCTGACTGCCCTGCCCTTTCTCTCACCCCATCTTGAGTCCTGATGATTCCTATAGTTTCCTTCAGTTTTCTGGCTAGGGATATAGTGATTGTGAATTAAAGACAACAACAAACATATTCAACAATTTAAAAAAAGAACACCTACACAAGGATTTATTCCTATTCCTGGGCTAACTTTATTGGTGTTATCCTTTTAATACAGCTGCTGTGATGTGTCAAATTGGCGGCCTGCCACACACAGAGTATACAATGGGAAGCCCTACCTGTGGCAAGAGGCCAATCTGGCCAGATATCTTGAAGCAGCTGGATTGGTGGGATGCTGCCCAAAGGAAAATGCTAAGAGTATGTGATTATTTATGTCTTTGTTTGTGATCATGTATACACAGATAGCTATGCAATATATTAGTGTATATACATATATTTGTATTTGTGTTCATAGGTGAGCATACAATTGTCATATTAGAATTGTTCTAGACATATAGGCAGACATAATGCACATTATTCTTTTTCTTTCATTTAGGTTACAGGAAAATGTACAAGAACATTGTACTATATCTAAGATGTGTATCAAGAAGTGCGGTAGCATATGAAGAATTTATTTAAGTATCAAATCAATATAATATAAAGGACAGCTAGGAGGCAGAGTAGAGTGCTTGGCCTGGAGATGGAAAGATTCATGTTGATGAGTTCAAATCTGTCCTCAGACACTTGCCAGCTGTGTGACCATGAGCAAGTCACTTAACCCTGTTTGCCTCCATTTCCTCATGTATAAAATAAGCTGGAGAAGGAAATGCTAAACTACTCCAGTATCTTTCCCAAGAAAATTTCAAATGGGGTCAAGGAGAATCAGAAAAAACTGAAATGACCGAACAACAACAAAACATAATAAGGTACTGCACATGAAACCAGGAAGACCAGGTTCAAATCCTACCTCAGACACTTATGCTTTCTGTGATCAGGAGTCACTTAAACTTTATTAACCTCAGTTTTCTAATCTGTAATATGGTAATACTGATACTCTAGAAGAAACTTCACAAAGTTGTTGCAAGAAAATTTGGGCAAAGTTCTTTGTAAAATTTCAAGTGCTAAGTAAATATCAGATATTTTTCAGCAGCACCAGATTCTTTTCTTTAAATAACAACCCCAATGGACAGAGCAGAATTCATGATATGAAACTTTTCCTATAGAAAGTGGCATTCCTCAGGTAAATCTCAAAGAACCTTAAAAAGCTAACACTTTCTTCTTGGCAATTACACGAGAAAACTTTTAAAAGAATACACGGGGCAGCTAGATGGCGCAGTGGATAGAACACCGGCCCTGGAGTCAGGAGTACCTGAGTTCAAATCCGGCCTCAGACACTTAACACTTACTAGCTGTGTGACCCTGGGCAAGTCACTTAACCCCAATTGCCTCACTAAAAAAAAAAAAATACACAACATTTTATTATTGATACGCTCTGGGAAAAGTTTTAGGCAGCTTAGTTTTTTGGGAGAGAGGTAATTTATTCTGACTAAAAGTACACATTACAGGGGTTTTGTATTTTCATTTTTGACCCAACTTCAAGTGGCTTTTATTCTGCAGTTTCATTCCATTCCCACTCTAGAAATTAATGATCTGTAAACAAACATTTAAACATATCTTTTAAATGATGAACTAATGATTTAAAAGAAGTTTTCAAGTAACTCCATCACAATGTGAATAATCACGCACTAATGTTTATTTACCATGTTCTCTTAAAGAGGAAGAAACGAACAACCTATTTGCAAAAATATGGACCCACAAAAACTCTAACTGAGGAATTATTTGCTTTACTAAGGAATTCTTTAGTTCACAAAAGTGTTTACTGTAGCATTCTGTCAATAGCAAACTCTTCATTCAAAATATAATTCAGCCATCAGAAATATTATTCAATGTCCCTTTTCCAGGAGCTACAATAACACTGAATATTTATATAACATTTTGCATTTTACAAACTGTTTTCCTTGTTTAAGAGATAGTGCAAGCATTTTATAGATAAGAAGACTAAGGCTTAGAGAGCTTCAATGATTTATGCAAGATAACCCAGCTAGTAAAAGGTGGACCCAGATATCTTGGCCTTAGGTCCTTTCACTATATCATACTGTTTCTTGAACATGACTATTTTTTAAAAAATAAGTTCCACTTGGGATACACCTGCTCTCCAGTTAAGGAAGCAAAAATACCAAGTGACTTCCAAAGGTCTTAAAAGGACATGATGGCCAAGCTTGAAGAAGAACTCAGACTTCCAGATGTGCAACTTTATTTTTCTAGCCTGATGTTAAATCCCTGTGTCCCTGACCATATTTCTTTATCCATCTCAGTCTAGAGTTATGCTGTTGACCATTGGATGCCCTCTGCTTTCCATGTTGTGTTGACACATTTTCACTTGCAAAATTCTTACATACAAATAAACCCTCTGAAATGAAAGTGGCAAGAAAAATGTTAAATGTCATACTTTATGGTCCTGGATTACCCATTCATGCATAATTTTATTTTTTCTAAGCAAAGGAAATACCAATTAAAATAGATACCAATATAAGCTTGAATTTTCCAGACCTTACAGTTTAATGTGGATATTCCTCAGGTCTATAAATCAATGTCTTAGATGCTGCTAGGTCTAGCAAAGAAGGCTATATCAATATTTTGTCTGACAACACAGAGACAGTTTGGAATCAAGTTAAGGAAAAAAAGTTACAAATTCTGGAGATTCTTGGACATTCTTTAAACCTCCCACACAACTAAAGAAAGAAGATTTGGAAGGATTTTAGCAGATAATAAAGAGACTTGTGCAGAAGCCAGGATTTCAGGATGAAAATTTTTATTCAGATAGTAACTTTGATAACAGCTGTTGTACCTGAAGAAGGCTAGCACATTCTTTAAAGGAAAATAAAATGATGATGAGTTAAAATTCAATTTAATCCAATTCAATAAACATTTATTAAGTACCTATTATGTTCCAGGCTATATGTAGGTTCCAGTAACTATAAAAAAATGAAAACAATTCTTGCCCTCAAAGAGCTTACATTCTATTTGGTATGTATGGGAGAAGGGTACAACACATACGTATGTTAGAAGGAAAACTGAGGAGGCAGAGAATACTAACAAATAGGGAAGAGAGGGCAGATATGGTACCTGAATTGATCCTTGAAGGAAGGCAAATCTTATTGCAGGAGATAATAAGCTTCTCATAAAGAGATTATTTTCATCTTTATTTCCATATCCCCCAAAGCTAGCATAGTTCCTGGAAGAGTTTATGTGAATTAAATTGTTAAATATTCTAGAATTAGGAAAGTTTTGAAAGTTTCCCTAAATAGGAATAATGCTGTGGGTCTTTGCTTACCCCAGCACTATCTTTATGACTCCATTTTTTGCTCCAACTCAATCTGTTTTGCAGATTTGCAAACTGAATTGCAGTTTGAAAGTGGGTATGGGACATAGGGAATTTTGTATAAGATTTTATACAAAAAGACAAAGGGAAGGAAGGGTCTCTTTCACTTTCAGCTATAGAAATGACTGCTATTTGAACTGAATTCCTCATATATAACATGTGTTTGTCCCATTAAAATTAATTTGTCTATAAAAACTGGCTAGAGACCTAAATGACTCTAGGTTGCATACCTGGAATCACTCTGAATAAAATATAGTTATCTCTTCCACTTCACAACTTTCCCTGCCATGATTTCTATATATCCCTGATTGGGCATTAGAAACAAAAGGGGAGATGTTAGGGTGTTTTGTGGAAGCTGCAGATAACACACAATGGCCAGTAGATGACACATAAAAAGTTTAGAAACTCAGAAAAGCATAAAATATATGGATAGTATTATATAATATCAAAATATTTTATCTTTTAATACTATAATAATTTAGACTTCTCTGGTAGTGGCTTTTCCAGATTGGGGCGGGGTAGGGTTGGGGCTGGTGTACCATGCCCCTAACACCTCTGATGCGAAAGAGATAATTGTACTTCCCTAATTGTCTTTTTGAAGCCTCTTCCTGATCCAAACAGTGCTGCTACATGGTTCCCACAGTGCTTCTGAAGGTTCTCTCTTAGGGCCTTCCCTGCTGCTTGATATTTTAGCTAATCACCATCTAGAAAAGTTCTTGAGACCATATTGTGGTTCTCCTTGTTTTATTGCTCCCATAAAAACAAAACAAAACAAAAAAAACAACCCTCTGAGCACTTTAGTGGGATGCAATGGCATATATTTTATATTCAAAATCAGCAGCAAAATATAATTTATTTTAATATTTACCTTATCTTCCTAATACATATATTCTAATGATGGAGAATTCACACAAATTCTATTCATGTTCTGAAGAGGGTTTTTGAGATACATGCCCAGGGTGTCAATAAATGAATTTCTCAACTCATTTCACCATGGAGGACCCACTTCTATTTGTTATATGACAAGTGGTAAATAAGTGAATTTCTCAGTACTTCAGGTAACTCTTGAATACTATGAATGAGAAGCGAGTTGTGGAGCTGCACGGTGTCAAGCATTTCCACATCTAGGGCCTCTCTGTACCAACTACCCCCTTCAGAAAGGAGGCTGAAGTGAGGAAGGAAATAAAAGGAAGAGAAGAATCACATAATTGAAGAGATGGAAGGATCCTCCAAGACCATCTAGTCCTAGCTGAATTACATAAATGATAATAGCTGTCATTTATCTTTAAAGTTGACAATGTCCTTTTATAAAAATTACCTCATTTGAACTCCACAACAAGCCTATGTGGTAGATACTAAAGGTATTATTTTACCCCTTGATCAGATGAGAAAACTGAGGCTCTGAAAGGTTAATTGATTTGCCCAAGGTCAGAAGCAAGATTTGAACCTCTGTACAAGTCTAATACTGTATCCACTGTGTCATATTGCCTCCCAAGAATTCCTTCTGTGACCTATAAGATAAGTAACAATAGTCTAGCCTTTGCTTAAAGATTTCCAGTAAAGGAAACCCACTAACTCCCAAGACAGCACCTGATATTTCACTACTACACTGATTGTACAGAAACCTTTCTGAATATCAAGCTTAGAAAAGTGAGACTAGAAGAGAACAAACTGAAAAATGAAGAAATCTGAGAAGAAAGAATCGGAAAGTGTTGAAATCAGTGACAAACATGTGTCTTAAGTGAAACGTATATTTGAACTTTTGATTGCTCAGTTGAACTCAACTTCATAGGCAGCATGAGGTTCTCACATCAGTATTATTTATAAAAATGGTCCTTTCACAATAGCCTTCAGGAGCTGGTAGGATATAAAATTCTAAATGCATCAGAAATGTCAAACTTCAGGAAACCTATAAATTTGAACAATAAAAGGAGGCAAAATGTGTTTGCATCAGTCAGAAGTTAGGAGCCAAAGCTAAACAAACAAAAAACAACCCAAGGAATTACGGAAGGAGGATAAAGTCAAACATTTGTTAAAGTCATTTACTTTTTTTTTTATAGGACAGTGTGAACTTCACATTCATTGGATTTAAAATTATCTCTGTTTACTTTTTGGAAATAGCTATGACATTGACAACATCCTACAGTTTATGCAGTGAAATCTCACAGAGCCAAAATTCTTTGCAAATGTGGTTGGAAGCCTGTGAACACCACCCAATTACCTGCTTTTATGTATAAACCTGATTATGTAAAATGAGATAATGATAGCACCTACCTCATAGAGTTTTTGTGGAGATGCAAAGAGATACTATATACAAAGCCTTTTGCAAATATTAAAGTGCTATATAAATGCTAGCTATTATTTTTATCAGTTTTTTAAATCTACAACATATTATCAATTTATTCTTCTCTTTGTCTGAGCTTGAGATTTTATTCATGCAAGAAACTCCTTTGGAGAAAACTCCCTCTTTTAACAGCAGCAACAACATGGCAACAATAACAAAAACAACAATCTAACAATTATATAGAACTTCAAGATTTTTAAAGTGTTGTACCTCTATGGTATCTCATTTGATATTCACAACAACCCTGTGAGGTAAGTGCTATTATTTTCCTCCTTTTATAGATAAAAAAAAAAACTGAGAGAGGTTAAATGACTGGTCCAGAGTCATGCAGCTAATACATGTCAGAGACAGTATTTGAACTTGGGCCTTCCTGGCTCCAAGTCCAATACTTCATCCACTGCTTCTGCCAGTGTAGTCATGAGCAACCATCCTGCAAGTTAGCCTTAGAGCATTACTTAGGACACTCAGAGATTCCTTATCTTGTTTAGCATCATAAAACCGATAGACCCAGAGTTGTATCTTGAATCCAGCTCTCCCTCTTAGAGGCCCCCTCTTTCTAAAGTCAGTTTAATGCCTCTCTTCCTTTACTTCTCTAAAATGCGATACATTTGAAAACCTCTAGATGTGTGGAATAAACATGAGAGGAATGGAAGACTTGGGGAAGAAGAATAGAGGATGCAAGAAATCACATTTTAGGAGGTCTTTTAGCAGGAAAATTGTAACATTGTTTCTCTGAAGAGGTGTTAGCATCTCTTTGCTTAAATTTGTAATCTTTTTTTTTTTTTGGGGGGGCAGGGCAATGAGCATTAAGTGACTTGCACAGGGTCACACAGCTAGTAAGTGTCTGAGGCCAGATTTGAACTCAGGTCCTCCTGAATCCAGGGTTGGTGCTTTATCCACTGAGCCACCTAGCTGCCCCTTAAATTTGTAATCTTAACAAACACCGCCCTAACACACACACACACACACACACACACACACACACACACACACACATACACCCTCCTTAAGTATGATCTATTCAACTTGGATTTTCCTTTGAAGGCTACCTAAAGCAAGGATTTTTGACCTTTTATGTGTCATGGACTCCTTTGGCAATCTGGAGAAGCCTATAAATCCTTTCTCAGAATAATGTTTTTAAATGTATAAAATAAAATTCATGAGCTTACAAAGGTAACTAGATATATAGAAATATAGCTATCAAAATATTTTAAAGAAACAAGTTCATGGATGTCATGTTAAGAACCTCTGACATAGTGAGATGATATTAATATTCTAGCATCAGGAAGCACTTGTACTTTCCTTTAATTTTTAGTTGAATTAATGAATTTCCTTCACTTAAGTTCTATTCTGATGCCTCATATTGTCTTGCCATCAGCCCTGTGTATTTGAAGGCTATACCAATTGACCACAAGTCTAAGGATATCCTACCAACCTGGAGATGCTTCAGATATAATCCTGGTAACGGAATATGTTCTCCAAGTCTACATAAGTTTGGCTGAGGGATGACAAATTCTTCTACTCAATCAATTTAATGAATCTACAAGGGACTTATTAAGTTATTATTATTATTATTAATGGACTATGCTCAATATCGGGAAACAATGACTACTCTCAAAGAACTTACATTCTATCAAAAAGACACTTAAGTATACTCAAACTATATACCAGATCATTTTGAGGGGTGGGAAGGGAGGTATTAGCAACTAGGAGAGGAAGATCAGGAAAATTCTTAGGTTAGAAATGATATCTTACCTGAGTTTTAAAGGAAACCAGGGATTCTAGGCACAGGGCTCTCTTCTTTTGTTTTGTTTGCAGGGCAATGAGGGTTAAGTGACTTGCCCAGGGTCACACAGCTAGTAAGTGTCAAGTATCTGAGTCCAAATTTGAACTCAGGTCCTCCTGAATCCAGGACTGGTGCTTTATCTACTTTGCCACCTAGCTGCCCCTGGGGCTCTCTTCTTGTCTCCTGCCATCCTTCCCTTCCCCAAGTCTACGTGCAAATTCACATTACATAAAAATTGCCTTATGTAGAAGTCTGCAGGGCAGTGCATAAACAGACCAAGGAAGGTTCTATTTATTTGAATACAAGGTATTTGCCTTCAAGTGTGCTCAGATTTGTTTTTGTTTTCCCCAGCTTATATTTTGAGGAATTTAATGATCCTTATTACAGAGCATTCCTGTGAATCTGAATCTTTTGACTGGGATTTGAAAAGAACATCAGATTAAATTCAGCAATTATCAGCCTTTATTAACTAAGTGCTTTATCCAGGTAATGGATCCATTCAGATTTAATATATTTATTAAGTTACTATTATGTTCAGAGCATGGTGCCTTGTATAGGGGGAAAGTAAAACTTGATCTTTGGCCTCATGGAGTTTATAGGCTAACAGGGACATATAATACATTCACGAATAGTGTGTGTCATTTTGTATATTATAGTTAAGTACATAAGGGAAGTATGAACAAAGTGTTTGGAGGTCTAAGTGAATAGTAGTTATAGAATCATAGACCTAAAGCTGGCAGGGACTTCAGGAACTTTTTAGTCCATTATCTCTGTCTTACAGATGAAGAAGCCAAGGTTCCAGGAAGTAAAATGACTTGCCTAAGGCTACTCAGTTATATATTCATCATGCATTTGGAGGTAAGGGATCAAGATAATCAGAAAAGACTTCCTAGGGGAGGCATCATTTGAGTTAGGTTTTATAATTGTACATAATAGAGTTGCAGCTTCTTCTGCAATCATCTTTTAAAAAAATATCACACTATAAATGCTTGTTTTATTCTATAAGATAAAAATAAAATAAATAAATGTAAAAAAAGAAATGCTAGTGACAGTATAAGCAAAGACGCAAAGGTAGAAGGAAACAGGGTATATGTATGAGATGGTTAATAGTCCATTAATATTTTTAAAAATCATTTATTTATTTAATTTTTTTTTTGGTGAGGTAATTGGGGCTAAGTGACTTGCCCAGGGTCACACAGCCAATAAGTATTAAATATCTGAGGCCGGATTTGAACTCAGGTCCTCCTGAATCCAAGGCTGGTGCTCTATCCACTGAGCCACCTAGCTGCCCCTTAAGTAATTTTCATTTGTTTTTGGTATCATAGATTTAGAGCTGGGAAGGATTGGCCAATCCAGAGAATAGTCCATTAATACTAAGGCATAGAATACACAGAAGCAATATGAGATAAGGCTAAAAAGATTCAGTAGTACTATATTATTGAACCATGCAAAGGGGTTTAAACTTTATTCAGAAGTAAGAGAGACAATGAACATTTTTAGGGGGCAGGGCAATGAGGGTTAAGTGACTTGCCCAGGGTCACATAGCTAGTAAATGTCAAGTGTCTGAGGTCAGATTTGAACTCGGGTCCTCCTGAATCTAGGGCCAGAGCTTTATCCACTGAGCCACCTAACTGCCCCCAACAATGAACATTTTTTTAAACAGAGAAGTGTTATTTCCTCCTATGCACAAAAAATGAATTGGAAAAGGGAGAGTATGGAGAAATAAAATAAGTTAAGAGGTTACTGAAAAGTCCGTGAATGGTAATAAGAGTGTATCCTAAGAGGAGTGATAATGGCACTACATAGGAGGAATCATAGAATTTAGAACTAAAAGTGACTAGAGATGATGCAATCCAACTTCCAACTAATTTGAGCTAAATCACATAAGTAATAATTAACAAAGCCAGGATTTGAATCTAGGTACTTTGCTCCAAATCCAGAACTCTTTCTTTTCCATCATGGTATTTAAAACCTTAAGGAAGAGATTAAGGATTCTACTATATAACCATGTTTGAGATATTATGGGATTGAAAGACCTTCACTATTGATTACATATGAGAGGCAAGGGATAAGGAAGAGCCACAGACAACACCAGATTTCCAAGTACATGTGTGGGTGGTACTATAGTTGTCAGGAGTAGCAGTTTTTGGGGAAAGGTGGTAAACTCAGTGTGGATTTATGCTACCATAAAACAGTTACATAGCACAATGGATAGAGCACCAGGCTTGGAATTTGAAAGATGAGTTCAAATCCAGCTTTAGATACTTACTACCTAATGTGACTGTATTTGAATAACTTAAGTTCTGTTTGCCTCAGTTTTATCATTTGCAAAATGCGGATAATAACAACATTTAATTCCTAGGATTTCTGTGAGGATAAAATGAGTTGATATTTGCAAAGCATTTTGCAAATCTAAAACATGATACAAATGGCAGTTTTTAGCCACATGTGCACTAATTGTTAAAGAATTTTCCTAGGAGTGTGTGAATAATTCCTTAATCAATTAAATATTTATAGCATCTGGACCACTGGATAAATGTAGATGCCATACAAAATATATTGTAATTAATAGGATAAAAAATTGTATATTCTTCTCTGCTTATGTTTAAAACAAAGCTATTCTAAGAGTAGAACAGTCCAAGGATGGAAGACTTTAAGTTTGAGAGATGATGATTATAGTTAGAGTTGGATCCAGGGCCCTGAGAAGGAATTCCTCTAGGAAGGGTAAAGGTTATTTCTTGCCCTTTCCCCAGTGATCATGTCTAATGGTTTCACTGATTATGAGAGAGACTAGATTAGTAAGACCAGATGGGATCAAAAAAATGGGATAAATATAAGACAATGTCTTCAGCCAGGAGTGGATAGATATACTGAGGACAAACACATGGAGATATAATCATCCATAGGAGGTATGTAAGGACTCTACAATAAATGGAAAAGTTTCTGGTACACAGAAATTGTAAGAAAAGGGAGTCCATGACATGTGACCTCTTGCAGCTGAGAGAAGTGATGTCTACAGATTCTAGAAAGGAATAGACCTATGGAGACCAGCAGAGAGCTACACCTAATCAGAACTTCATAAAGAATCCATGAAGGGCAAAAAGATATCTAGTATTAGGAACTGTGATTTACCCTTCTCACATATATGTGCTTCACTACATTCCAACTCTAACTTTGAGCTTTCTCTTCCAATGTTTTCTATATGTATTTGTGGGACAGGAAGTATTTGTGGGGAAATATTTGTAACAACTTATCTTACTATACTATCTTAGCAAATCCTTTGTTAAAAAAGTAATTGAGGCTTATGCTGATAATTCTTTTTGTGGGGCAACGAGGGTTAAGTGACTCGTCCAGGGTCACACAGCTGGTGAGTGTCAAGTGTCTGAGACTGGATTTGAACTCAGGTCCTCCTGAATTCAGGGTTGGTGTTTTATCCACTGCACCACCTAGCTGCCCCTTATGGCTGATTATTAATAGGAAGTACACTGGTAGGGGCTCATTAATATCACTGTTAGAAGTTTATATAGCCCTTATGGATTATACATTAAACCCTGTGAGCCACAGTCATTTGTTCTCTGGAACCTCAAACCACAAGAATGAGTTCAGTTTCAGTGGCCCCTGAAGAAGTACTACAACTTCAGTGATCTCATTTATATAGATATTCCTTTCATCACTGTAGATTATAATATTTCCATACATTCTAATGCAGTTCTTGTCCATGTCCACCCAGAGATCCTCCAATAAGTATATTTCTAGTGTGCTAAAAGCCATTTTCTAGGCCATTTTATATTTCAAAGGAACTAAAGCAGCACTCAGACTGCCCATTTGTTAATTTTTGTTCTCATTACTTAACTGGTTTGCCTCTTTTTCTAATCATATAGTTCCTAAATGATATCTATTATATCATTTACTGTGTATAGAATATTTAAAATATTCTACAATGTACAAGTATATAAGATAGCATAGTAGATAGAGACTCAGTTTAGGAGCCAGGAATACCTGGGTTCAAATCAGATACAAGTATTGACATAGAAACTCAGTGGAATAGCCTTCTTTCTGTGTATCATAGTACAGACAGTGGATGACAGGCTTTTTTCATCCATTTATTACTACTTCACCTCTATTCTTATAGAGAATTTTCAGCTGAACTCTTGAATAATCCTTTATTTCCTTAGAGAAATGCTAATATGGGACTTAATTCTATTAACCATAATATCAATTAATATCATCCATAACTGACTTCCATTATTTACTTATCTACATGATTTAAGTAATTCCTTATAGATGATAATGAATTAAGAGAGATTGTAAATGCTTGAATCAGTCTTCCCTCTCATACAAGTCAGACTGTATATGCTTTGTCCTCTCATAGATTAAAGCATCCTCCTATAAAAGTTTGTGGTTAGGTCAGATTCCCCAAAATAGCTACTCTGGAGTTGCTCAAGAACTGGTAAAATAAGATGTAAAGCAACATCCTGATTAAAGCATTCAAAGTGGATCAAATGACCTAAGAGTAGCATAAATGTGTGATAATTTAGCCCAAGATGTCTGCTTTTAAATTTTTTGATGGATTTTCTACTTCTAAAAGTCTGTAAATTATGAGCTACATAACTTAGGATTGATGATATGGAGGACCAACAGATGAGAGGATATGACTATACTTTTGCTTATTTCAGAAATGACTAAAAGAATTTATATTGCTTTAATCTTGGGGACTATATGGATATAAATATTCCTCCTTCCTGAGGCTTGAGGTTTTTGGGTTCTAGACCTGAGACCTCTTTATTGTGAGACAGGATCCTTCTCCCAATAAACCTATTTTCTTTGGCTTGGAGACATTTTTGTCTAACATCAGGACTTAGAAACTTCTGCGATGTAACCAAGAGTATCTTGGAGGCTTTACCTTGCATAGTGAATGATTTTTCAGTTGAGTGTACACAGGACATCTTCCCCAATAATAATAAACATCTGTGGCAAGCATCCACCTCCCTAGTTTAAATATTTCTTGATGTTAATAATCAGAGGCTCCTCGAACAGAGTTATCTCTGTTGTTACATTTATCAAGGAATTTTATTTTAATTTGATATATCCTTGATGGGCTTCTTGTTATACCAAAGTCTACATGTCTATATTTTGTTCTACCCTGTCAAAAGCTATTTTTGTCATCAACAAAAATACAGCAAAAGCTTATATTCTTTTTTTTTCTTTTCTTTTTTTTTTTTTGTGGGGCAATGAAGGTTAAGTGACTTGCCCAGGGTTACATAGCTAGTAAATGTCAAGCATCTGAGGTCAGATTTGAACTCAGGTCCTCCTGAATCCAGGGCTGGTACTTTATCCACTATGCCACCTAGCTAGCTGCCCCAGGAGCTTATATTAATTTTTTTTTGGTGAAGCAATTGGGGTTAAGTGACTTGCCCAGGGTCACACAGCTAGTAAGTGTCAAGTAACTGAGGCCGGATTTTAATTCAGGTCTTCCCGAATCCAGGGCCAGTGCTTTATCCACTGTACCACCTAGCTGCCCCTGCACCACCTAGCTGCCTCAGGAGCTTATATTCTTTATGGCTTTGAGTCAATTGGGTAAGTTGATGTAAAGATATATTCCTTATGTCAAGGGCCTTCCAATTCTCTTTTGGAATAAATTACTCTGAAAGTCATGATTTTTAAAAATATTGGACACTATACTTCAAGAAATCATAGATAAGACTTCCAAGGATGGAGCCTAGATGGTAGAGAAAGCTGAGTTTTCCCAATGTGCCCTTCCAAACAACTTTAAAATAATGTCTCAAATAAAATTCTGAAGTAGCAATGCCAACAAAAGGTCAGAGTGAGACATTCTTCTAGCCCAAGACAACATAAAAGTTTGAAAAGAGAGATCTGTAATGTGGGGAGAGGAGGCTAGGCTGGATAGCATACATATTATCTCATTTGATCTCCACAACAACCCTGGGAGGTATATACTAAAACAATTGAAACTTAGAAATTGTATGAAAAATCTCACAAGATCCTCCAAACTACTTCTATATATACTTCAATATGTGTATAGTTGGGCATTAGAGAGGATTATAAAAAGTCTGTTGGGGAAAAAAAAAGAGGTCAAACTTTTGTATACTACTCAAATGCCTCATTCCTATACATCACAAGTAATTTATTCTGGATGACTATGTTTGAATGATGTAAAAAAAAAATGGATAGGTGAGAAAGAATTATGCCCTATGAGAAAGTGGAAGGAAGGGGAAGAATGAGGAAAACAATTTCACATAAAAGAGACTCATAAAGAAAAGTTTTTACAGTAAAGGGAGAAAATGAAGGTAGTGGGGCAGGCAATGCTTGAACCTCATTCACATCTAAATTGGTTCAAAAGGGGCAATATATATATATATGTTTATATATGTGTGTGTGTGTATAGATACCAAATTGGTAATAGAAATATATCTTGCCCAACAAGGAAATAGGAAGAGAAGGGGATAAGAGAAAGACAAAATGATAACAGGGAACGCAGATAAAAATAGGCAGCTGTCAGAAGCAAAACAGACTTTAGAGGAAAGACAGGATAAAAATAGAGAGAAGAATAAACAGAAGAAAATAAGATGGAGGGAAATGTACAATTGAATATGAATGGGATGACCTCACCCATAAAAAAGAATTGTATAGCAGAATGAATTAGAAATCAGAATCCAACAATATAATGTTTATAAGAAACACACTTAAAACAGACATACAGAGTAAAAATAAGGGGTGGAGCAAAATCTGTTATGCTTCAGATGAAATAAAAATAAGCAGGGAGTAGCAATAATATCTCAGACAAAGCAAAAACAAAAAGAGATCTAATTAAAAGGGATAAACAGAGAAACTACATCATGCTAAGATGAAACATAGATAACAAAGTAATATTAATACTAAATACATGTGCACCAAAGGGCAAAACATGCAAATTCTTAAAAATTAAATAATTACAGGAGGAAATAGACGTAAAACTATAGTAATGGGGAACATCAACTTTCCCCTCTCAGAGCTAGATAAATTTAAAATAAAACAAATAAAAAAGAAAGCAAGGAGATGAAAAGAATCTTAGAAAAGTTAAATATGATAGACCTCTGGAGAAAAGTGAATGGGAATAAAAAGGAGTATACCTGTTCTCTAGCTGTACATAGCACCTTCACAAAAATTGACCATGTATTAGGGAATAAACATCTCACAACCAGATGTAGAAAAGCAGAAATATTAAATGTACCCTTTTCAGACCATAATGCAAGAAAATTACATCTTATAAATGGCTGTGGAAGCATAGATGAAAAGCTAATTGGAAACTAGATAATCTAAATCCAAAAGAGTGAGTGGGTCAAAGAACATATCATAGAAATAATCAATATTTTCATTAAAGAGAATGACAACATTGTGCTGACATGCCAAAATTTGTGGGATGCAGCCAAAGCAATACTTAGAGGAAATTTTATATTTCTAAATGTGTACATCAGTAAAAGAAAGAGCAGATATATGAATTAAGCATATAAATTTTAAAAAGTAGGAAAAGATCTGGCACTGGCTAAGAAATGAAGTGATTGATTTATCAGTGGGATAGATTAGGTATTCAATACAGAGTTGTAAATGACCATAGTAATTTAATATTTAATAAACCCAAAGATCTAAGCTTTAGGTGTAAGAACTCAACATTTGACAAAAATTGCTGGGAAAACAGGATAGAAGTTTGGCAAAAACCAGGTATAGACCAAATCCTCACTCCTTTTGCTAAGATAAGATCAAAATAGATAAATTATTTAGACCTAGTCATAAACAAATTAGAGGATCATGACAAATGTGACTATTTGATTTATGGATAAGTAAGTAGTTTATTACTGAACAAGAGATGGAGGGGATTGTAGAAAGTAAAATAGATAATTTTGATTACATAGAAACAAAAAGCTTTTACACAAACAAAATTATTACAGCCAAAATTAGAAGGAAAAAGGGAAACATTTTACAACACTTCTCTGATATAGGCCTCATTTCTCAAATATATAGGGAACTGATCCAAATTAAAAAAAAAAACACAAAAAAATGCCGTTCTGCAGTTGCTAAATGGTCAAAGGATTTGGATAGGTAGTTTTCAGAAGAAATCAAAGCTATCAATAGTCATAATAAAAAATGCCCTAAATCACTACAAATTAGAGAAATGCAAATTAAAGCAACTGAGATACCCCCTCCCACCTCTCAGATTGACTAACGTGACAGAAAAAGAAAATTACAAATGCTGGAGAGGATGTCGAAAAATTGGGACATTGATGCACTGTTGGTGGAGTTGTGAACTAGTCTAAATATTTTGAAGAACAATTTAAAACTTTCCCCAAAGGGCTATAAAACTGTGCATTCCCTTTGATTCAGCAATTCTTACTATTAGATCTGCATCCCAAAGAAATCAAAGAAAAGGGAAAAGGAACTATTCATTGAAAACAAATTATAGCAGCTCTTTTTTTTGTGTTGGCAAAAGATTAGAAATTGAAGGGATGTCCATCAATTGGAGAATGGTTGAGCAAGTTATGATATATAATTGTGATGGAATACTATTGTGCTGTAAGAAATAATGAGCAGTATAGTTTCAGAAAAACCTGGGAGGATTTAGGTAAACTGAACTCATGCAAAGTGAAGTGAGCAGAACCAGGAGAACACTGTACACCATAGTAATAGTGGTATTATAAGGATGATCAATTGTGAAAGACAGCTACTGTGATCAAGACAATGACTGAAGATAATTCTAAAGGATCCATGATGAGAAATGCTATCCACCTCCAGAGAGACAAATGATGGACTTTATATGTAAGTTGAAGCATACTTTTTTTTTGCTCTCTTCATACGTTGATTTATTTTCAAAAGAGATAGCTGTTATTTTTACAATATTTTCCAATTGATTCCTCCCATTCCTCTCCCTAGCACCAACCCTTATAACAAAGAATAATTAACAATTACGAAAACAAAAAAAGTAGTTTACCAAAGCTTGATCATAATAACACAACATTAACGTTTAAAAATTTTCACTATTGTTCTTTCCATTTTCATGGCTAGTTATTGCATATACATTCATCTCTTCCATACCTCAGAGGTTAGAAGCACAGCATCCCCAAGATCTAGAAAAGTTGTGCAAAAAATTTTGGCTCTCCCTTTGTACCAGAGAAGTCTGAATTTATTCTTTTTTTTTTTAAATAAAGTGTTGAGGGGGCAGCTAGGTGGCACAGTGGATAAAGTGGATAAAGCACTGGCCCTGGACTCAGGAGTTCCTGAGTTCAAATCCAGCCTCAGACACTTGACACTTACAGGCTGTGTGACCCTGGGCAAGTCACTTAACCCCCATTGCCCCGCCAAAAAAAAAAAATTAAAATAAAGTGTTGATATTATACAATACCATACATATATTATATGCATTTTCATGTTAAAAACCTTTTTCTGTGTCATCTGATGGTATTTGTGTATCTTCTGTGGGCCATCACTAGTCATCTGTGGCTTCCTCAAAACTCCCCCAAAATTCACATTTAATTTCTCATGAAATGTATAAAAACCATCATGAGGAAGGTGATGATGTGGAAGGGATAACTGTATTATTTTCCTGATTCTATTCCTTCATTCTGTATCAATTCATACAAGGCTTCCCCTGCCTCCCAGCATTCCTCACATTCATCATTCCTTATAGAATGTTCATGTAATCACAATTGTTTAGCAATGCCTCTATCATTTGATATTATATTGTTTCTAGATCTTTGATATTATAAAAGTGGTTACTATAAGTATTGGGGATAATTACTTCCTAAGCCTTATCTTTGACCTTCTTAAAGTAAATGCTTAACAATGTCATCAAAGGGGAAAAGACCATGGACATTTTGGTCACTTTCTTATCAAATTCCAGATCATTGTTTAGAAGAAGTGGACCAATTCACAGCTCTGAATTATTGTTTTGTTTTGTATTTGTTCTATTAATGAGTCTCTGTCTGCTTAGCTGGGATGGTCCTCTGGTTGTAGAAGGAACCTGTCTCCAGGATCACACACAAAGCCTTTCCAACAAGGTAGAACATATTATATAGCTCTAAATCTGCTGTTGCAGCCTTTAGAAACTAGGGTCATCTCTGCTCCACAATGAAGCACTGTGGCATGCTTTTATGGAATGATGGGAATCTACTAAAAGAAAACACAACAATGTCATGGAAGGCATGAGGTGTCCTGGTAACATAGTTGATAGGATATGGGACTTGGAGTCAGAGAAACCTGAGTTTGAATCCTGTTTTGGAAATGAGCTGTGTGACCAATTCACTTAATTTCTCTCAATTTTGGTTTCTTCATCTGCAATGTGGGAATACTAATATGTCCACCTCACAAGGTTGTTATACTATCAAATAAGGTAATATGCATAAAGTACTTTGTAACTCTTAAAACATTGTATAAAATGAGCTATTAGCTTAGAAATTTAGACCTGGGAAGAATCTCTAATATCATGTAGTCACAATCACTAGTTATTACAGATAAGGAAAATGAGACAATGAGAGTATAAGTGATGTGTCTAAGACATAGCTAGTGAATAATAGAACTAATATTACAACCTCATGTCTCCTGGCTCACTGTTCAGTGCTCTCCATATTATATGATGCTGCTTTTCTTATAATAGTCTACACTATTGGGCATTAATATGCTGAAGGAATCAATATGAGATATAACATTTTCAATACTTTAAGTATGGGAAAGTTGGGAAAAAATGTGAAAAAGTCTTTAATTTGAAGAATATCACCCTTTCTTTTTAGTATCTCTGGAAAAAATCATGGAGGGCTTTCAGGCATAGCTTCTTAGAGTTTTCCTATAATGGAACATGTCAGAGAAAATTATTCTCTTTCCATTGGATAAGGAAAGTGGAGTCCTACAAACTCTGTAAGATTAAAATAGGAAACTATTGATTTAAATGGCATGTAACATAATCAAATCTTATGGCCTAGGGTATAGCTTAAGTATGATTGAAAATACCTTTAAGTTAAAGTAAACATTAAAATATCACTCAAATTATATTATTTTAATGGATGATGGGATCAAGGGCCGTTAGAGGCTTCACAATCAGTGATAGAATCATAGACTTCGAGATGGAAAAGCCGTGAGTGGTGATCTAATCTAAGCCTCTCATTTCATATATGAGTAAACTGAGTCCCAGAGAGGGTTAAGGACTTTCTTAAGGTCAGAATCAGGCTTTGAATGCAGGTCTTCTGACATGAAATACAACATCCTGTTCATTATGCCCCCTCCTCCAAGAGACTATTGGAAATGAAGATTAACATGCTTGCTAATATCAAACTATTTGTGAAAAAGGATCATGTCTTCTATTGCTTTTATATATTCTATAACCCCTATAATTTAATTCTAGGCACATTAAAAATATGATTAATACTTGTAATTGCATTAAATTTAAGCCCTAGAAAGTCATAACTAGCTAACATCTATAACAATTTCCACTAGTATAATGCAATACTTTCCATTATACTTCTACTAACGAAATAGCCACCATCAAAAAGATAGATCTTGACTGAAATTTTACTCACTAAAAATCAACAATATCTCATATACCAAATCTAGTACCTTAAAGAAATCATATATATTTGAAAAATATCTAATAATACTCACACCCCTATCTGTAACTGTAGCTCAAGTACTTTTTTTATCTCTAGGATAAAATACAAAATCCTAAGGCTGGCATTTAAAGCCCTACTCAACATGGCTTTTACCTATCTTTCCAGTATTATTCCATATAATTTTCCTTCATGCCCTCTTTGTTGTAGTCAAACCAGCCTTCCAATTGTTCCTTATGCATGACATTACCTCTTCTGCTTGCACAGATATGATCCCTACCTCCACCCCATCCATGTCCATATTGTGCTCCTTCCTTATATCTTAATGGTAGAATTTCTTGCCTCCTTCAATATATAGCAAAGGTGCTAACTCCTACAAAAGGCATTTCCTGATTCCCTTGGTTGTTAACACTTTTTACCCCCTGAAAGTCCTTAGCTTTAAAATTTATATACTCTGTATTTACTTACACAAGAATCAAGGATATGCTGGATTCCATTCATATGGGCTCTCAAGAACTGTAGCTCAATTTTCAGTGTGATTCTTTATATCTTGGAAATCAGCAAAGATTTCACATCTTGGCTAGATTTCTTGTATTGTTCATTGTCTAGACTTAAGAAAGGGCTAGAAAAATTTTAATAATGAAGATTGAACTTAAATGTGAATCCTGATTTTTCCAGGAACTGATTGTTAAACATTTACCAGGATACCCCTGCAAAGAGCTGTTTTATTTCTCTCCCCTGCTTCCAGTAAAATATAAACCTCTTGAAGGAAGGGAGTATTTTATTTCTATTTATAGTTGGTGCTTGATAAAAATTTGCTAAAGAGCAAATAATATTGACTCTGGAGTTAGAAGAACTGAGTTCAAATCCTGCCTCAAATATTTAATACCTATATGATGTGGGTGGCAAATCATCTAACCTCCTTAGTCCTCAGTTTCCTCATCTGTAAACTGAGAGGCACAGACACCATGGCTTCTGTGGCCTCTTCCAACTTTAAATCTTTGAGCTTATGAATTGAATTGAGGGCTAGACTTGGAGTCAGGAAGACCTAACTTCAAATTTTGCCTCTGACACTAGCTATGTGATCATGATTAAGTTACTTGACACCCGGGATCCCTGAGCCTGAGGCAACTCTCTAAGACTATGTGTTGCAAATAGGATTTACAATATGCACTCAAACACACAGAAAAGACATATAGCTATATGTCTGTGCTATGGATCCTTATGAATACATTTAAAATTTGGAAATGTACTATACCTATTCTTCAATCTACTATATTGTCAACAGCAGAGATGCAGGCCAAATCCAGCCTGCAAAACTCCCAAATGTGGGTTGAATCAGATTAAAATGTAATCAGGAAATGTTTAACAAAATGGGCAGGTAGGTGGAACGGTGGACAGAGTTGTCAGGCCTGTTGTCAGGAAGACTCATCTTCCTAAGTTGAAATCTGACCCCAGATACTTATTAACTCTGTGATCCTGGGCAAGTCACTTAACCCTATTTGCCTCAGTTTTTTCATCTGTAAAATGAGCTGGAGAAGGAAATGGAAAACCCCTTCTGCAAATTTTTATTAATGACATTTTATCAATAAAATTATGAAAAACACAATGAAATATAGATAATGCTAATTTGTGGGTTTCTAAGTCAACATACAATCTACAGGAATCTGTTTCCATTTGAGTTTAATACCACTGATCTACAGTACAGTGTCCCAAAAGTCTCATTGCAGTTTTAAACTTTAACAGCTTAAAAGAGCACAAAAGCTTTCCGAACACCCGGCATATAAGTATTTTGCAAAGAAAACCCTGGATACACCCACTTTTAAATTCCCTGGCAATCCAAACTAATGCAAAGGAAAAGATGTAGTGAGCTACATAAATCTGTATTTTCTTTCCAAGTTAATCATCCTGGAGCCTAAAACAAAACAAAACAAAAACTGGCTCCGACCAAAGTCTTCACCAGTCAGGGATGCCAAACTCAGTTCACACAAAGCAATTACAGTAAAAACCTGTGAGTTTTATAGCAGCTCAGGGAATACTTGACACATTTTCCTTTCCTCTATGTAAGAAACTTCTGTTGAGCCACCACTGTTTTTTCTCTACTTAACTGGAAAAAGTGAACTACCTGAAGAAAGGGCAGTGATGCCTGTTTATTTTCTACATAAGCCTGGGCAGATAATTAAAAATCAGGCCCCCATAAGGGGAGGATAGAAATCATGAGAGTGGGAGTTGGAGGGGGTGGGTTCTGAAAAAGGACACCGCCAACCTTACTGGACCGGCTCTTCCTGGCATTTTCCTGCGAGTGCTAGTATAATCTGATTCAGAGCAGAAGCATACAGTACAGTTAGCATTCAACTTTAATTGCAATGAGGTGACAACATACTGGGTAATGAGTTGTTTATGAGTTGTGGATGTGTTTACAATGAGTTGACAATGTGTTGGGTAAAGTGTTCCTCTAAAGTTGTGGGTCTGTTTACAGTGAGCAGTGGGGGATGTTCATTAGTTGTCGATTTGTTTGTTTACATTGTTTTCCGATTTGCAATTGCTCCGAAACAAATTGCAGACTGATGAAGGATGATTGTTTGTGCGCCTTAATGATTTACTGGGGTGGCTTGTCTGAAAAAGTACTTAACTCTGTTTCATCTGTCAGTTTCCACTGCAAAAGCTCCTAGTCACAATAGTTTTATTAGCATAGCATGGACCATTTGTAAGAACATTATGCATCGAAGAAACCTCAGGACTTTGCTGTTCAGCCAGTGAATTTGGGCCAGCAGACCTGAACTGAATTCTTTCTGCTCCCTACGCACGTATGCCTTTTCATGTTATAACTCAGCTAATAGGATGTTCTCTAAACCCAAGTTACAGAAATAATTCAACAAAGCCTTTGTAGCCAAGTTATGTTTAATAGCAGAAATCCTGCTGGTGCTTTCTAATTTCTATGAAGGGACTTTTGAAAATGAACAAATTAAATTGTGGAAGAGATATAGAATTATATATCATCATCACCAATAATATAGGTGACATATTAGTATAGTAGAAAGATACCTAGAATTGGAGACTGAAGACAGAGTTTGAATGCTGGCTATGCCACCCCTGCATGACCTTGTACAAATCACTTTACTTTCTGAGGCTTAGTCTCCTCATTAATAAAATGAGAAGGGTGGATTAGATGATGTCTTAGGTCCCTTGTAGATGCAAATCCTATGAAAATCCACTAAAGAGCACCAGGTTTTATTATGCCCATTGTATTGATAACTCATATTAAATCAAGGTGGTTGACATTATGAGAAGACCAAGTCATCACAGGGAGAGAGGGCAGGCAATACTTTGGAGTCTGACTCTATTACATAATGTCTCTAAGATTCTGGACAAGATACTCAACATCTCAGTGCCCCACATAACTCTCAAAATTTTAAAATTATAGATAAGTTGCTCACCTACTTTGATAGAGGGAGTTTCCTCACCAGAATTTCCCCAAATTCATGGAATTACAGGACTGGACCACGAAAAAACAGCAAAAATAAAATCCCTATATTATAATGTATTTCATTAGTTCAAAGATTTTTTTGAGACTGGGTTCCCCTGTCTTGCCCAGACTAGGAGTTCAATGGCTTATCATGGCCCTATTTTAATTCTTATCAACTCAAGACTTTAATCTGCTCCATCTTTCTGACCTGGGTTGTTCACCCCTCCTTAGGCAGTCTTGGGGGGAGAGGTCTTCTGTTCCTGGAGGCTCTTGATAATGGTACCAGACTTAGTTTGGACACTCAATCAGCTTTGGCCTTACCACAGCTCTGAACTCCCAAACTCAAGCAATTTAACCAGCCTCAGCCTCACCAGAAGCAGGGAATATAGGTATGCATTGCCATAACCTCAATAATCTTTGAAATAACTTTTCTTCCCTTGGAAAAACATAGAAAAGTCTGAAAAAAAGAACTATATTTTTTCTCCTTTACTCTAAGACCTCCTGAAGAATCTGCTAAATTTTCCCTGTTATACACATAAAAGAGGTAACCAGCTCCTAGAATCTTTGTTTACCCCATTCCTCTTTTTTGATTCTTTTGTTACTTCAGGGAAGACACTAAAATTCAAGTTATCCATCAGTCAGCCAATAAACCTTTATTAAGCACTTATTATGTGCCAGGCACCGTGTGAAGTTCTAGAGATACAAAGAAAACCAAAAGATAGTCTCTGCTTTTACAGTCTAATGGGGGAGACAACATGTAAACAATTATATACAAACAAGCTATATACAGGATCACTTGGAAATAATCAACAGAAGGAAGGCACTAGAATTAAGTCATAGTCAGAGTTGATAGGCCTAAGCTAACTGAGCAACCTAGTATCATCAAAAGAAAGAGGATGAATTAATGTGGCTTATTCCTGTTTGGTTAAACTATTATTTTAAAAAATGACAAAATAAGCCCCGGAACCAAGATGCTGAGGAATGTAATAAAAAGAAAAGAGAAGAAATCTCCCTAACATGTTATGTTCTCAATGTTGTATTTGGGTAAGTTGAGTAATAAGGCCCTTCCAATTTTCTAAAAAAAAAAAAATGCCAATATAACTATTTGACTCCTTTCTGCCTTCTTGAGATTTTCAGCTGATAGAAAATTACAGAATTCCATGACATTAGAACTGAAAGTGTCCCTGGAGATATCTTATCGGGTGGCTTACTTTTATAGATTAAGGAGCTGATGTCTTAATTTACCTAAAGTCGCATAGCAATAAATAGAAGCTAGGATTTGAACCCAAGTCATCTGATGCCAAGTTCAATGATATTTCCATTATATTACATTGCCTTAGTCAAGGGAATTGATTTTTTCCTGATTCTCCCAGTTAGAAGTGACTCCTCTGTCTTTGAATTTCTTAGAAGTCTATTTGAAGTCCTCTGCATTTAATTGTATTCTAACTTGACCCTTATTTACTGCTTTGGATAGGATTATAGAATAATAGATTTAGAGATATAAGGAGAGGAGGAAAGAAGGTGGCAAAGTCTAAAGAGGCAGAAGATCCAGCAGAGGAATGAAGCATGGCTAGTACAGGCTCTTCCTCAACATGGAAGTTCTGGGAGGAATTCATCAATGGAAGAAGGAAGATGAAGGGATGGAGGGATGTTACAGAGTGAGGAGGCCACAGACACTAAGGGAACTTGCAGGATAAGAAGGCAGCCAAAGCATATTGGTGAAGGGAGAAGTTCAGAAGAGCTGGAAAAGGAATGAAGGATGGCTGATCTGAGCACCCTTTCTGAAAATGAAGGTTCCAGGAAGAACTTATCAATGGGAAGAGGGCACTATGGAGTTGGGGGAGAGGAGAGAGAAAACAGCTGAGAGAAGGTGATAAATCTGTCCTAAAATGGAGCATGATTTTTCTGTTTTTTTGGGGGGGGGGGAGTGAGGGGAAGAAAAGTATTTATATGTTTATTTCAAAGGGTTTATTTTTTTCCTTTTTAAATAGTCAGGGCTGGTGAGAAGTGGTAAGAGGGAGAGAAAATAAATGTTTGTTAATTGACAAAAAATTTGGTTTTTTTTGAGGCAGTGAGGGTTATGTGATTTGCCCAGGATCACATAAGTAGTATCTGAGGCTAATTTTGAACTCAGGTCCTCCTCACTTCAGGGCTGGTGCTCTATCTACTGTTCCACCTAGCTGCCCCTAAAAATTTCTTTAAAGAAATGTCCATTTCATTTTTATATTCTCATTCCCAAGGATGTTTGGGGATTAAACAGTTAAATTATTTATAAGTGTGTACCTCAAAAGATCCTTATTGCTTATTTGGATTTGAGGAACCAATCTGTTGCCTTACATTTATTTACTCTGATATTTCAGAAAAAATACAAGGAAGAGAATGGACCATGAATTCCCAGCCCACCTCCATGCCCCCTTGCTATATTATCAAGACACTGCTTAGAGAGAAAAATGAAATAAAATAAAAACCTTCACCATTTTTCAATATGCCACCCCTAAAGCAAATCTGGCATTGGGAACTGAAGATAAGGTAACAGGCAAAAGCACTGCTATGTTGCTTTCAGAAGATTGTGCTTACATATTCATGCTCTGAAAGGATTTCTGTCTTAGAAGCTTCTGTTCATCTAACCAGATACTTTGCAAGTAAAAAATGCATGAAATTTAAACCTGCTTTTCACATGGCCATTTTTTATGGCCTACCATTTCAGCATTGTAACAGGGGTAGACACCAATAAATGTAGAATGTGATGGATTCAATTGCAATGCAGCCTGGATGCATATGGAGGTAGTATTTGCCCTTCAGTGCAAATCCATTTTTATGTCAAAGGGAATCCATTGAAATTAATAGGGCATTATCCAAGCAATAAGTACCACTGTAGATACAATGCAGGGTTTTCCAGTGAGAAGACAGATTTTCTCTAAATAATGTGCAAAATAAAAATGGTAGGGAGGAGTAAGAATGAGCTAATTTATTAAGAAATGATAAAAAAATTAATATCCTTCAAAAGGAAAGATGGGTCTTTTGGATGGCAGCTATGAAGAATCAGACAGATGCAAGATCTATTGGCATTGTGAAGTGAGTGATCTTAGAAAACTATAGAAAGAGTGAATTTAGACACAGGAATCTAGATTATTGGCAAAAACATCAGAGATGGAGCCAAAATCTTTGTACATAGATATGAGTATAATTTGCAGACCAACAAACTAACAAAATAAAAGATTTCTCCAATACTCAGGACCTCTGAAACCTCTCCAAAATAGGAATTATGCACAAATGATAAAAACAATTTTTCATGTCTCCACTGTCTAGGATACTAAGAAACCAGAGAAGTAACAACACAGTGAACTAACAGCAGAGAAGTCCCTAGCCCCTAACTTGTGATCACTTAGTACTCTCCCTGCCACCTTCTATCGCTCTCCTGGCAACAGGGCTATATGAGATGACCAGGTACTTAGAACTCACATCTATGCTTTGACCCCTCTCTCTTTCTCCCTGTGCCACAGAGGTCCAAATGGGAAAATTTTGCTCAGGCTTCAATATCGACAGAGTTCAGTAAGAGCATGAAGGAACAGAGGAAACAGGAAAATGACATGCACATGGCTGTTTGGTACTCCACTAAGCTTGAGGGAAAGCGCTCAGCATCCTATGAGACAATTCTGCTCCCAAGAAGAAACTAGGCTGGGGAACTATGAATTGCCCACCATGGGCAATTTGAGATAATTTGAGATCCAACCTCCAGGAAAGTGCCATCAAAGGAGAGGGAGATTTTTTTTAAGTGGGCAATAGAGGAAAATGCGAGGAAAAGACAGATCTCAGTTAAATACCATGAGCATAAGCAGATAAACTAATAGAAAATATAGTAACAGCAGAAGGGATTCTGGCCTTCAGATAAGGGTAAATTATTTTATATATCTATGAATAAATATTGCAAATCAATGGAAAATGAAGAAACACCTGATGAGGCAGAGAATTTGATGGATCTTCCAAAGAGCAAGGAAGATATTCCTGGTTTATAAAAGAAGTAAGAATCATAAAAGCAGAATGCTGCACAATAATAATAACTCTAAGAATAGAAATACCTTGAATGCACAGCAAGCTTCACCATAGAAATAAAAGAGAAGATAACTGATTGAGAAGGCAAATATACTGAAGTGAAGGACAATCTGGAAGAAGAAAAGTAAAAAGTAATAATATTTAAAAAACCCATTTTTCCATACAAACAAAACTTGCTGATCTTGAAGCCAAAGGGCAGACAGACAGACAGATAGCTAGATAGACAGACAGACAGATAGCTAGCTAGCTAGATGATAGATAGATAGATGATTTGAGAATCATAGGGCTCCCAGAAGAAAAGTCAAAAGACCCAATTACCACAATACAATAAATAATATAGAAAACTGCCCAGAAATTCTAAATACAGAAAACAGTATCAATCACAAGAATCCACAGATTTTCTCTAGAGGATAGTTTGATTTGTTGGTGGAAAAACAGTCTGTGTACACCATGGTTAGAGTTTAGTTCCCTTTGATTAAATCTGTTCTCCCTCATATTTCTCCTGTCAACATTCCTTCCTAGAATGAACAGATTTTCAGGAAGTTCTTGCCACATGGCAAGTATTTCTTAAAATTGACCTGCCCCATCACTTTTATTTTTTACTTAAAAATGGTAATGTTCAGTAATATTCAGATTTACTTTCACTTCCATGAATTTGCATTCCCAATCTTTTGTCTTCTTTTTTGTTTCTTTGGTAAGACTTACCACCACAGATTCAAAGACAGGGAATGCAAATTCATGGAAGTGAAAGTAAATCTGGAAGAAAAGAAACAAAACCCATTAACACTGTTGATTATAATCAACTTTGCTGATTATTTCCTATTTATTTTGTATATAGCTTGTATGTACATTGTCTTTTGGATATTATTTTCCCCCATCAAATTGTGAGTTCCTCAAAGGCAGCAACTGTCTTTTGCCTTTCTTTTTATCTCCCGTGCTTAACACAGTGTCTAGAATATAGTAGATGCTCAATAGGTGCTTACTGACTTACCACCTAACAGATGTCAACTTTTATTTCTCATATTATTTGTTATTTGGGGCAATTTTATATTTTTGTGATTTGCCTTTTTATTTTGAAAGCTGTTCATATTCTTTGACCACATCTATTAAGGAAAGGCTCTCAATTTTATACCTTTGTATTATTCCTCTATATAACATATATTAGACCTATATCAAAGCTATTTGACATGAAGCACCTATCCCATCTCCCATAGGATAACTTTTCCTTCGCTGCCACTTTTCCCCTATTCTCAAGAATATTCCAACCATGCTGTCCGCTCAAAAATATTTTTATTCTATTCTTTAAAGATTTAAATTCCAAATATTTTAAACCATCTTAAATGTTGTTTTAATTAACTGACTTTTCAGAGGGAAATCTCCTTGACAGAAAAATTTCAAGAGAAGAAGATGTTTGCATTACTGAAGTGCAAAACCCATGACACAATGTTCCAGGATGTTTGTATGTTGCCTCCCCTCCATGATATTGTCACAAGTTTCAGCAGTGGCACAAGGTATCATTACCTTCCTATATATATATATGTATATATATATATATATATATATATAGGAAGATAATGAATATATTGGGCTATTGTGCTATGATTCTATATTTTGATGACTTTGATAGCTCTGTTGTATCTTTTGCATTTTCTGTGGTGAAGGGAAAAAGGTAGTCTTATTGAGTACTTTTATTAAAAATTGAGTACTTTTTTTTTTCTTTAGTGAGGCAATTGGGGTTAAGTGACTTGCCCAGGGTCACACAGCTAGTAAGTGTTAAGTGTCTGAGGCTGGATTTGAACTCAGGTCCTCCTGACTCCAGGGCCGGTGCTCTATCCACTGCACCATCTAGATGCCCCCAGAATTGAGTACTTTTATGAAAAAGGACCCTGTTACTTATGTTTAGCACAAGTTGGACACAAACCTTATCAAAGATTTATTCAGGATATTTCCCCAGAGTATATAGGTAGAAACATAAGGCCAAAGGAGTAATTACCCCTTTGGGTCAAGTTTCCAAGCTCAGACCCAAATCCATGTGAGCCCATGGCTTTGGAGAGCCCTGAGGCACAGGTAACATATGGATAAAGAAAAGAGACCTAGGGAAATTAAGTGATTTATCCAAACTTATAAAGGCAGTAAGCAACAAAGCTAAGATTCAATTTTGAACTAAAATGTCCAATCCAATGTTCTTCTTACCATATCATGCTACCCCTGGATTGGTCCAAATATTATGGAAAACAATTTAGAATTATGCCAAAAAAGTGACTAAGATGCCCATTGACCTAGAGACCCCACTACTGGGAATATTTAATAAAAGTAATAGTCAGCATTTATTTATATAGTTTTAAGGTTTGTAAAGTGCTTTACTTATGCTAGTTAATTTATTTTCACAACAACCCTTTGATACTTGTGGATGTGATATGTGTCCCCATCTTACAGGTAAGGAAACAGGATGAAAATTGTTAAGGAAGTAAAATATTGGAAGAAACATCTAGTACATGTAGTAGAACTTTTGGAAAAAGCAAAGAATTGGAAGGAAAATGTGTGTCAATTGATGGGGGTGTAGCTAAACAATATGGGGTACATGAATTTAACAAAAACTTAAAAAATTATCAGAAATGTCCAAAATGAGGAATTATGGGGAATATAGGAAAACTTACATGATCTGATGTGGAGTAAAAAATACCTACAGATGGAAACAGAACCTATACATGGAAAGAACACTAAAACAAAACAGAATGTTGTATAATTATGATAAGCAACCTTAGGCCCTGAGAAGAAATAAGTAAGTGCATCTTCTTTCTTTATTAAAGAGGTGAGGGACTGTGGGTTGAAGATGTGGCATACACTGTTAGACCCAGTTTTCATGTTTGGCTGAGCTTTTTTTTTTAAGTCTTGGTTACAAGGGAAGAATCATTGAAAAAAGAAAAGAGGAGAGATATATAATTGGAAATGAATGTGATATAAAAGCAAAAGGTAGCAATAAAACTTTTTAAAAAGGAATAATAAACTTCTCAGAGTACTTTGAAGAAACATCCTATAAATCTAAATGATTGGTATAGGAATAAGAGTGAATAAATTATTTATACATAGCTATAACATAAACCACAGAAATCATGGAATTTTAGAATTCAAAGGAACCTTAGCAGTACATAGTCCTACCTAGAGCTGACAAAGAATTCTTTACAAAATATTGAGAAAGTGGTAATGTAGATCTTATTTGAAGATTTTAGAGGAGGGAGAACTATCTCCTGAAAGAATCTATTATTTTATTTTATTTTGGAAAATTGTTGTTAGGTTGTTTTCCCTTACATAAAACCTAAACATTCCTCTTTTCTAATTCCACCCATTTATCCTAGTTCTGACCTTCAGGGCCAAGTAGAACAAGCCTACTTATCTTTCTAAAAATAAAGGAATAATAAATACATAGATAGAAAAATAGATAGATAAATGATAGAAAATATTTTTGTTGTTTACTCAATAATCATTAATGACCCTAAACAGCAATATTCAGTAGCATATGGACAATGCAGTGTTCCAAAGGTTGAATTCACAGGATTCTCAGGAAGATTTGAGTTCACCTTCTGTCTCAGGAGGTGGCAAATCACCCTTTCTCAGCTACAATTTCCTCATCTGTAAAGTGGGAATAATAACAGTGTCTACCTCACAGGACTGTTGGGAGGCTCAAATTAAATAACATCAGTAAAAGTACTTCGTACATCTTAAAGATCTATGTAAATACCAATATTACTATAACAAGAAAAAAAAGTTTGCCTATTCTTTTTCATAAATGCCAGTCATTGAGATAATTAAAAGCAGGTATCATGCTCCCCCAAGTCTTTGTTTCTCTGACCTAAAACTCCCCATTTCCTTCAACAAGCATCCACATATGGAGCACAAAAACTCCATCCTAAGTGCCTCCCCCTAGTTACTCTTCTCAGTCTCCGTCTTCGAACAATCTTTCCAAATACCCAAATCATATATTATCCAGGAAATCTCCACTGAATTCCCCATCAAGTGTATGTAATAGAATTAGTAGCACTTACAGAATCAAATTGGAACAATTCCTCAATTAGGAAGGAAGGCCCTTCTCATCTTCCTAACATTGATAGGAATTATTTCAAATAACCAAACAGAAACAAAGCCAAATGGAATGAGAATTGGGCATTTGGTTTTGAGTAGGAGATCACAGTATCACAGAATTAGACCTAGAAGAGACCTCAAGGATCACATAGTTCGATCCTCCCAGGAAACTGAGGCTCAGAGATGTAATGCTAATTGGCCAGTCATAACGGTAGTGAGAGGCAGGGTCAGGATTTTAATCCAAGTTCTTTTTCTCCAACTCCAGAGCTCTTTGCATAATTGAGAGAACAAAGGAAAATATCTCTAAGAAAATATCCATGCATGAAAGGGAAGATCTATTTCTATAGCTTCATAGATATAGGTAGCTCAGTAGATAGATCTAGATTATATACATATAGCTCTATTGATCTGTCTATATGTATATATAATAATTCCTCCCTATCCCCTTTAAAAGTCAGCTTCTCTCTTTTACTTTTCAATGACTGTGACCTTTTGAGAAGTGAAAGGGCCTTTAAATGAAATACATTATATTGAAGCAATTTATCAAAATGTCACACAACAGTTGATGCCAACAGCTAACAAGATATTGTATTGCCTTCTCTAATTGGGTTGCACACCCAATTATGGATGTCTATAAATGCCTCTTTGATTGGCAGTTTGGGAGTAAATAGAAACCATTATATATGAAGTCATTTCACATAAATATTTGTAAAAGAGGGGTGGCTATGCAATGAAGAGCCTTCCAAAAAGAATTATTCAGGGATGATCAAGATTGCCTGTTTTTCATGAATCTCTATTTTATAGGAATTTTCCCCTTCCCCACTGCCCTCCCCTCCCCCCAGCCTCCACCCCTGTGGATGGTAGCCAGTAACTGCCCACAGTGCTTTACCTTCAGAAATGCTCTTGGCACACTATTCTGCAAAAAATAGGAAGTGCACTGGAAATTACTCATAAAACATAAATACCACATGTCAAAGTCAGTAAGCTTTGGATGAACTATAAAGGGTTTCCATTATTTAGGTCTATGAAAGTGAAGGAAACAGAAATATGCCGTGTAATATAAGACAACGGAACCAGGAAATTTACAGAAGGTTCAATCCGTGAATTTGATTTAAATTGTTAGGTTACATTCAAACTAGTCCATTTAAGACATTAATGATGGATTGTGATAGTGATCTGGCCCAAGTTAGAAAGAGTAAAATGTCAGATTTCCCAAGGTTGCTCTACAAAGTACATATAATTAGTCCTTTTCCTTAATCTTTCCTGAAGCAAACTTTTGTACTCTCAAAATTATGTGACCATGGAAGACAAAAGGACAATGCATTCCACAACTAACAGAGATGCTTCTCAGCAACAATTATCTTAAATATTAAATCAGCCATGCAAATTAGCCCAAGTACTCAGGCCCACGTCCCAAAATAATTAAGCTGGGCCAAAGCCAAGCCATGCTCTGAGAGTTCTAATAAAAATTGAAATGATGCCTTAACAGAATTAGTCCTGATGCTATTGAAACTCACTGGCAACAGATGCAACATCACCATGAGGCAGTCTGGTCAGATTAGGTCCCTTCCCCCAGAGGGCAGTGAGGGAACACTTAGATAGAAACAGCCAAAGTGACTTATGAATCCATAGGTACTCACAGAGCACCAAAGGAATTTTATTAAGCCATGTGTGAATCTTTATCTGGCTTACTTCTGATTGGTACATTAAAAGGTAATTGGGGTCTGATTACCCTAGAATGGTACATTTGTAAAGGGTACAAGTTCTATTTTCCCTTGAGTATAAAACGATAAAATCTGTCAAGAACTTGAGAAGAGTCTCCAAACCACTGTCAATATGTACTTTGATACTTCTAATTGTGTGAAGATGGGCACAGAGGAGGATAGCAAAAAGTTTATTGGAAAATATTGGTTCAGTTTTGAGAAATCAAAGAGGCCAAATGTTCACAAATTACTCAGAAGCTTCCCATCCGTATGTCAATTAATTAATCAAACAATCAATAACCATTTATTGGGCACTTACTGTGTTCCAGGTCATGTACTAAATACTAGAGATAAAAAGTAAAAAAAAAAAAAAAAACATTCCTTTGCCCTCAGAGACCTTACATTCTTTTTGAAAATTTAATTTGTTCCATTACAATCATAGTTTGGCATTGTATTAATCAAAATTCTTGAGTGCTTCAAAGTTATTTTTCTCTATAGTGTTGTTATCATTGTACAGAATGTTCAAGGAATTTATATTCTAATGAGAGAGACACCACATAAAAATATAGGAATTTATGGGACCCATACAAAATAGTCACAAAGTAATCTTGGAAAGTAAGTCACACTTTCTTCGAGAAGAGAGGTGGAAGGCATTTGACATGGCTATCTCTGAAAAATTACAAATATTAAATTGGTTGAATTTTAACAGATGGAGAAAGACTGGTTGTCTATGTAAAAGTCATAGCTGAATCAGCTGTGTGCAGTCAAACCATCACATAGTCAGAGAAAAGGTCAATGTCAAATTAGAAAGATTAAAAGCAAGAAGAAGATATTGCAAACAATTATAACAGCTTCAGCTGGACCCATTCAAATGAATTATAAATCCTTCAATATGTGAAAGGGAAAAGAGAAAAAAATACTGAACTAGATCATTATTTTTTCCAAAAGCTTAACTAATGTGTAAAAGCAGTTACAACAACGAGAAAGCTAAAGGATCCCAGAGACCACATTAGGCAGCAAAAAATTGATGTTCTTTCCAAGCAGAGAGACACAACAGCCAAGGGCAATGCTGGTTTAACCTTAAAATTCATTTATAAAATACCATGGAAGACTGTGACAGAAGATTAAGAATAGTTTTGCCTTGTAAAACAACCAAAAACATTGAAAATTAAAATGAATCTATTGAAAATTTGATATGAGACCCAACTGAGCCACATCATCCCAAGAGATAAAACTAAAAGGATGGGGATAAAAATACATGGGAAATGGAAAGATACGATAATGCTCTGTAGTAATCTATTTCCATTATTGAGGACAGTGAAACAGGCATATTTGGATCCTAATAACTAAGTTCAGAAATTGAAATTGAGCATAGTTTTTGTCCTTTGTTCTTGAATAGGACTAAAATGGAATCACTAAGTTGGGGTCAAGGTAAAGTGGATACAACCATGGTTGATCAGACCAAAATGAGCTCAGAAGGCTCTAACACAGGATGGGCACAAATAGTCCTTGTGAATATTTGGAGTGGAAATGTCTCTAAATTTGTACATCTCATGTTTCTTTTGAGCTACTACAACTCTGCTTTGCTCATAGAGCATAACACCTTCCTTGATGAAGGCATGCCCTGCTGTGTGGTCCTATACTAGTGTTACTCATGTCTCACAATCAATTCCAAAGTTCTTCAGGGAGACCTCAAATATTCTTGTATCACTTCTTCTGACCTCCATGTGAATGCTTGCCTTTTGTAAGTTCTCCATAAAATAGTTGCTTAGGCAATGGAGGCAGGAAGAATGGTTAGAAAGAACTAAGTATGAAATGAGGAAACATATTTTAAATGTGACACATCTCAAAAGCATCAGGGATCATTTAAAGATCAAAACCTAAGACCAGCATACACAAATACTTATAGTATCTCTTTTTATGATAGCCCCAAACTGAAATCCAAAGGGATGTCTACCCATTAAAAAATGGCCAAACAAATTGTGGTATATGAATGTAATGGAATACTAGTATGTCATAAGAAATAGTGAAATGGACAGTCTCAGACAAAACTGGGAAGATTTCTTTGACCTGATGCATAACAAATTGAGCTGAATTAGGAGAGTAATTTATACAATAATTGCAACATTGTAAATAGAAATAACTTTGAAAGACTTCAGAACTATAATCAATGCAATGATAAACCATAAATCCAAAAGAATGAAGATAAAATATGCTATTCACTGTCTGTCAGAGGGGGTAAATATAAAATACAGTCAGAGACATGGATTTCCAAACATAGCCAATAAGAAACTGGGTTTTTTTTAGTTTTCAACATTTGTTTTTATAAGATTTCTAGTTTCAAATTTTTCTCCCTCCCTCCCCTCCCTTCCCCCCTCCCCAAGACAGCAGGTAATCTGATATAGGTTATATATGTATAATAACATTAAACATATTTCTTCATTAGTCATGTTATAAGAGTTATTCTCTCAGAGCAAAAAGGAAAAACCTCAAAAAAGAAAAAACAACAACACCAAAAACAAGAGAAATTGTATGGTTCAATCTGCATCCATATTCTACAGTTCTTTTTCTTTTCTTTCTGGACTTGGAGAGCATCTTCCATCATGAGTCCCTTGGAAATATCTTGGACCACTGTATTGCTGAGAAGATTCAAGTCTATCACAGTTGATCAACACATAATATTGATGATACTGTGTACAATGTTCTTCTGGTTCTGCTCATCTCATTCATCATCAGTTCATGCAAGTCCTTCCAGGTTTCTCTGAACTCCTCCTGCTCAACGTTTCTTACAGCACAATAGTATTCCATTACATTCATATACCATAACTTGTTCAGCCATTCCCCAATTGATGGGCATCCCCTCAACTTCCAATTCCTTGCCACCACAAAAAGAGCAGCTATAAATATTTTCATTCATGTGGGTCCCCTTCCCTTTTCTATTATCTCTTTGGGAAAAAGACCCAATAGTGGTATTGCTGGGTCAAAGGGTATGCACGGCTTTGTAGCCCTTTGGGCATAATTCCATATTGCTCTCCAGTTGGATCAGTTCACAGCTCCACCAACAATGCATTAGTGTTCCAATTTTTCTACAGCATCTCCAATATTTATTATTTTCCTTTTTTGTCATATTAGCCAATCTGATAGGTGTCAGGTGATACCTCAGAGTTGTTTTAATTTGCATTTCTCTAATCAGTAGTGATTTAAAGCATTTTTTCATATGGTCATAGATAGCTTTGATTTCTTCATTAGAAAACTGCCTGTTCATATCCTTTGACCATTTTTCAATTGGGGAATGACTCGGGTTCTTATAAATTTGATTTTGTTCTAGAAATATTTTAGAAATGGGGACTTTTATCGGAAGTACTGGCTATAAAAATTGTTTCCCAGCTTTCTGCCTCCTTTCCAATTTTGGATGCATTGCTTCTGTTTGTACAAAACCTTTTTAATTTAATGTAATAAAAATCATCCATTTTGCATTTCATAATATTCTCTATCTCTTGTTTGGTTATAAACTGTTTTTCTTTGCAAAGATCTGAAAGGTAAACTATTCCTTCCTCTCCTAATTTACTTATGGTATCACCTTTTATGCCTAAGAGAATTTGTTTTGATGGACAACACAGCTAATAGTGTTAAGAGTTTTTGTTGTTATTGTTGTTTCTTTTTTCCCTGTTAATTTACTTGTAGGAGGAACAGAAAAAAAGGACATCTCAAGGAGAAGCTTCCAAAGGAATGGTAAAAAATAATATGATGGATAATCTCATTATTTCATTAAAGTGATTGAGAAAATATAAGTAACTTCTGACCTACGTGCCTACTTTCTCATTTTTATAGGACATTCATGAGAAAAAACTCCACACACATTCAGAGCCTTCTTGTGAAAATATGAGAAAAGAATAGGCATGTTTGTACAAATGATTTTCTACAGTTGGTTGAAAGTTAAAGAAAATACAAAACCCTAATGTATTTATTGTGTATTGATTTTTTTAAAAATCTCTTACTGTTGAGCAAAATTAGTCATTGAAGGCTTTTCTCCAATAAGGAGTTTCTTATGACTTTTTAATTCTTATTAATTTTTTAATGAGGCAGTTGGCACAATAAATAGAATGTTGGGCTTAGAGTCAGGAAGACCTAGTTCAAATTCAGCCTCAGACATTTACTAACTATGGGAGCTTGGGCAAGTCTCTTAACCTTTGTTTGCCTCAGTTTCCTCAACTATAAAATGGGGGTAATAGCAGTACCTACTTTATAGGATGGTTGTGAGGATCAGATGAGATAATATTTATAAAATACTTAGCATAATTTTGGCATATAGTAGGTGTTATGTAAATGCTTCTTTCCTTCCTTTCCACTCATGAACGTGTAAAGATCTAATATATGATCATACATTTGATTATTGTGTAATTTGTTGTTGTTCAGTTGTTTCAGGTATGTCTGACTCCTCATGACCTAATTTGGGGTGTTTTGGGGTTTTTGTTTGTTTGTTTGTTTGTTTGGTTTGGTTTGGCTTTGGTTTTGGTTTTGGGATAAAAGGCCTGGAGTCTCAAGCCAAGCTTTATTTACCATGATACTAGTGTGACCTTGAGTTAATCACTACCAGAGCCCCAGTTTCTTTGTGTGTTTTTTGTTATTCTACAGCATCATTACTGATTTCTAAACAATTAACAAGATTTCTGCATTTTGGGTTTTCTTGGTAAGGATACTGGAGTGGTTTGCCATTTCCTTCTCCAGTTCATTTTATAGATGAAGAAACTGAGGCAAACAGGGTTAAGTGTCCTCCCACGGTCACATAGCTAGTGTCTGAGGCTGAATTTTAACTCAGGAGGATGAATCTTTCTGACTCCAGGCCCAGTACTCTAACCACTACTTCACCTAGCTGTCACAATTATTATGTTAAATAAGGCCTAAAATAAGGACATATATGCTTGCCTAAACTGTCTACTATAGATCTAAATGGAAAACAGTTCCTGTTCAATAGTGGGATCCTCCAGATGCTGTTGTTTGTAGCCAATATTGTATGTCAAGTCCCAGTTCATTATCAGGGCTTCTCCAGAAAGATATCTATTGATCAGCTTAACCATCATTACAAGAACAGGTAAGCAGATGGAACATGCCAATTTCCTACATTATGTTTTGGTGTTCCATGGCCAATACATTGAATCAGCATATAGCTAGGACAGACCCTACAGGCCCTAGAGATAGATAGTTTGGGAGGGCAAAGGAGAATAGCTATTGTATCTGAATTAGAATTCTTTTAAAAATTCTTTAGGAATTACATCTTTTTTATCTTTTGTTGCTGGTAAAAGTTGGGTTTATTGTATTTTATAGTTCACAGGTGTCTCATTAATCCAACTCTGACCTTCAATTACTGAGCTAGCCTAGATTAGGCAAATACAGCTAGGAAAATAGAAATTGAAATATTCAGGGGCACTAATAACAAGGGATATCAGAAAAGGCAAGGGGTGCCACTGAGATCAGCTTTGAAGGATGCTACAGATTCAAAGAAACAGGTGTTTATCAAAAGTGTATTCTCCCTGGGTTATGGGGCACAGGCTATACAAAAGCAGAATTAGAAGATGCAATGTTGTATAAAGGAACAATAGTTGGGCCAGAGGTCAGGGATGGACATATGGGTTGGACAATCACCTGCATAAATGTGGTATTGAAACTGCAGGAGTGAATTAGATCAACAAAGGATGGAATTTAAAGAGAAAAGAGGGCCAGGTTTCCTTGAGGGAGGCATATTCAAGTTTAACTAAGGAGCTGGTCAAGGAGACCTGAGCATGAACAATCAGATAGGATTGGAGGAATTCAAGGGAGCTGTATTGTTTCTTAAGCCAAGAGATGTTTCCTAGGAGCATGCCTGAGTTTGGGTGTGGGGATTTGGGGGAGAAGAAATAGTGTCAAAATCTATAGACAAATCAAAGAAGATGATATCATGATGTATCAATTAGTGATTTAGAAATGATCATTCAATTACAAAGGACTCATAATGAAAAATACTATCCAAATCCAGAGAGAAAACTGATAAATTCTGAGTCCAGATTGAAACATACTCTTTTCATTTTTTTTGCAACATGACTAATATGGAAATATGTTTTGCATGACTTTACATGTATAATTAATATACTGATTGCTTTCTCAATTGGTTGAGGTACTATAGGTTGGGAGAATATTTGGAACTCAAAATTTTAAAATATGTGAAAAATAAGTCTATAAATAATAAATCATTAAAAGAGAAATGAAGGTCATTGATGATTTTTGTCAGGTAGTTTTTCAGTAGCATAGCTGAGGGGAAACTGAATTGCAAGAACTTGAGAAAAAGGGGGTATTGAAGCAGGTAACTTTTTAAAGAACTATAACAGTGAAGTAGAGATAGAGACCAGATGTTGACTTAATGTATTAGAAAGGTCAAGAGTAGGCTTTTTATGATTGAGGAGATCTGAGTATCTGCTTTGTGGGTATATGGTATGAAACTATTGGCAAAAGTGAGTTAGAAGATTCATAAATTAGAGGTGATGACTACAGGATCAAGGTTCTAGAAGATGTGAAATGGAACAAAGGCCTTGATAGAGGAATTAGCTTCAATGAGCGATTTGGAGGTGGTAGTGTTCAGTCATTTCAGTTATGTCCGACTCTTCGTGACTCCATTTGGGATTTTCTTGGCAAAGATAATGGAGTGGTTTGTCATTTCCTTCTCCAGCTCATTTTACAAGATGAGAAAACCAAGACAGAGTTAAGTGACTTGCCCATGGTCACACAGCTAGTAAGTGTCTGAGGCCAGATTTGAACTTAGGAAGATGCATCTTGCTGACTTTAAGCTTGCTTCTCTGAGATTCACTATGCCACCTAGCTGTGGTTCTCTATCCACTGTGCCAACCCCAATGAGCAATTAGGATATTTCTATTCTAACTGAAGAGGAGAATAGAGATGGTGATGTTGCTAAAGTTTAAGGAATGGAGTAGAGGAGTTAGGGAAGGTCTCAAGAGTATGGCCTCAGTTTTCCCAGTGAAGTGGGTTATCTGCTCTAAGTGACAGATCTGGGAGTGGTGTTGGTAGTGAAAGGAGAGAAGAAAAGATAAGGATCAGAGAATGTGGGAATTTTGATATGGGGAGAGTCAAGGTGTTGATAAGTAGTAGGTGAGGGCTCAACTACTGTTCTATATTTTGATTTTGTAATATGAAATCAGCTCAATTTTGTGAGTTTTTTTCCTAGTAATACTCAGCAAGTGTAGAGAAGGAGTGGAGAAACTACATGGTGAAGATTGTCTAGGTATGAAGGTTCACAGATTAGACCTAGCAGAAGATCAAGAAATCAAGACATACTAAAAAAGCCAAGTTAAATAAGGCATCCTTTAAGCACCTACTTTGTGTCCTGGCATTGTACTAAGAGCTGGGGTTACAAAGAAAGGCAAAAAACCCCATACCCTTTTCTCAAGGAGTTCACAGTTTAATGTGGGAAACAACATCTGAACAAGTATGTACAAACAAGATATAGACAGGATAAATTGGGGATAATCTCAGAAGTAAGGTGCTAAGATACAGGAAGGGAAGCTCACTGATCCAGGATGGAATAACTAGTGAGACTTTAAAAGCCCAAAGCATGAAGTCAAGGCAGGCATAAAGTCATATGCAAGCAACTGAAAAGAGTGGGAATCACTGCATTCCCTATTGCATTTACCTCAGAGGGTTGTTATGAGGCCCAAATGAAGCAAGATACATAAAACTCTGCCTAGAACATTGACTGTAATGTGTTCCTGCATCATACAGCCAGGATATGTCAAAATCAGGACTAGGCTTTCCTTGCTCTGAAAACAGATATCTATCTACTATGGAACCTTGTAAGAGTGACCAAAAAGGATTGCAGGAATCCACATTCAGAAATACTCAGACTGTTTGAAGGGGTGGTTCTGAACATGTTTTTGTGGGTTCTAAGGTGCCATTATAGGCTGTTCTATTGCTAGCAATCTTTTCATTTTTATTTGATATTGGGATGAACTGTGTCATTTGCCAGTTGTTAACTACTTAACAAAGGGAAGTTTACTTTTACCCTAATATAGCAAGGATATACAGCAAGAAAATAGCTTCTCTGAGTATATCTATCCATCAGGGTAAAGGACATGATGATTCCTGCAGTCTTTAGAAATACATCAAGTCTAAGGGACCCTGTCTATGAACAGCTGGGATATTTATCCAATTAAATGACCAGAAAGCTGGATTATGGAAGACAAGGCCAATAATGTTCTGGAAACAACTTCGTTTCCTTTTAAGGAGAGCTATTCCCTAGGTATTAGGGAAGGAGGAGAGACCTGAGCCTCCACATGTTGTGGGTAGATGGAAAAAACCTCTATCATGAAAACAATGGTTTTATCAGTTGTGGGTTTTTAAATATATATAAACATATCTGCAATGCTGTATTAAATGTGCATTCAGATCAACATTATAGCACATAACTAAGGTGCTAAATTGGAAAATCTTAAACTGTCTATACACAGAAATCATCTCTGTCTTCAAAAGAAGATCTTCCTCCCTCCCACTCTGAGATTTTTTTTCTAAAAGGCAAATATTCATAATTGATTACCCCTCATTTTTATTCATGAGCCACGACTGGCACATGTCTAGGACTCTGGCAATGTCTCTGTCACTATTAATGTTGCTGTTGAAGTGGAATATTTACTTTGTAAAATTCCATCGTTAACCTACACTAACAGCGATCATTCAAGGAAGGAAAGCACTGAGAGAATATCACTGGGGATGCTAACAGAGAATCTGACAAAATGGATTCTGGAATTAAATGGTACTGTTTTCTGTTCATTTTTCTGTCTTTCTTTCTTACTTTTTCTCATCTTTACCTTTTCTCATTCCAGCAGGTATAGTCACTTTGTGGATATCCACAGATGGGTATTTTATATATTAAGCTCACTCCCTTTTCATATTTTGCTATTGCATTTTGTCTGGATCTATCCTTTGCCCTTACCACATAACATATGCATATGCTAGCCTCCCCCTTGGATTATAGACTCCTGAAAGGCAGGAGATATGGGACCTCCAATCTCTGTAGCACCATAGCTAGCACAGTACTTTGGCAATAGGAGAAAATTAATGAATAGGTTAACAGGAGAGGAATAGGGTATGGATCTGATATTGACTGGTGTAGGGAACTTATGAATGAGGAAATTCCTTCTACCAATGTAGGATGGTACCTTCCCTGCTATTTAGTCAAAGAATTTTTTAGTACACTCTAAGATGTTAAGTGACTTGTCCAGGGTCACAGAGCCAGCAGTGCATGCCCTTGAACCCAGGTCTTCCTGGTTCTAAGACTGCCTCTTTGTTCATTATTCCATGTTTCCTTTTATGTTCATAAGTTCGTAAATATTTTTAGAATGTAATTCTTTATTCCATTGAGAAAAATAAACTATAATATGAAATCACATACACATACAAAAATCCATCAATCCTTTATATTTTTTGAGGCATTTGGGATTAAGTGACTTGCCCAGGGTCATACAACTAATAAATGTCAAATGTCCAAGGCCTGATTTGAACTCAAGTCTTCCTGACTTCATGGTCGATGCTATATCCACTGCACTACCTACCTGCCCCTTAAGTTTTATTTTTAATTCTACTTTGCTTCTGCAAATATTAAAACTTGATAATACTCTATGCACATACATCAACTTATTGGTGGGGAGAGATGGCCAAATGTGTCAAGGGGAAGTTTTTCTTAGATATGAAGGGACTGAAATCCTACTTTTGACACTGTATAAGATGACAAATTTAGAGCTGGTAGAGACTTTAGAGGGAATGTAATCCAACTTTCTTTCATTTTACTGGTGAGGAAGGTGAGCCCCAGGGAAGTTAAGTGATTTGTCTAAGGTCATAGAGCTAGGGAGTGACAGAAATGATATTCGAACTCAGGTTTTCTGACTCTGAATCCAACATTCTCACTATATCACACTATCTCATCATGGCATGGAGGTGATCCTGGAATCTTGAAATCTATTCCAGCTGAGTACAAGCTCAAAGAGGTACTATCAAGGTACAAAGGTTTTGAATACTTGATCAGTGACAGATGGCATGTCTCTAGTGTCAGGACTGTTGTTGTTGTTGTTGCTGTTCAGTCATTCCAGTTATGTCCAACTCTTTATGACCCAAATTGGGGTTTTCTTGGCAAAGATACTGGAGTGGTTTGACATTCCTTTCTCTAGCTCATTTTACAGGAGAGGAAACTGGGGCGAGCAGGGTTAAGTGGCTTGTGCAGGGTCACACAGTTAGTAAGTATCTGAGGCCAGATTTGAACTCAGGTATTCCTGATTCCAGATCAATGATCTATCTACTGTGTAACCTAGCTGCCCAGTATGAGGACAGGCCAGCTAAATATTGAAGAGTGAAAAACATATTTAACTAATGGAAACTCTCTACTGAGGTTTAGAAGGGTTTCCCAGCTATGTTGGCAGAGGAAGATGACATGGACAAAATCACAGATTTTTCAAAGTATCAAAGTATTCCAATAATACAAAGTGTTATCTAGTCCACATATATGTATTCAGGAGGACCTGAGTTCAAATCCGGCCTCAGATACTTGACACTTACTAGCTGTGTGACCCTGGACAAGTCACTTAACCCTCACTGCCCAGCAAAAAAAAAAAATCAAATATATGTAACCTGGGTTCATAACATCAGAGTTGCCTTCTTTCTTTTCCTTTTTACTACCCTCTCCTCCATATCCAATCAGCTTTCGAGTCCTGTCAATTCTACTTATAAAACATTTCTCTCATCAATTACCTTATTTCTATTCATGGGACCTCCATTTGGAAGCATGCTGATAAATGTTTAACAAATGGGGCAGCTAGGTGGCACAGTGGATAGAGCACTGGCCTTGGAGTCAGGAGTACCTGAGTTCAAATCCGGTCTCAGACACTTAACACTTACTAGCTGTGTGACCCTGGGCAAGTCACTTAACCCCAATTGCCTCACTAAAAAAAAAAAAAGTTTAACAAATGGTTCTCTGAATTTAAAAAACAAAAAATGTATTTAGGATCTACTTTTAAATTTAACCTGCATTATTTTACATTTTTTGTTTGCTATGGTTTTTTTGGGGGTTTTTTGCAGGGCAATGAGTGTTAAGTGGCTAAGTGTTAAGTGTTAAGTCACACAGCTAGTGTCAAGTGTCTGAGGCCAAATTGGAACTCAGGTCCTCCTAAATCCAAGGCCAGTGCTTTATCCACTGCACCAACTAGCTGCCCCTTTAACCTGCATTATTAAATTTTTCTCCATCCCTTTGTTAAGTCTGGAAATCAACAAAACAATACACCAAGCCCTACTTTTTAGTGTTTTCTGATTTCTGAAAATTTTACCATTTGACTCTTATGAACAGGTTCAAGCTGGCTCCATCATCTTCCAACAGCCTCTCCATGGTTTCAGGTTCCTGTCACCACTCACCTGTAATGTTACAATCGCTTCTTAATCAGTCTCCCTGCTTCAAGTTTCATCTCAATAAAATTGCCCAAATAGCCCCAGTTTCTAGTATAATGTCTGCTGCATTGTAGGCAATTAATAAATGATTATCAACTGACTGACTGTGGTTGAAACAGATGGTTTTTGGAAGAGTTTGAAAGGAGTCACTCTATAACATTCTTCTATTTGGAGAACTTTTTCAACACACTCCAGGAAGGGATAAACAACTTACTATTAGGATGACTTGTCATTTGCATCATGAGTAATACTAGACCCTACATGGTGGCCTCCCTTTCTGGCTATGTGATGTGACTGTACATTGGACTTGGGGAAGTCAATACCTTCATACTGACTTTTCTGGGGCCACTGAACATTGGTCACTGGCTGTGCAGCCACCCCTGCCCTGGCATTGGTGTGGTGGCAGCTTTAGCTGGAAGGTGACGGTGACCCTAAGTGGCTGCAGCCTGGCACTCAGGGGAGCTGATGGGGACTAGGGGAGAACAGCCCCCCCAGAGCTCACCAGCCCCTCTGCATCCCAGGACCCAGGCCCCTCTGCCTCAGCTGTCCACTGCAGCCCCCACCATCAACACGCCCAACTTGGCCCCACAGCTAGTCCCACACCCTATATGCCTGATGCCATGGACATCTCAATGCCATGCATTGATTAAGCCTGACTTAGTTTCCCCTCCACATATTACAATGGCTGTTGGCAGAGCCACTAAGTTTGGAAATGCTTATTTCTCTTACTTCTCTGTTCTTTTATTATAACCCCATAATTATCTCAGGTGTCATGATAAACATAATGTGGCAATTGGCCTTGACATCTGTTACCAGTTATGTTAGATTCTTTAATTTCTCATAATGGCATGAAGATAATTAGGCAGATAATGCAAAAAGTGATGAAATCAAGATATAAATCCTTTTCTTAATTAATGTCACAGTTGTCTTAGCCCTGTATTAAAGAAGGATATACCAATATAACTTATGGACTCTTGCAAGTAACTTAAGGAGACATCCATTTTTGTTAGATGTTATTATAACTGAAATTAATCTGACAACTTTTATATTACACCTTCTCAATTTATTCTCCAGAGGGGGGTATGTAGCAATATTAAGTTTTAGAAAATGTTTCAATAAGAGGGTATGTAGTAATATTAAGTTTTAAAGAATGTTTTACTTTTTGTTTTTATCTATTTCATGTGTAACAATTGGACAATGCATAATTGTAAAAGCTCTAAAAGATTCTGAATTTCCTTAGACATATGTTTTTGAGAATTCTCATTGTTTGATTTGGTTATTGGCAAAGCTATTTTCTTTTCTTTTCTTTTCTTTTCAGTGAGGCAATTGGGGTTAAGTGACTTGCCCAGGGTCACACAGCTAGTAAGTATTAAGTGTCTGAGGCCAGATTTGAACTCAAGTCCTCCTGAATCCAGGGCTGTTGCTCTATCTACTGCACCACCTAGCTGCCTCAGCAAAGCTATTTAAAGTTGTGTTAAGATCAATTTTGTAGGAAATGTTCTAGCTGAGGAGACTTTCTAGCTGATCATCAGTATCTGAAACACTTGAGAGACTTCTCTACAACCACACCTGAAACTTTCCAGCTGAGACTTTCTGACTGATCATCAGCATCTAAAACAACTGAGATAACCATACCTGAGATCATGCCCAGAATCCAGAGCCAGAATCCAAAGCCACAACCAGATGGCACCTCAAGAATGATCTGAGATAAGACTTTGAAAGACTTAAAATGGACATTTTCCCGTTTTCCTTTTCCTATTACATATACTATTTGTAATAGCCACCTCCTAAAGGGGACTGTACCCTTTAGGTTTGGTTTTTTTTTTTTTTTTTGGTCAACTCAAATTCTCTTCTCTCTTTTAATTCCCCTTTATATTGTTAATCATTATGAGTCCAGTGGCTGAGAGCCCTCTTTTAAAATATTATTGCTTCATTTAAGGAAACCCTGTTTATTAATGAAGCAGAGGGGGGGATATGAGAAAATAATAGGCCCCTGCTTGAGGGGATTGATTGGATTAAGATTTATTAGATTGACAGCCTGCAATGATTAACTCAATTAAAGTTAATTCAATTAAAACCACACCTGTCTGACCCTCAGGAGGGTGTGTTCTCAGAGGGTGTGAACTTTGACCTCAACATGGGACCATCTTTAAGTCCAGTGAAACAATGGATTTGTTTGATGCTAGCCAATTAGCTTGAAGCAGTGTGTAAGGACCACCTCTCCTCCAGACCCAGAAAAGGCTTCTACACACAGTTACTCTCAGTTAGACTGTCTCAGGTGCTCTTGGTGGCAGAGGACTTGGAGGAAGAAGCAGGCCAGGCTGAGCTCTTTTTTTCCTCTAGGCTAGATAGGACTTTTCTTAACTTTTTGACCCAAGTGTTTTCTCTTTTCTAATTTCTAATATACTTTAATAAATGCTTAATGCTCCAAAACTGGTGCTAAAGCTTCTAATTTATAAGTAGCGATATATTAGAAACCCCAGCTAATTTTTCCTGAACTTGGGACAGAAATAAGGCGCTCACATATAGTTTTTAGCTTAGGTGAAAGATAAAAACAAAAAAACAAACACCAAGCTCTCTCATCTCTCTTTATAAATTCATTCAGCATATATCATGCATGACTAGACCTTATCCCAAGTTTGTCTCATTAAACTGCACTGTCTATAGAATCAAACATTAAAGGCAGACATATTTAGTCCAATCCTCTCATTGTACAGATGAGGAAACTGAGGCCTAGAGAGGTTAAAAGACTTGCTTTAGGTCACAAGAGAAGGGAGTTGAAAGAAAAGTGAAGACTTGATCCAAGGTCCTCTGACTCCTAAGGCAAAACATTCCCCACTATATCCCATTGCTTTCTGAAACTTTCATCAAGTTTTAAAATATATTGAATTATGACAAAGGTTGTTTTGTTTACAGTGATCATGTAATAATACCAGAGTCCAACTCACAAATATTGTGGGACTGATCGATCAGTTTATAGATAACTAAGATCTTACTCCCCCTCCCTACCATGCCCCCTTATCCATTTCAGTACTCAGTCCAAAGAAAGAGCAAAGATATAAATATACCAGTAGAGACCTGCAGTGAGATTTTCTTCTAAATCCCTATGGCCACTTTCTATTTTAGCTATCACATCATGTCATTTTATTTCTTTTTGAACACAAGGGGAATTTGAGAGTAAAAAAAAACTTTCTTCATTAATATAGCATCTCCAGTGGGTTGGTATGTAATAAAGAAAACAGTGTGGTTGTCTCTACACTACCAAAATCAGCAGTGAGATTTTTACTGCTATGGAAAAACTCAAGCAATGTTTTGATTGGCATTTTCTGTGCTCTCCCTCCCTCAAATGTGGTATTATAGAGTAGAAATAATCAGTGTATCTGTTGAAATGGAGTAAGCACCCACACTGTGTTAAGCTCTGTACAAATTACTAGGGTACGATACAGACACAATGAAGAATAGGGTCTTTGCTTTCTCAAAATTAATGTATAATTTAGCTGGGTATACAAGTACATACTTCCCAAAGAAAAAGGGAGGAAAGTAAGGACATTTACGTTAGAACACAAAGGGGAGTTCTAATGAAGAAAGAATAGAATCCTAGATTTAGAAGCACTCTTATGGGTTATCTGATCCCCCCACCCAACTTAATTGATAATAAACTGAGATCTATAAAAATAAAGTGACTTGCTCAAGGTTACATAGTAAGGAATTAAACCAGACCTCTATACCAAAGTTCTTCCTTCCAAATACGATGTTCTTTCCATTAATAATAGCTGAAGTAGCAGAAAACACATAAAGTTGAGTGGTGGTTAGGGTGTTTGTGGTTAATTAGGAAAGGGTCATGGGTTGGTGGAAAAGGGACTCTAAGAAAGAATTCTATTTGCATAACTACAAAGAAAGAAGTAAAGTTGTTTTATTAGAATGAGGAAAAAGTTTGATTAATGTAGAATGTGTGTGTGAGAGAATAGTGCAAAATGAAATGGAGTAATCGGTTGATTTAGGGTTTAGCTGAAGAGTTTATAATTAGCATTACACACATTATGAAATTATTAACAGTTCTTGACCTGGGGAGTGGCATGATGAACCTCACTTAGAGAATATGGTCCATAAGAAAGAGCATTGCATTTGGAGTTATGGGGACATGGTTACAAATCTTAGCTTTTCCACTTTTCCCTCTGTGTGAACTTGGGCAAATCATTCAAGCTCTTTGGGCCTCTGTTTCCTTATCTGTAAAAAATTAAATATTTGCTAAAAGTTTTAGCCTAAAATGGTTTACTGGAGTGTGGCTTTTGTTCATGCTACAGCTTCTTGAAGCCACAGGTAAGAGTTGGGTCTATCAGGTAGATACCAAAGGTGTCTTGAAAAGAACTTGACAGACCTCACATCGGAGATATTGGTCCTCCCTGAACACATCCTTTGTCCCTTCTGTGTGTTACTGTCCATTGGAGATTCTGAGTCTTCATTGAGACATGTGCTATGTTCCTTGAAACAAAAATAAATACTTTACCACAGAAAGATGATTTTAACAGTATAAAAATATGAACATTTACAAGTATCAATGCTAAAAAAGCATCCTTCTGGGTGTGATATTACAATATTATACATTTTGTGGAGTTGTGAGTTATACTAAGCAAATGACCAAAATGTCTTATATCCTTTGATCTAGAGATCCCACTGCTAGACATATTTCACAGATTTCATGGATAAAAAATGTCTCATATACATGCAAATATTCATAGCAATACTTTTTTATTGTAGAAAATAACTAGTATACAACAAGTGTCTATAGTTTGGGGAATGAGTATATCATGATAAAGGACTGCTACACTGTGCTATAAGAAATGATGGATGTTAAAAAATATAAAGAAGCATGGGAAAACTTACATGAACCGCTGCAAAGCAAATTAAGTAGAAACAGGAAAATAGTATGTCCAATGACTAGAGAATAATAAAAATGGAAAACTACAAAATCAGATGGTCAGACTTGCCCCAAAAGAAGAGTTATGACAGTGTACCTCATGTCTTCTTTTTCAGAGGTAGAGGACCATAAATGTGGAATATTACATATAATGTTGGTCTTAGCAGATAAATTGGTTAATTTTGCCTAATTTTTTTTCCTCTCTTTTTTATTCTTTGTCATAAGAGATGACACTGTTGGAAAGGGAAAAAGAGAAAAGTGATATTTTGGGAAATGATGAAATAAACCCAAAATATATCAATGAAAAATAAACTTTCTAAAAGCCATCCTCTCCATTACCCCATGTTATACTTCAAGTGGCTGCCTACTTGACCTATACCTAGTCTTAGTTTTGCTTGAGCCTTGGTCAATGCTTAACAATAGGGTCAGAGGATTTGGGGATCATAGGTTTAGAGTTGGAAGAGATCTTTGAAATTATAGAATCCAACTCCTTCATTTTTCTAGAAAGATCAACGAGGACCAATGTGGTCAAATAAATGTCCAGGGTCATATTGCTGTTAAGTGGCAGGATTCAAACCTAGGTCTTCTACACTCCAAGTATATCCATCTATATCTACATGTGAAAAAGGGAGAGAAGGGGGCAGCTAGGTAGTGCAGTGGATAAAGCACCGGCTCTGAATTCAGGAGGACCCGAGTTCAAATCCAGCCTCAGACACTTGACGCTTACTAGCTGTGTGAACCTTGGCAAGTCACTTACCCCTCCTTACCCTGCAAAAACCAACCAACCAACAAACAAACAAATGAAAAAGGAAGAGAACAACAACTATTAGCGAGTAGAAGAAAGAAAAGAAACCATAGAAGAGAGAAGTAGCAGTTGAAACTATAGAGCTAGTATATGTATTTTTTTAAAAGTCATAGAAGCCAAGGGTGGAAAATTATACTTATTATAGGATCATAGGCATTAGGGATGGAAGCAACCTTTGAAATCTCCTTGTTCAATATTCCCATTTTGTAGATCAGAAAAGTGAGATGACTTGCCCAGAATTTGAACACAGTTCCTCTAATACTAAAATTAAGATTCTTGCTACATTTAAGAAAGCAGTTAGTTTAGTACCTGATGCATAGTAGGTGTTTAATAAATGCTCATAGATTTATTAAAAATTTAAGAAAGCATTATAGAGAGGTAATAATTCAAATATGCCTTGAAAATTCAAGTAAGAATCACAGGGAGGAGCCTATTGATTTCCCAAAATTGAAATGCAAATCTGTGTCCTCTTTATTTCTTACTCACCTAGAATAGTGTCAGGCACACATGGCTGCTTTAAAAATACTACATTCATTAAACAGAATTAAGTTCACAAGATAGTTTCTTAGCCAATCTGTCATCATGGTATTAAATAGAGGATTATATACTTGGGAACTTATATGAATTTCATATGCAAGCAATCATGTTGTCTTGGATACTAATAAATTCATAAATATTTTTTCCTCATTGGAATTAAGAAATTTGGCATATTATTACCAGACTCTAATTTGAGAGTATGAAATGTAATCAGTGGCCATAAAACAGAACTGTAATATACAATTTCATTGGTTCTATTTAATGTTTCATTATGATGATATCAATTATCATGCACTTATTTTGGTTTTTGATAAGGCAGATACTTAGAATTCTGCCTTTGATTTTTTTTAAATTGGATCACGCTTTGGAACACGTACGAACTTTTTGTTACTAGAAAAAAGATCCTGCCAGTATGCAGTTGAGATGCCTTTCCCGTCTTTAATCAAAGAATGTTTATTTTGTATTCCGCTTTCCGTTTTGTTTCTGCCCTCAACTTTAGGCTTCCCAGAACTATTTTGCCATATATAGCAATGCAGATGTAAGTGAACTTCATTAGAGAACATCAAAGACCATATTAAGAAGCCAAGTGATGTCATATTATTATTCAGCATACAAAATAAGCCTCCATTGTGAAGGACACTGATTATGACTATTATGCCAATGAAAGCAGTATGGGAAAATTAATGAGTATCACTGTCTACAGTATGGAAAATAGACTCAGTGCAAGGCTAGAATATAACTTGTTCCCAGTCAGGTCAAATTAAGACCTGATACATGCATCTAAATGTTCAGTATAGTATGATGGGAAGAGGCCCAGTTACATGCTTCTGAATTTATTAGGTGGTAAATGTCAAACTCCTTACATTCTATCTATTAAAAATAGTTATGGGGGAGTTAAACCACAAGCCACCAAGGATGCAAAAGCCCATATGCACTATTTGGGTGTCCCCTTATTCACTGGCATCTGGAAGCTTAGTCATCCTTCCTTAGATTGTCTACTATTCATAGAAACATGGAATGTTAGTGCTAGAAGGGAACTTCAAGATCAGCTTGTCTGACCCGATGAGGAAACTGAGAAGGGAACTGACTTTCCCAAGGTTACAGGAAAGTTACTAACTTTTGTGTTACAAATTGTCATCTACTTCCTTATATCATTATACATACATACATGCACATACTCTTTTTTTGGAAATGGGAAAATAAGGAACTTTTGGAAGTTACCTTCAATAGACCACATGAGAAAGTTATAAAATATATAGTCTTCTTTATGTCCCAGGTGGAGAGGGCAGATATCATACCACAAGCATTAACTCTAGTTCCACTGTGTTATACAGAATGGGGAAACATAGCCAGGCCTTCCTGCTCCAATTGGAAAGATTTGTTGGCTTCACCATTCGTAATGAATTCAAATGACTTCTTGATGGTCTTTGCTCCAGAGCCCTGTCTACCTACTCCCTTTCAATTTGTCTAAGGCTTGCAGATTCTTCCTTCCATATAATGAAGTCTGTTTTGTCTTTGATGATCTCTATTTTTTGATAAAGCATTCTCCCCTAAGACATGGTTGTGGAAAATGGATATTTAACCTGATGTTTTTCCTTGAAGAAACTCTGTATCAATCCTCTAAGATTATTTAAATAATGTTATATATTTTTAAATAGTACACTTAATGTTACAGTTCCATTTATTTCTACATTAAAGTGAATTTTATTGATATTTCACTTTTACACAATTATTTTTGGTGGGGACCTCTTCTTCCTCTCTTTGTGATAAAGAAAAAGTAATTAATAAAATTATGTGATGCAGTGGCCACAAGAAGAAAACAATGTCTATGGCATTCTGCCCTAGTAGTTTCTCTCCTCTCTGCCATGAAAAGGGAGGCTTATTCATTGTCTTTTTTGAGGGAGGACCAGATTTGGTCTTTTCAATTACTGAGTTCAGTTTCCTTTGAGTGATTCTTTTACTTACATTGTTTCAATCATTCTGTGTGTGTTTATATTGATTCTGTTTATTTTTCTTTGCATCCATTCATGCAAATCTTCCCATGTTTTTTTTTTCTGGATTCCTCAAATTCCTCATTTCTTACTGTAGAGTAGTATTCTAGTCCCTTCATATACCACAACTATTTTAGCCATTCCCTACTATTGTGTATGCACCATTGAATGTGCTTTGTTTTGTGGGTTGTTGTTCATATGTACCCACTCTTTTCCCCCTTGTTCACTACTACCAAGAATGTTGATATGAATATTTTGATATATATTAGACTATTGTTTCCATCTTTGAACTTCTTGGGACTATGCTTAGTAATAGGATTGCTGGTAAGAGAACATGGACATTTTAATAATTTTTATTATATAATTTCAAATTAATATCAGGAATTGTTGGGCCAATTCATAACTCTGCCACCAATGTATTAATGTATCTATCTTCTCACAGTACCTCTAACATTGACAGTTGCTGGGGTTTTTCCCAGTTATAATTTCCAATTTATGAGAAGTAAGATAAAACATAAAGTTGTTTTAATTTCTATTTATTTTACTATTAATAATTTGAAACATGTTTTGAAATGCTCATTTTTAGTTTACAATGCTTTTGAAAACTTCATATCCTTTAACCATTTGTCTCTTGAGGACTAGCTCTTGGTGTTACATATTTATAATTCCCTATATCTCTTCGATATCAGAGTTCTATGATTGATATTTGAATCAAAATGCTTTCTCACTTGACAATTTCTCTTCTAACTTCATTGATTTCATTTTTTATGAAAGCTTTGAAATTTATATAATGAAGGCTGTTTTGTCTTTGATCATCTCCTCTATCTTTTGATAAAGCATTCTTTCCCCAGCCATAGCTGTAAAAAAGGATCAAAACATCTCCATTCATTCTCTCCTGATTTTCTTTTTAGTGATATAATCTTTCATATTCAGGTAGCAGGTCCATTTTAAGCTGATTGTAGGGTATGGTCTAAGATGTTCTTCTAAATCTAATTTCTGCTAAACTACTTTTGCATGTAGTAAGATTCTGTCCCCAAAGGCAATCTGTCTTCAAGTATTTGTTGTTGTTGTTGTTCTTCTTCTTTGGTTTGTCAAAATTGAGTCTACCATAGTCTATTGCTTCTATTTAAACCATCATTATAGTTTAAATTAATTTAGGTTGTATTCTCAGTTTTATTTTATTGTCAAAGTCCAACCATGAATTTATCCAGAGTGGTCCATTTCTATGGGAAGAGATGACACCAGAGGTAGAAATACTAAGAGCAATGGGCTATTGATCAGATTGTTGGTCATCTATTCTGTAATGATAAGAAAAACAATTTACATTCTGCTTCAAAGTTTGCAGAGTGCTTCACAAATATTAACTCATTTTATCCTTACAACAATTTGGAGAGGTAGGTGCTTCTATTAGCCCCATTTTACAGATAAGGAAATTGAGGATGACTGAGGTTAAGTGTTTTGCACAGGGTCACATGTTCAGTAAGTGTCTGAGGCTGGATTTGAACTCAATTCTGATTCCAGGCTCTCTGCTTTATGTGGTCTTTCAATTTTCCTCTTCTAGTCATTGCTATGTTTACTGCATTTTGAGGGGTATTTTTTTCATCTTTTAGTGTCATAGAGGAGCTGTGTTAAGACCTCTTACTCTTCTGTCCTCCTAGGATTTCCCACCCCTAATTGGTTTTAATGACCTATGGCTTTTGATATTGACCATACTTTAGCTATTTGCAGACTCTCTGATCTTCTGGTGAAGTCCTCCTATTTGACCTTGTTCTTTGAGCCCTTGGAACCTAATCATAACACAAATGTCACTTATTTTCTTTTGTCTTTTGGTATCGCCTTTAATAAATAACACAAAATCTCCTTGGTGTCTCCTCTCTGACTTAACTATTTCACTGCTATTTTCTACTTTTGTTTGGAAGTCCAAGATGAATATTTGATATAAACTTTCCTTTTAAAAATTAAATTGATGGCACAGGAAAAAACACATCCATGTTCATCTCTTTTGTTGCTCTACAATATTGAATACCAACTCTTCTGATCTTAGGATTAATGGAAATTCTGAGGTTTAAAACTTTCTTGTGTCTAACCTGTTATTTGAGCACCAAATCTGAGTCATTTTCTCTCAATAATCTAAGTAATTTTCAGAAGTCATTTGGAATCACATATATGGAGAATTTTAGATCTGGAAGGTACTTTAAAGAACAGCGAATCTGGGGTCAACTAGGTGGCACACTGGATAAAGCACTGGCCCTGGGTTCAGGAGGACCTGACTTCAAATCTGACCTCAGACACTTGACACTTACTAGCCTTGTGACCCTGGGCAAGTCACTTAATCCTCATTGACCTGCATGCACCAAAAAAAAAAATGCTAATCTCTTTCATTCTTTAGCTGAAGAAACTGAGTCCTCATGGCATTTTAGTGAAAATAATCCAGATCTCCTAGAATCCAGATGCCCTGTTCTACTGCTGTCCCTTTTTCCTGACACTTGCTACTCTAATAATTTTATTTGACCTAAAAAGTAAGACAGGTATGTCCACAGTGCTGGCCCTCTCTTGCCTATGCTGACCTTTTATTGATATTCCCTGTGTCAGTAGATTGAGAGAACAAAACCAAGAACTCATAGCCATCAGAGATGCTCATGAAAATCCTGTGGAAAGGGAAGAAAAAGGAGAGAATGGATATTTTAGAATCACAGATGCAGAACTCCAAGAGACCATCTAGTTGGATTCTCCTGTTGTATAGATGAAAAAATTGAGGCTCAGGGACATCCAGCAACTTGTCCAAGTGGGATTTGAACCCAGGTTATGTGAGTACAGAATAAGTGCTTGACGTACTCCAGTTCTCTTAGCCTCTGGCTCTGTATTAACTATCATGACCAGCTCAATAAATAGTTAAAATAACTCATGGAATTTTCAGATTGTCTCTACCAAAGAGATACTGAAGATGAGCTGCATAGAGGGGCTTAGTTATGAGAAGGCAAGGAGCCTGGAGAAGTCCTAGACTTGCTAGAAGCTTAGTTTTATAATCAACAAAAGAAGGTCCACATTACCAGTCATGCTAAATATTTAAGAAAAAGAGCTCTTTAATTCTAGTCCATTTGCCCAGGATATCTATAGATCTCTCACTCAAAGGATGGCTATGAGGCCTATGTCTCTAAAAGACACAAGGTATTGAAACAATGCTAGGATTGTAGCTACTCTGGTCCCACCACAAAGACTTGTCAGCCCCTGGGAAATGTCAGGACAGCTCAGATCCTTAGAGGTCATTGTATCTAAGCTCTTGACTTGCAAACACCTCTCTATCACTGCCCTTGCCTTTCGTTGGGGGATTTTTTTTTCCCCTTCAATTCCTTCCCTCCTTTAAAATATTGTCACCTTCCTTTAAAACATTGTCACCTGCAGTCTGATGACACTTTGGATTGGCCCATGGTGAATAGCATCTTGTCGGAATGCTTCTAGCTGTTCTCTAGGAAATGTGAAACCTTTTGGAAGGCTGTGTTGTCTAGGGCCTTAGATAATGGCTGAAAATTCCAGAGTTGACTTAAAATATATGTGGGCAGAATCTTAAGAAATGCAGTTTCTATGAATAATTATCATCCCTTTGGGAGCATGTGCACTGCTCAAACCTGAAATCGAACACATATATGTATGTATATGTATATAGGTATATATACATTTGTATTTATAATAATACATGTATGTATATATAGATATACATATGTATATGGGTATATATGTGTATTTATAATTATATATTTGTATATATTTAAGGTTGTTGTGTTTATTTGACAACTTTACATCTTCACTTTCCTGATGAATTATAATGATCAATATGAATATTCTAATAAAGAATTATTTGTAAGCTGTCAATGACACCTTCTTCATTTCCTGTGACAGGCAGATTTATAAATATCTCAAATTTTCTCCCAGAATCTTATGGTACATTGATAATTCCCAAACCTAGGTATGTTAGTTGATCTATAGGTACTGATTCCCTGAAAAGCAATCATTTCCTAAGACTCCCTCTGGTCTAATTAGTGGAATATTTCCTTATCTTTCATTGCTCCACAGAATAGCAACAGGGTCTAGAACAGTGTGCTGTCAGACATAACTTCTGATCCAGGATCAGGTACATTCTTAATATGATAAACACAGAATCACAGAATTGGAAAAGATCATCCAGTCCTATCACTTCTTTCCCCCCTCCCCTAAATACCTGTTTATTCTTTTTTTAAAAATTAATAAACTTTTTTTTAGTTATTTAAAGTTCTGAGTTCCAAATTCTATCACTCCTCCCCTTCCTCCCCTCCCCCTCGCTGAGGCAGTAAGCATTCAGATATGGGTTATAGATGTGCAATGATTTAAAACATTACCATATAGTCATTTTTACAAGAGAAATCGAATAAAAGAAAAAAATAAAAGAAAGAAAGTGAAAAATGACATACTTCAGTCTTTGTTCAATCGATATCAGTTCTTTCTTTGGAGGAGGATAGTATGCTTCATCATTTGTCCTTTGGGATTGTCTTGGATCATTGTATTGCTGAGAATAGTTAAGTTATTCACAGCTCTTCATCAAACAATATTGCTGTCATTGCATCATCTCTTTTTATAGATAGGGAAATTCAGACCCAGAGAGGTTGTCAATGTAATGTTTAGGAAGGGACACTGGTCTAGGAGTCACTGGAGACCTGGGTTTGAATTCTTCCTTAATGCTTTTTTTTTTTTTTTAGCTGTGTAACCATAGAAAAGTCACTTAACTAGGGATATGCTTGAATCAGATCTTCTGATTGAAAACTTTTCGGTGTGAATATTTGCATCTCTGAAATTGGCAAATGCTCCAAATCAGAGCTTGATTTTGATGTTTTGTCGACTGTCTAGCCTTAAGGAAATGACAAAGAAAATGTTAATAATGCAGATTCAACTTCAGAGCATGAATTATCTTTTCAGAGATCCAGTTGTTAAATATTTGCCAGCACACTTCTGCCTTAACCTCTCTGTGCCTCATTTATACTTTTAGGACATGTATGATTGGAAAAGGAGGTGGGCCAATGAGTCTTGTAATTTTGTAGCAAAAATGGGGACTACTATGAAAAGAACTAGGACTGTCCAAGGCATCAAGTAGATCCTATGTAGAGGATTTCTTTTATTTATAGAAAAGGATCATAAAACATTAGAAAATCTGAATGACTTATTATCTGCATGAACAGAGGGACTATAGAATGGAAGTTCCTTGAGAGAAGTTCTAAGAAATATTACATTTTTGTCTTCCTAGTCCCAGCAATTTGCATAGTGCTTGACAACTGTAGGCACTTAATAAGTATCTGTTGATTGATTAATTGATTGACTGAATAACCATTCTGAAGAGATCAGTGACTTGTTGAATTAATAAAATTTAAGTAGTCACAAAATCCTTTACTTGTATTATCTTATTTCAAACAGAGCAACAAAGATTTATTAGGCACTTACATGTGCCAGACATGTGCTATATGTTGAGGATACAAAAATAAATGAAGGCAGTCCATGCTCTCAAGGTGCTTATATTCTAATGGAAACTCATTTTTGGGGGGGAGGGGAAGTCAATTGGTGCAGTAGATAAAGCACTGGTCCTGGATTCAGGAGGACCTGAGCTCAAATCTGGCCTCAGACACTTGACACTTACTAGCTGTGTGACCCTGAAAAAGTCACTTAACCCATATTGCACCACAAAAAAAAAATAAAAATTCATTTGGCTCTTACAACAACCCTGCAAAATAGAAATTATTATTATTTCTCTTTTATAGATGAGGCTCAGCATGGTTAGATGCTTTGCCCAAGATTACACAAGCTAGTAAGTGATGGTAACCCTAATCTTTGGACTCCAAGTGCATGGCAGTTTTCCCTTTGCCATGATACCTCTCTATCAGAGAGAATTTCAGGAAAAGAGATAAGAACTAATGGACACCCAGAGTACCTACTCAAATCCATAGCCACCACAGTTGAGTTCAAGTTAAAAAAAATCAATAAACACTGCCTATATGCAGAGCAATGTTTTGGCACTGTGGAACAAACAAATTTAGACAAGATGCTGTCCCTAACCTTATCAAATTTACAATCTCATATGAGATTAGGACACATGAATGTATAACTATAATATAAAATAATGCCTCAGTACATGAATGTCAGGTCTGAGTCAATCTGGAAAATTCCAAAGATCCTTGGGTGAGCAGCTCAGTTCTGGAACAGCTCAAATCAACCAATCAATAAGAATTTATTAAATACCTAGTTACTATGTGCCAGGCATTACACTCAAAATTCTCCAAGAATTCAGGAGCTAAGCTGCTCCATTCTTCCCCTTCCCCTGCCCCTCACTCTTCCACCCAGGTTCTTCCTAACAAAAATGGGCCTTTCTCTCTGGCCCATTACCCTGGGTACCACTGCATCCTCACTTCAATCTGGATCTGGATATATCTTAGGGCATCTCTGGTTCTCTAGAATCTCCAGATCCACTCTATGACTTAGGAGGCAGACCCAAAGGATGGAAGATGGTAGACTCTAGTACATATGTGGGGGGTGGGAGGGGGGCAGGGAGGGAGAGTAAGGTCAAAGAAAGCCAAACATACACACATTTATGATTTGTACTGCTCAGACTATTGTGTGTGGATGTGTGGATGTGTCTTCCTCTCTGATCACTGGAAGTTTGATCAAATCTGAAACTCCAGATAATGTATTCCAAGCACATTCTTATTCATTTGCATGTAAATCATCACAGATGATGCTTTATAAAGATTTCTAAGATGCCTCTTAATAAGCATTTTCAAGCCTCTTTCATTTTTTCCTTAAACATTCCCTTTAATCTCAAACCCTAGAAGGTTCCAGTTTGGTTTGAAATGGCCAGCCCAGGGATTTGGAGCAGATTCTCATTTTGACAAGACCAAGCCCTCCCAGTCCTACTTTTCATCTGGCAGTGATTGCCTCTGAATCCCTTGACCAGACTGATGAAGAGTCCCTGTTGTCAACTCATGTCTCCCACTGGTACTTTAAACTCATTGGCTTTCAAAACAATAGTGTTTTCATGTTTTAAATGCTCATTTACAAACCGTTTCTCATCTCTCTAGTCTCTCAGCAATGTTCCCTCTGAGGCCTCAGTGCTCCCAGGGGAATTTTCACTGGCTAAGGAATAAGTAAGCAGGAGGGGGTGGGAAGAACAACCCTCTTCTGATAAACTCTCCCAGCTGACAAGCCCTTCCCCTCCAACTCCATTCACTTAGATAAAGGCACAGTTCACAGGTTTAACCAGTTGCCTTTACCTAGAAAACAATACTGTGGTATAGCCACAAATTACAGGGAGGGAGAGGAGGGGGAAGACATAATTAAAAAATATTTTCCACAGCTTTCGAAAAGAAATATTATGCTTCTTCCCACTGGCGACTCCCTCATCCATATATCCCTTGCTCACTCAATTTTCATCAAAATGGAGATTCATTTTTTTCCTGTTTTTCCTGTTTTTTAAGAGTCCCTTCCAATAAATCCCTATTAAGGCTCGTCTGCATGTGTCCTGTACATTTTTCTATTTATAGAATGATTTTTCACATTAGCCCACATCTACTGATTCACATTTTGCAAATTTGTTGCTCAGGGCATTGTAAATAACATGGATGATTCATGTGAATTCAAGCATAGCAAGAATGAGAGTCAACTTTTGAAGTCAACTGAAGTCAGCTGGCTGAAATGGCCTTCTGTCATACTTTCCTTCAACCTTCTCCTCCAGATGGAAAATGCATTAATATATGTACAACAAATAAGACTTAAAGCAATCATTATCTTTCCCTCAAAGTGTGCCTTCCTTCCAAACTTGTTTGTAAGCCCCAAATGACTCACTATTCCTGCAGGTCTTAAGACTCCTAAAAGGAGAGTAATCACTGACTTCGGGGTCCCATATTTAGTTTGTCCATAAGTCCTGAAAAAAAATGATAAGTATATTTGTATGGAGGATGAGAGATCCCTGAGAGCATATTCGCTTTATCATCTTGACAAGAGAAAGCAAACTCAGGTGCCAAAGATCCTTGGAGCCAATACTAATATATCAAGAATATTCCCTTTGTTTCATAGGATTATGGACCATATATTTAGAGCTGGAAGTGTCTGAGGCAGGTTTTGTTATGCTGCTGCTAGTATCAAGATATGTATAACAACTTAATTTGAGGCAAAGAGTGGGTAGTACTTATAATACTGGATTTGAAGTCAAAAGAACCTAGGTTCAAATCCCACATCAAACTAGTTGTATGACCCTGAGCAAGCCACTTTGTCTCTTTGGGCCTCAGTTTCCATATTAGTGAATTAATCAATAAATATTTATTAAGTGCCCACAACATATCAGGCACTGTGCTAAGCATGGAGGATACAAAAAGAGACAAAAGGCAGTCCCAGCTCTAAAGGTACATATAATTTAATAGGGGAAACAGCATAAACAAATATATACAGAGCAAGCTATATACAGGATAAACAGGAAAAAAAAATTAGCAGAGAGAAGGCACTAGAATTAAGAGGTATTGGGAAAGGCTACTATTAAAAGATAGGATTTTAGGGGCAGCTAGGTGGCACAGTGGATAAAGCACCAGCCCTGGATTCAGGAGGACCTGAGTTCAAATCCGGCCTCAGACACTGGACACTTATTAGCTGTGTGACCCTGGGCAAGTCACTTAACCCTTATTTCCCCACAAAAAACCAAAACAACAACAACAACAACAACAACAAAACCCCAACACAAACAAACAAACAAAAGATAGGATTTTAGATAGGACTTTAAGGAAGCCAGAGAGCATAAAATGAGGGTCTTGGACTTGATGACATCTTAGGTCCCTTCTGGAGGAGGTAGGTGGCACAATGGACAGAGTGCTGGCCATAAAGTCAGGAAGACTCATCTTCCTGAGTTCAAATCTGGCCTCAGATACTTACTAGCTGTGTGACCCTGTTCAAGTCACTTAATCTTTTTTGTGTGGGGGTGGGTGGGGGGGAGGCAATGAAGGTTAAGTGACTTTCCCAGGATCACACAGCTAAGTGTCTGAGACCAGATCTGAACTCAGGTCTTCCTGAATCCAGGGCCGGTGCTTTATCCACTGCACCACCTAGCTGCCCCCCAAGTCACTTAATCTTGCTTGCCTCCGTTTCCTCATCTGTAAAATGAGCTGGAAAATGACAAATGGGGTCATGGACAGCCAGATACCACTGAAAAGACTCAAATACAATAATAACAACATACATCCCTTTTAGGCATAAGCCTATAATTATAGAGTAGACCATCACCACATGTAATCTTAATATTAACTACCTCCCTCACTTTACTCTTATTAATGAAAGACACTTTGCAAATTTACCAGCAAGGTAGAAGCAAAAATGGCAGCTATGCCTTTTTGAGGTTATCAGGAAGGAAAGAACCAAGGCCTGGAAATTTTTACTATGGCATATCTACCCACCAAGGTCTTGCTCAGTAGCCAATTAAAAGTGTCATGATGGCCAATAGGAAACAGTTGGAGGTTATCTGCTCCTGCTTTAAAATATGGGGAGATTCTTCTCACCATTGCAATGGCACAGAAGAGTTACAGGGGACTCATGATGGAAGGGGATCTCCAAATCTAGAAAAAAAAAAAAAGAACTGTGGAGTATAGATGCTGATTGAACCATACTATTTCTTTTGTTTTGGGTGCTGTTGTTTTTCTATTTTGAGGTTTTTCCTCATTGCTCTGATTCTTCTCTTATAACATGACTAATGAAGAAATATGTTTAATGTTATATATATATATATATATATATATATATATATATATAACATATATATATGATTACCTGCTGTCGAGGGGAGGGGAGGGAGGGAAAAAATTTGAAATTGGAAAGCTTGTATAAACAAATGTTGAGAACTATTTTTACATGTAACTGGAAAAAATAAAATACTTTTATCAGGAAAAAATATATAGGGAGATGGGGAGAAGGGACACATACAGGGTAGAAGAGCTCCTCCATCACACATCTCCAAGGCAGTACCAACATCATCATCGTCACCACCAATAACAACAACCACCATCACCAAAACCACCTCCACAACCTCCATCACCAGAAAGTAAAAATACATTAAAATCCAATGAACAATTTCCTAGCAATCTGATTCCATAAATATCACTAGAGTTTCTCACTGCCTACCTAGCAGAAGAAATGGATTTGCAAATCTGTTCCAAGGGTTATATAACATCGTACTTATGGAGCAGTAGAGAGACCAATGGTAAGTCTGGAGTACTTTCCTCAGTCTTCAGAATACCAGGTGACTGATTACTCTGAAAAACTAGAAGAGAAACTAATGTGATGACACCTGAAAAATGTATGCAACCTTCTATGACTGAGGTATTTCTAATCAAAAGGTAGCAAATCTCTGGTTGGCATTTTATATTTATATTTTGCAAATCTGATTTAAGGTAAGAAAGGGTAGACTGATTTTCAGGTTAATAGCAACTTCCTATGCCTCCACATGTCCTCCCAGCTATGAAGAAATTTTTTTTTTCTTGTTTTGACCTGTGTTTTCATACGTGTCAGACCTCCTGGTCACCACTGAAGTATAGGAATTTACAACCCTGGAGAGTTGCCTGTGAAACTGAGAGGTTAAGTAACCTGTCCATGGCCACATAGTTTGTTGTTGTTGTTCAGTTGTTTTCAGTCTTCATGACCCTGTTTGGGGTTTTCTTAGCAGATACTGCAGTGGTTTGCCATTTCCTTCTCCAGCTCATTTTACAGATGAGGAAACTGAGGCAAACAGGGTTAAGTGACTAACCCAAGGTCACATATCCAGCATATGTCTGAGGACAGATTTAGACTCAGGAACATTGAGGCTTCCTGATTCTAGGCCTGGTGCTCTATCCACTGCTCCACCCAGCTGCCAGAGAATGTAAGCTACAGCCTCTTTTTCTAATTTTATAATGATGGCTGACCACAAAGAGGAAAGCTGAATCTCCATCTTCTCATCTTATTCTCCTCGATAAATGCTTAAAAGTCTAAACTCTTGCTAAAGTTTATAATTTATTTGCAGCCACTCATTAGATATTTTAGACAGACTAGCTAGAATTTTAGCCCCTTACAGATGGCTCTACCATCCAGGTGAATTGGCTTTATTGTTCTTTACACAGGGATCCATCTCCTACCTCCATACCTTTGCATAGGCAGTATCCCATGCCTGGCATGCATCTTCTACTTGCCGCCTATTAGAATCTGTAGCTTCTTCTTAGCTCAGATGTCACTTTCTTCATGAGGCCTTTTTTCCTTGTTTCTCCCCACCCTATTACTCCATTCTCCAGTCTCTCTGCTGAAATTGCCTTGTGTGTATGTGTGTGTGTATACATACACACACATATACATATGAATATGCATACACACACACACATATACATATATTTCAGAGTCAGGACTTGGATCCCAGTTTCCCTAGTTCTGAGGTCTTTCATCTGTTTGCCATACTACTTATACTCCCTTACATAACCATTTGTGTTCCTTTTACATTATCTCACACCTAAGCCAGGTTGTACAAATTCAATAGTCAGTGATGATTAGGGATGAGGACTGTAAAATAAAGTAACATTTTCTCAAGTGACCATTTTCATCTTCTTTAATGGACAAAGTGTAAAAGCATCCCAGGTACAGCATCCTTTCTCCCCATTCCCTCTAAATCACATATCCATCACTCGGAATTGTCCCACTCCATGCTTATTACAAAACAAAACGAGGTGAAAGCCACTTTCCTTCTTCATCAGAAAGCACCATCAACTTCTCTCTCAGACCATGGTAATCTAATCTTCAATTCAACAAAACCTGCATCTTTATGTAAATGCTTTTGAATGGCATTTAAAGCAGAACTTGACATAAGAACAGTTAAAATTCATTCCATTGCTACCTTTCTAAAACAATTGTCTTCCACCAGATGAGTCTGGGTGGGTTCAGCAGGCTTGATTTTCCATTGACTCCATGTTCAAGTGGTGTGCTCAATTGTTTCAAAACATGAACTAAAAGGTGTAAAAAAGAGGATGAGAAGAATTCTCCATTCCATTGAATTCCCTAAATTGCATCTACATTTATTCTCCATTATTTTTCTGAGCTTTTTTAGTTTTTGAGGAGAGCAGAGACTAAAAACATTGCTCGTGAGTAAGAACCTTTATCAAGGAAGAAATCTTTTGTCAAGTATTGATATTTTTCCCTGTTAAAGTCTGGGCTTCCCCAAGAGGAACAATAAAGAGAGAACATGAAGGTGTCCAGGTGAGTGTGTATGTCCTTTGGATGAAAGGGAAGGATATAGGGAGTATTGTGGTGTGGTGGAAAGAGGAAAGAGGGAGGAGAGACAGAGACAGAGACAGACAGAGAGAAACAGAGACATGGAGACACAGAGACAGACAGAGACAAAGACAGAGACAGAGACAGAGAGACAGAGAAACACAGGGGAAGAGAGAGAGAGAGAGAGAGAGAGAGAGAGAGAGAGAGAGAGAGAGATTCAATGCTTTCTGTGTGCCAGGCATGGTACTAAGTGTAGGGGATATAAACAAAAACAAAAAAAGATAGTCCCTGCCTTCAAAGTGTTTACATTCTAATGGGGGAAGCCAGCACATATATGGGGTGCTGAAAAGGTGAATGGGGAGGATACTTGTGAAGGGAAATAACAAGGAGACTGTAAGGAACGGCAGCTATGGCAGCTTGGCATCAGTCAAGATAAAACAAAAGACTCACCAGTCAGAGTTGTGCACACCAGGTGAGAAACCAATGTGTCTAGAAGGGTAGAGATGAACCAAGGGTAGCTGGGTGGCTCAGTGGATAGAGTTCTGGGTCCTGAAGTCAGGAAGACTCATCTTTCTGAGTTCAAATCTGGCCTCAGACACCCACCAGCTGTTTGCTCCTGGGCAAGTCACTTAGCCCTATTTGCCTCAGTTTCCTCCTTTATAAAATGAGCCAGAGAAGGAAATGCCAAATTACTCCAGTGTCTTAGCCAAGAAAACCCTAAATGGGGTCATGAACAGTCAGTCACAAGTGAAATGACTGAACAATAAGAGATGAACAGAGGGTAGGCTCAGTTCTAGGAGACTGAAGGAAGAATCCTAGTTTTGGAATCAAAGAATCTAAATTAAAATCCCAGCTCTATACTGACTACCTTTGTGACTTTGAGCAAGTCACTTTAATTTTCTGGGCCTTAGTTTCTTTTTTGTAAAATGAAGGAGTTGGACTGGATGGTCAATTATAGGCCTGGAGCTTTGATTCCACTTAAGTAAGATATATTATTCATCCAAAGTTCATAAACCAAGGACATTTTTCCATCTGTCAAAATTATGAGTGGCAATGGGGAAAGCAGTGTATGGAGAAGGGACTTTATAGGGAATTTGTTGTGTTTATCATTTAATTATTGGAAAAAAAATATTAACAGACTCAAATGCTTTTTGCTCTTTTTAATTCTTTCTTTTTAGAATTGGCATCCTACTTGAAATGCCTCTCCTCTCTCCTCTGCCACAGACTTCCCCAACAAGCAAGTGAACTCTGAAGCTCACGTGGCCAGATGTCAGTGTCAGACAAAGTGGTACAAACCATATTGCTTTTGCTCCCCACCCCCCAACCCAACCCCCACTCTTTCCTATGATTGGGAGGCTCTCACATTATACTTTCCGCACTTTTGTGTGTGTGTGTGTGTGTGTGTGTGTGTGTGTGTGTGTGCTGGCAAAACCTGCTTTTCACTTGTATTAAAACTGTCAAAACTGCCCAAAGGGAAAAAGTATATGTTTTCCCCTTGGTACCAAAAAGAGTGAAGAAGCATATTTTGGCAGTTTCAGTGTAGGTGTGAAATTTTTCACACAGCTCTACCAGCGAGGTACACAAGTCTGGCCCTGTTGAAGCATCTGATATTCCATGGATGGCAATTTCTTTAAAAGGTATGGCCTAGGGCTAAATTAAAAGATGGGGATTTAAGCTAGAAAATGATAGCTCTGCTGAAACAATTGACAATTACATGAAAGATGCTGTTGTGTGTTTAGAAAACAAATGATGCCCCCTTTAAATTTTCCCCATAGCAGGTTTTATTATAAAACAAAGATTTGGGATAATACATTTAAAGTACCTTAGTTAACAGAACCCACAGTAAAACAATGATGCAAAATATATTTAATGCATTATATTGATTTTTCATGAAAGTATATCAGTGAGTGAAGCACAGAAAACAATAAAGAATCACCCATGGCTGGGTTTGGATATCTCTAGACACAATTTATTTTTACATTTAAACCAATTATTGGGTTTGCTGCATTTAAAAATGCATGCCATAGATTCTTACAAGGTTTTTTAAAAATTCAATCAAATCAATTCCATTGATCTCCATCTTCCATATTAAACACCAACCTTATATTCAAGCTGACACATTTTGAAGGCCATTGTACAAGTGTCTAAGCAGGAATAAATGCCTTGATTCTTGCATCATAGATTTGGCTGCCCAAACACGAATACAAATATTGATTTTGATTTTAACACACAATTTACAGGCTGTTCCAATACTGATGCCATCCCAAGATTTGTTTAATAACAATGGAAATTTTTTGAAATAAAATGTTGGCTTCAGCTCCTTATTTCATCACAGTGGTATGATGCTTGATGAATGGTAGCTAAGACTCATCAAAGAAGAGAATCCAATTTTTAAACAAAACAGAGCTTAATATGGTCATTCAGTGACATATTGCATTGAGGATTTCAGAAATTTCTATGCATCTCTCAGATTTGGATTTCAGTGCATTGAGAGCCTTTCAGAACCCACTATGAATATAATTACTATTCATTTCTATTTCCACTGGGGATTTCAGCTACACACACACACAAAAAAAAAAATGTTCCTGATTTACAACTTCTTTTCAAAGTTCCTTAGGAGGTAACCAGTCCAGATGTAATAAACTTCTCAGATAGTTACTTAGCTAGCTTTTGTTAAGCACTTACTATGTGTCAGACATGGTGTTAAGTACTAGGGATACAAAGAAAAATAAAAATAAACAAGTACAAGAACCATCCCTGCTCTTCATTCATGGCTTATCTACAGTGTTTATTAGAGAATCCAAAGAGCTAGAATCACAGAATAATAAGATGAGAAAGAAATCACTTAATCCAGGGGTTCTTAACCATTTTTGTACATGTCATGGACTCCCTTGGCAATCTTATAAAGCCTCTGAACCCCTTAAATGAATGAAATAAGAAGCCTAGAATTCCAAAGGTAACCAATTATTTTGATATAAAATGATATGAATATATAATACATTCATATATCTACAATATGTGAGTATGCATGCGGATATCAAGTTTATGGATGCTATGTTAAGAACCCCTGCTCTAAAATAACATTTTCATCTTACAGATAGGTGAAATGACATATAAAATGGGGAAATGACTTGCACAAGATAAGGCAGTGAATTAATGGTGAATCTAGGATTTGAGCCTAGACTTCCTGATTCTCACTCTAGGACTCCTTCCACTACATCACAGACCCAATCTCATTCAGTTTCACACTTAGCAAGGAAATTCATTGAATCAAATTACTTTATACATGAAATGATCATGAGATTCTAGATTTAGAGCTAGGAGGGACCTTAGAGACCATCTAGTCAATTTCTTTATTTTATAGAAGATGAAACAGGCTTGAAGAAATTGGACGACTTAACTATGGTCAATCACGGAAGAAGTAATTGAGGTGACAGGTAGGTGGTATAGTAGATACAATGCTGGCCCTGGAATCAGTAAGACCTGAGTCTAAATTTAGCCTCAGACACTTATTAGATGTGTGACCCTAGGCAAGTCACTTAACCTCTGTTTGCCTCAGTTTCTTCATCTGTAAAATGGGGATGATAATAGTACCTACCTACCCAGGGTTGTTGTAAGGATCGAATGAGATAATAATCGTTATTAGAACATAGTAAGTATTATATAATTGTTGTTGTTGTTGTTATACTCAGATCCTCTGACTTCAAATCCTGTGCTCTTTCCACCCTCCAGTACTGTTTTTACTTTGAGATATCATCAAATTTTAATCCCTCATTTTACAGACTAAGAAACCAAGGCCTAAAGCAAAATGACTTTGCCAATGTTACAGAGTTTAGTGGCAAAACAAGGACATGTAGTTAAGTGTTCACTCACTATTGAGTGCTGACCTTACAGAACCTTTCATATATGGCTTCTGTTTAAATGTTTCTAATAATTCTCACAACAACTCTCATTGTTAGGAAATTTGTCATATCTTGAGATGGTGGGACTTTCCATTGTCCCCTCTAGAGCGATGCAGAACATCTTCCACCTGACAATGCTTCAAGTTTTTGAAGACCCATAGAATGGACCTCTAAGTCTTTGTTTTCCTTCATGCTAGCCATCCTCAATTTCTTAAACTATTCCTTTTGAGACAGGGTTCCAAGACCCTTCATTATTCTGGTTGCCCTTCCTCAAATTCACTCCAGGTTTTCCATGTGCTTCTTATCCATGAGATTCAAAATCTCTGAATTTCATCAGAAACCACATGCTGTCTACACCTTGTTGAAGCTACCCCACCCTTTCCTTTTCAGTTTTATTACTTTTGCAGATCCATAGAGCACTTAAGAATGTCTGCTCAGAACAGAAAGCCAAGTAAAATTTGACCATATTTCAAGGTACCATCTTGTCAGTTGCTTGAATAAGAAATAGGGTAAAGACTGGGTAGTGCCCTTTCTAGCTTTGCTCATCTAGGCATGCATACCATGTAGTCTTCCAACCAACGGTCTAAGAACCAGGCAGGGAATTTCTCAAATACTCCAAATAGCTGCACATCACTACAGATTATGACTGCTTGGATTTAGGGAACATTTTTTTGGCTGGGGAAACATTCCAATGGGATAGATTAATCTATGTAAACCACATAGCTCAGCCGAAACTGCTGCTCAGCATTCTAAATTGCCAGCTCTGTCTTCTTTCAGCACAAAAATGCACATTTCTTCCTATAATAAAGATATTTTATAATAGCAATAAGGCAACTCCAGGGTGTGTGGTTATCACGAGATAATCATACCCTAGAGGGATTATAGACACTTGGCTGTGCCTCATAACACCCCATGTGTGTGTTTATCTCATGATAACCACACTCTCTTTTGTATCTTATTGCCTAATTATCCTCTTCTAATGCAAAATACTAATTTTTTGTCTGAAACAATATGTGCAAGAATGCATTGCTAACAATCACTGGAGGACATTGACAAACAATGCCTCTATTACTCGAGACTTACTTCCCATAAGGAAATTGATACACAAGAAGCATCCATCCAGAAGCTTCCTGGGTCAAAATTTTAGTCTCTCTTTTGATGTGCTACTTTCTAAAATGGATGGCTCAAAGGCCTCGGATTTACCCAGCATTGCCATATGATCAATTGCCAAAGGGATTTTGCCTCAGTCTAGTTCAACTCTGAGGTTTCTGAATTCTAACTGAAATTCACAGCTGAACCACAGCCATAAGTAGTTTTTTTTTTTCACCTAAGTCAAGAAGCATAGACTAGCCCTTGAGGAAAATAACATAACTGTGTTAGGAGAGACACCAACACTATGGAGGAAAAAGAGCTTCTGAGACATTCATCTCATGGTGGTGACATTCAAGTATCAAGAAGAGAACAGTGCATTGGAAAGAATGGCAGATTTAGAATCACAGTACCTAGTTTAAGATTCTAGCTTTGTCACTTATTGCTTATGTGACTTTGAACAAGTCAAGTCACATAAGCTCTAGGGACCATAGCTCCCTCATCTATAAAATGGGAAGGTTGGACTAAATGAACTCTTAGCTCCTGTCCTGCTCAAAATTTATGATCCTATAATCCTAAACTGAAGGCAGGGTGGGAAGTCCATCTAGAGAAAAATCTCCCACATTCTAATTGTTAGGACCCTAGAAAAAAGCCCTAGTTGTCAATTCCAGTTACAACTCCAAGTGGAATTTTTCGATATGAAAGAAATGACATCTGGATCTTTGATTTTTCCAAAAAAAAAAAAATAGTTGATAGCAGAGATGGATACTGTGTCCATGCTTTCTTTTTATTCATAAAATTATCTATATGTTCTCACAGAAGTGATATGATTAGAAGGGGCCCTAGAATCTAGTTCAAATTCCTAATTTTCAGAGCAATCAATCAAATGACTTACAGACCAGTGAAGTGATTTGCCATGGCTTGCAACCTTATGGCTTGCATGACTAATAAGTGGTGGAATTGAGGTTATAACCTAGTGTTTGTCTTACCCTTATAAAATGGTGGATTCAGTTATCATTTTTTATTTCTTTCTTGTGCCACAGATTATTCAAGGACATCTGTCTCAAATCCTATTTTTAAATTCCATGAAGGGAAGGCAGGGAGTGTCTTGGTTTTTGCATTTGTATGTGAAGAACTTAGGACAGTGATTGGCACAAAATAAGTATTTATTAAAATTTTTTTTACATTCACCTACATATAATAAGCCCCCCCCTAATCAAATTACAAAAATATATAAAATCAATAGATGGTGTGGTATAGTAGTGAGAGTATGAGACTTAGAGGGTGAATTTGAGTTCTGCCCTGTCAGGTGCTAATTTATGTTGGTCAAATTACCTTCTCTGAGTCTCAATTGCTTCTTTGGTAAAATGAGAATAAAATAGTTTACTCAAGTGAGATGATCAGTGTTCTTCAAGAGCATAGGATTTAGAGCTTTAAGGAACTTTAGGGAACCTTGAATGCAGGGCTCAGCAAACTACAGCCTGAAGGCCAAATCCAGCCATGCGGTTTTTGTTTTTTTAACTGCCATGAGCTATGGTTTTTATATTTTTAAAAACAATACAATTTTTTACTTAAAAATGTAAAAAAAACCCCACCCCTTCTTAGCTCACAGATCTATGAAAACAGGCAGTTCTAGTAAAACAGGCTCAGGCTGAAGTTTAAGGATAACTGATTTAGTCTAACCTCATTTTCCAGCTTAGGAAACTGAGGTTCAAGGTGACAAGACTTGCCTTGGACTACATAGATAGAAAGTAGCATTGTGATTTCAATCTAGGTCCTTTAACTCCAAATGCAGTGCTTTTTTTCTCTCTACTACAACAAATTATAAAAGGGTTTTGTTACCACAAAACACTATGGACATGCAAGTTATTATTAAGTGAAAATGTATGCCATGAGTAATTATCTGTACCGAATGTCTCTGTACCTGAGCTCAAACATGCAAATCTTCTTTAATATAATTTTCCTTTGTAAGTTTTTGTCTCTTCAAGATCTCATGATGTTCATCTGTTTAGGTTACTGTAGACCCACCTTACTTTTTATACTTCTTTTATGTTTAAATTATTCAGAACAAAAATTATATTCAGGTATATGTAGACTTGACCCTTGAATAAAGTAGTAAGGTTGCTCTTGAAAGATCATGGGTGTTTATTATTTATCCTTTCCTTTTCATCACATCATTCAGATGATGAAAATCAATTCCTCCATCAACCCATAATTATGGGAATAAATTTTGCCTGTAAACTTGTATCACGATAAAATCTTCAAATGTGTCCTCATCAAATCCTCCAATTTGTACATACAATTGGTACCTATTTATCCAAGTCAAACAACAAACACTTATTGAGTGCTTCCTATGTGTCAGGCATTGTGCTAAGTGTTCAGAGTATGAATACAAACAGTCCTGCCTTCCAGGAACTTACATTCTGATGGAGAAAGGCAACACAGAAAAGGAAACTAAACAGTGGAGGTGGGGGCCTGGGAAGGGAAAAGATGAAGGTAGCTGCCATGGGGAAATTATATAGAAAATTTGGAAGAATCAGGAGTACAGCCTGGAGAGAAATGAAGCCAGGGCTGACTTGGGCATGCTTCTTACAAAGTAAGTTCTGGGAGGAACCAGCTAATCAGATGTAGTGGCTGCAAGGGTCTTCACACTTCTTGTGTGTGAAGACCAAAGGTAGAGTTCACTTCCAGGGTGAAGAGGTTTCTGGAACATTGAAGAGAAAGTCTAGGAGGGTCAGGAGTGCTACCTTGATAGATCGCATGAAGCCATTTCATTTAGGAACTTTCTGCAGTTCCAGGATATATGACTTTCTTTAGCCCCTGGTTGCTGGAAATCCTTTCCTCCACTCTGAGGATTTTGGATGGAATTCTGCTTAAATATATCATGGTTTTTCTTCTAGGATCTTTGTAGAGTCTTGAATCTACTTTAAGCACATAGCTGATACAAAGAACCATATGCTCCAGAGAATCATATGTTTTGGGGAGCTTTAGACATAAGAAAATCATGTTCTTAAAGGGATTCATGAGGGTTGAGGTATTGGACCTAATTGAGGAGAGTTAATTGTAGAGAAATCCCTGAACCAAGAAGGATCTGAAACTGAAGAATAATGAAGGACACATTCTTGATGTAGAAGAGCATACTTGGACTGACTGGGCTCTTAACTGATGTGAGTTATGTGGATTGTCCACGTCTGGTTGAAAAGAGGTGTCTACTGTGCTTTCTCCTTGAGTAATAGCCCTTAACCCAGGGTAACATTGTGAGTTTAGAGAACCATATAATCTCTAAAGACAACCCATTTTAGGAAGGGGAGAGTTAAGACTCACTAGCAAATTCAAGCACTTTCCCAATTTTTATTAGAAAGTAGGAGGAAATACAATATATTTTACAGGTTTTCAGGAACTCTACAAGTCTCAAGAATTCATCAGAGTTCTCAGGAACTCTAGAGGTCCCTAAGAGGTCAAAACTCATAGAAGAGGGAAGGAGAATGATCTTGAATTTTAAAAGACAAATGAAAATCCTTTGTATTTTATATAGGGTTAAATAAAGCCTGTGTGTTATTCAACATTTTATTGGCCTGAGAATTTGCATGGGAGCTGAAGATCTTTTCCCTTTAGTTTAGGGACCAAGATTTAAGCTGAATTCTGATATTCTTAGGGAAAATTGGGGCATTGAGGCATTGGGGCATGAGACAAAAAGAAATTGGAGAAAGAAGCCCTCAAGAGTGAACTCAGTCCATAGAAACCAAGAGTTTTAGTTCTGAGCCACATATTACAAGTGTCTGTTGAGGTGTATTGAATCGCCAAACTAGTTTTTATAGTTTTTCAAAGCATACCATTTCCATTTTCTTTTCCTGCTTTCTGGCTTCATAAATATCACTGAGTTAAATCTGCCTTAATTCAATCTGTTTTTTCGTAGGCTTCTAATTATGGTATATAAAATGGATGCTTTTTCTCTCTAGAGGCCTGGCTAAAGGGATGAATTCTCAAACTTTGAGAGTAGGGGTGAGCTAATATATATTTACCAAAGAAGGTAAACATCAATTCACAAATGAATGAGCAGATTCAACAACAAAGATTAATTATTTAGGGGGTATGAGATCAATGTGCCCCACTGGGGAAAAAATAATAGGGTGAATGCTCTATCAATAGGAAAGATAATCATGCTGATACAAGTACTTTTAAAATTAGGATTGAACAAGTGATTCATTTATTTATTTTTTATTCTGCTTGCTCTTTGTCTTTAAAATTTTTAATTTATCTAAATTTTAATTTATGGAATAAAACAAACATTTCCACAACATAGTATAACTTTTTAAAAGATAATTATACATGAGGCCACAAATCTATTATGTATAACTTGATATTCCCTTTAAATATATAATAGTGACAATGTAAATTTCTTTTTTCTTTCCCCATGTCTACTATAGATATTATATGTACATATATACTCACATATACATATATACATATACATGTATGTGCTATGTAAAATCATTCTATACATACTTCTTGAACATCAGTTCTTTCTCTGGATATGGATAACACCTTTCTTCATATGTCCTTTATGGTTAATTTGAGTATTTATAATAGTCAAAATGACTCATTTGCTCAAAGTTCTTCTTAAAATATTGCTGTTACTGTATACAATGCTCACTTGGTTCTGCTTATTTTGCTATTCATTATTTTGTTCATCTTTCCATGCTTTTCTCAGATCACCAAGCTCATCATTTCTTATAGTGTAGCAGCATTTAATCCCAATCATATACCACACCTTGTTCAGCCATTCCCCAATTAGCAGGCATACCTGCAATTAACAGTTCTTTGCCACAACAAAGAGTACTGATATAAATATTTTAGAACATATAGGTTCTTTTCCTTTTCCCTAATCATCTTTAGAAACAGACTTAGCACTGATATTGCTCTGTCAAAGGGTATAAGGTGATTTAATAACTCTTTGGGCATAATTCCAGATTGCTCTCCAAAATGGTTGGGTGATTTCATTTAGAAAAGGAACTCCCTGATGCAGCAACTCCCTCTGCTAAATTGCATCAGTACTGCCTCTGCAATTTAATCTTAGAGAGTTGCCTATGATACTTAGGGGTTAAGTGAATTGCCCAGGGTCACACAGCCAGTATGTGGTTTGTGTCACAGGTGGGCCCTTCTAAGACCACCTTTCTACTATGCTGTGCTGTATCATCACATTTAAAAAATTTTCTACAAGATAATTTCTTTCTTTCTTTTTTTTTTCAGGGCAATGAGGATTAAGTGACTTGCCCAGGATCACACAGCTAGAAAGTGTCAAGCATCTGAGACTGGATTTGAACTCAGGTCCTCCTGAATCCAGGGCCAGTGCTTTATCCATTGCACCACCTATGTGCCCCCAAGAAAATTTCATTTTAAAGTTTTAAAAATCAATTTAAATAATTAAGCATTCATTTACCATCTGGTATATGTACTAGGCTGTGCTATATGCTTAGGGATACAAAGATTACAAACAAACAAAAATATAGTACCTGCCCTCAGGGATCTTACTAGCTAATGGGATTTGGAGGGGGGATAAATATGATTTAACATAGGTATAATCTTTTAAGAAATATGATCAAGGAAAAGTCACTTTCTTTTAGGGAGGAAGAGGATGGTGGAGGCAAAGAAACCTGGTTCTTGAAGGAAGAGAAGACTGTCAAATGGAAGAAATATAGAAGGAATGTTACCCAGGCATGGACTTAAATTAAATTCATGGAGATAGGAAGAGGGCAAGACAAAAAGATATCCAGTTTTACTGGAATGAACATTATATGAATAGAAATAGAGTGAAATAAAATTGGAAAGGTAGGTTGGAGTGAAGTTGTGGAGGGACTTAAATTCCAGGCTAAGTATTTTGCATACATACATACACGTGTATATGGTGTGTTCATGTATGTATTATTCATGTATGTGTATATACATACACACATTCCAGGCACAGTCTTATCACATTTTAGGGAAAACTAGTTTATCTATTGGGCACATACATGCATGCATGGATACATACAGACATATATGTACATACATATGTTTACACATACATATACATGCATTTGCCAGAGTTTACATATGTGTATATATTTGTGTGTGTGTATGTATTCATATTTATTAGAATCTCAATTAACAGAATTAACCAGTCAGATTGTTCTTATTACCTATTAAGGTTACTATTAAAGATTTTTAATAGATGATTTTTTGCAACCATGTGAAAGAAGGATTGAATAGAGGATAGATTGGAAGTATGGAGGCCAATTAGGATATTTTAAAAAAACTCTATACTAGATTTGATGGTGACCAAGGTGATGTTAGTTTAAAAAAAGAGGCTCTAATGAGAAATATTATGGAAGTAGAAAAATACTATGGAATAGAATTTATAGTGTTAATATAGTAAATAGGAGGAATAGAGTGAAAGAAGATAGAAAATAGACTAAATCTCATGTAAAGGGAATAGGATAGAGGGAAACACAGTTAGCAATAGTACTTAAAAAAACTGAAGCAGAGGCAAGAGCAATATAAGATGATGATGATTGATTAATGATGGTGGTGATTGAAGATGATGGATTGATAATGATTGATGATGGCGATTGATTGATGATTGATTGGTGATGATGATGATAAAATGTATGGTACCTTTGTTGGGCTATTGTGAAGAAAATTCTTTGTCAGGTATAAGGTACTATTTAAATGTTATTATTTATTATTGTTGTTGCAATAATCAACTTCATGGGTTTATTGTAAGGAAATTTCTCTTTAAAGTACTATATAAATGTAGTTTTCTATAAAAATATGAACAGGGTGCTATCAGAAAAACCTGGAAAGATTTACATGAGCTGATGCAAAGTGAAATGTACTGTATACAAAATTATAGCAATATTGTAAGATGATCTACTGTGAATGACTTAGTTATTTTCTGAAATACAACTCTGAAGGATTTATGAAAAATGCAGTCCATCTACAGAGAAAGAACTGATGGTATCTGAATGCATATTGAAGCATAATTTTTTGTTAGTTCCTTTTTCTAATGATTTTTTGTCTGTTTTCTTTCATAACCTGACTAATATGGGAAATGTTTTACATGACTACACATATATAAGTTAATGGAATTGCTTGAGTTCTTAAGGGGGGGTGGGGAGGGAGGGAAGAAGAGAATTTGGAACACAAATTTTTAAAAATTGATGTTAAAATTTGTTTTTACATGTAATTTGGGAAATCAAAATTCTGTATAAATAAAAATATGAGTGTAATTTATTTTATTTATTTGTTTATTTTTGGTGAGGCAATTGGGGTTAAGTGACTTGCCCAGGGTCACACAGCTAGTAAGTGTTAAGTGCCGGATTTGAACTCAGGTCTTCCTGAGTCCAAGGCCAGTGCTCTATCCACTCTGCCACCTAGCTGCCCCATGAGTGTAATTTTTGTGTTTTGTGTGCTCTTCCAGTGCACTGACCTGATAAGAAAGAAAATGCTATTATACCAAAGAGCTCAAAGGGAGACCTAGCCTGTGAGTAGAGGGCCTAACTCAGGTAAGTTCCCTATTAGGTCAGGTTTGGTTTGGGGCAGAAATGGAGCCCCCACAGTTAACAAAAGGAAGTTTATTTAGCCATAGCATAGAAAGAATATTCAACAAGGATACTTCAGGACTTAGCTCAGGTAGACAAGGATCCTTATAAGTGATATGCCATTCTAGAGGCCATATACACAATAGCAATCTATCTTGTCTTTAGTGCAGGGGGTGGTAACCAAAAAGTTCTTCAACATCTGCCAAGTCTAAAAGTCTTTGACTCCTTCTGGGTGGCCTTTTTTCAGTGGCTTACTGGCAAATGTTAAACAACTAGCTCTCTGAAAAAATAAAATATATGTATGGCATACTTGTAAGTTTAACCTACATTGTTACCATTTTCTCCATCACTTTTCTTAAATAAAAATAATCAATAAAAGAATTAATCAATCCCTAATTTGTTTACTGATTTTCAAAATGTAAATGCCAATATTGAAAACCTAACAGTGCATTCTTGCAAGCCAGTATGATCTGGCTCTAGCACATCCCTGATCTTTTTGCACCCTCATGTGACCAGGAAGTTTCATCAATGTGGAAAGAGATGCTAAGGATACAAAAAATATAGAAATCTGTGCAGGTAAGAAAAGTTCAATTTGAGTCATACACCCAAGTCAGTCAAGTTCTAGGCACAGTTTTATGACATTTTAGGGGGAAAATACCTTACCCAATGGAATGGAGGAACCCTGGTAAATATTGGTGCTATGATAGAGTTCAATTAGGTCATTTTACAGATAAAATAACTGAGGCCTAATTGAGTTAGTTTATTTATTTATTTATTCATTTTTGGTTTGTTTCTGTTCATTTTTAGAGGTGAAAATATTTTAGTTTTGGAATAAACTTTATTGAATTTCATGTTGAAGTGGGACAGTCTGGTAGAGTTCAGAGCTAGAAATTTTGATTTGAAAGGCCTCCGAAGTCAAAGAATGAAATTAAATTGTAGAGACAGAGACAGAGACAGAGAGAAATATGTGGAGAGATACAAAGACAGAACCACAGATATACAGAGACAGACAGAGCACAGAGACAGGCAGAGACACAAACAGAAACAGAGATGGATGGAGACAGACAAAGATAGAGGCACATAAAAAGAAATAGTAACAAAGACAGATAAAGACAGAGAGATAGGAAGAGAGAAGGGGGACCAAGAACAGTGTCTTAGGGCCACCCATATTTTGTGGTGGGAAAAGGAAGATGAATCAAGAAAGAAGACCCCAAACACTCAAACCTAAGAAAAGAAACAAGAGATAAAAGAGAGATATTAACATAGTGACAAGAAAGTACCAAGAAGTTATTGATAGTGCCATATGCCACAGAAAGACCAAGGAAAGTAGAAATGGAGAAAGGGCCTTTGAATCTCACAATGAAGAGGTGATCAGAGGCCTTAAAGAGAGAAGTTTCAGGAAGATGAAAGCCAGAATGATGGGCAATGTAATCTATTATAGTTATTATTTCCACAGATGCTATATTAAGATCTAGAGAGGAAGCATTTAATTGATGAAAACAAACAACCTTGATTAAGCCCGTCAAGGAGGATGTGAGCCTGAAACACAGCATGTTTAGAGTGGGGTAGATGTATTCATATTGATGCTTCATTTTAAGGTAATATACTCAATACTTTGAATGAAATGGGGAGTTAGGAAGTTTTGAACAGAGTGAGATGATGGAAAATATGGACAGCATTTTTTAGCTACTCTGAGTGAAGCTTTCATAATATGACATAATATTTAATTTGACATTTTGAAAATTCCTCGGTCACCACTCATATGGAAATAAGTATAACATCAACAATTTTTGTCCTTTATGCTATTAGTTTAATATATTTCTATTAGCATCATTGATTGAAAGTGGGCTATATTTATATAAATTCTTATATATGAATTTCCAAAGTGCCTGGAATTAGATTTGGATTCAAATGTAGCTCCATAATTTACTAACTATGTGACCTTGAATTGATATCTAACTTTTCTAAGTCTGTTTCCTCAATTCTAAAATGGAGAAAATAAAACCTTACTGACCTATCTCAAAGTACTGTTATAAGGATTTAATAAAATGAAGTTACATGAATACATTTTGTCAAACACTACATAAATGTCAGTTTTTAAGCTATCACTATCTGAGGATCTCAGAATAACTTAAAACCATTAAGAAAATTCTTTTTTTTTTCAGATGCAGAAGAACACAAGAACCATGTTTGCAGAAGAATTCACAGCCTGAACAAATAATTCTCAACTTCAAGACCCAAGCATCCTTCCTCCCTAGTGGATAACACAGACTCTAGAACTTTTCTAATCTGCCCCCCAGGTGGAATGATACTTAGAGCATCCCAAGCAGATGGGCACGTATCCCAATCTTTAAAAGCCTCAGTGGGAAGGAAATTTTATCATGTTCCTTCAAAAACCACATTCCAACATCTTGTAATCCTTATTGAATTCAGGAAGTTCATCAGGATTTAGCTCAAGACACTTTTTTGAGAACTAAACTATAATTGGAGAATGGAATTCCTATGATTTGACTGAAGTGAGGTTCCCACCATTCTGGAAGGGAAAAAAAGTCAGAGGAAATTGGAGTAGTACAGGAGATCACATAAACATCCAGACATCTTTGCTTCCTCTTGTATCCCTAATGTTTGTCTCCCCCCCCCACCCCGACAATTTCCAATCAACATTGTTGGAATTAGAATAAGAAAAAGGGGCCTGACCCCTCATTGTAACATTTATATTTACTTATAGTTGATTCTCTGATTCCTATTGTGTGTGGTACATAGTCAATAAAATGGTGATTGATTTCATTTGATGAAGCCCAGCAGGACCAGTCATAAGTGAAAAATGTGTCTTAAACAATTCTATCACAAAGTGAATGTACAACTGGGCATAGATTCATTGCCAAATGTTTGTAATAGAAGCTTTAGCAGAACTTCAAAGGATTCTGTTTAAACACATTTATTCAACCTGTTTCTGTGTAAAAACACAAACTTTTTTGTTTAATATTCCCTCTGTTTCCCCTTAAGCCAGTCTCAATCATTTTGCTATACATAGTTATGCATTGTCCAGAGGTCTGAAGCATTCAATTAGCTACAAGCATATGTATACTTTTTTTTTGCATTTGCAATGTTTTATTGATTTTCTTTCCTCCCTTCCTTCCTTCCTTCTCTATCATTATCCACTGTCACCTATTATTATAGAAGTCTTCCCTTATAATAAATGTTTAGTCAAGAAAAATAAATCAGCACAGTGGCTTTACCCAAAAAGTCTATCTTATTCTATAACTCTAGGCCATCACCTCTTTGAGGATAGGTGAGAGGTATGTTACATCAACAGTTAGCTGAAGTCATGATTGGTTACTGTGTTGATTGGAGTATTGCAATCTTTCCAAATAAGTTTTCTTGAGGAATGGTGGTGAGCTCTGAAACTCATAACACAATTTCTCCAAAAATCCTTCAAATAATGCCATAGGAAGATTCCTAGAGCAGCAAAATCCACAGAAAAACATGCTGAGATCATTTTCCAACCAAGGACAGGTTGGAAGTGTGACAATTACAGTGACGCCCCCTGCTGGAGAAGTTACTGTAGGAAAGCTCCGCCATAAGGAGAACGCATCTGAGGGCAAGCCATGTGGCTTGGAAGATCAGTTCCTTGGTGTCAGGAAGTGACATTTACTCGTGGGCACTGTCGATCTACACTACCAGCCAATTAGCTTGGAGCTGTGTGTGTGTGGATAGGCTGTTTTCCATGTTCCAGAGAGGCTTGTGTGAGGAAGAAAGGGTCTGGGTCTCTCTCTCTCTCTCTCTCTCTCTCTCTCTCTCTCTCTCTCTCTCTCTCTCTCTCTCTCTCTCTCTTTCTCTTTCACTCTTTCACCAGGACCTCGTGGGGAGTGGAGCAAAAATGCTGGCTCCCTGAGATAGATAGATAGGCCTCTTTCTCTCTCCTCACCAAATTCTTATGCTCCCTAATAAATGCTTAAAAGTCTAAACTCTTGCTAAAGCTTCTAATTTATTGGTGACCATTCATTAGATTTTTAGACAGACTAGCTAGAATTTTAGCCACAATGCAGACTGCAACCATTCAGAAGGTTGGAAGAAGGGAGCTGCTGTGCTAAGACAGGAGTGGAACCCAACCCTACAGTCATGCTGATACAGATTTAGTCCCAGAAAGGCCTTGCCAGAGAAAGAGAACCCCAGAGCCTCTGAATCAGCTGCAGCACCAGTGTCATCTGGAACTAAACTCATGGTCTGGTGAGAGGACTGAGCCCTTGGCAAGGGGGATATTACAGGAGTCTCTGCTGAGTAGCAGTGGCCCAGGTGGGGGAAGGGCACAGGCTTGGTGAACCTGACAACCGCAGCACACAAAGTTTTGCTGTCTAGTTGATTAACAAGTTTGCCTGGGGTTATCTACAGACCAGGGAACAGGCCAAGTGAGTGAAGAACCTGCCACTCCTTAAATCATACAACCTGGGACCCCCTGAAGCTTGGGATGGTGCAGCCTGGAAACAGTGCCCCAATTTAAGGAGCTAAAAGTCAAGTAAAAGAAAGTCAAGATGAGCAGACAGAGAAAGGTGAGGACCATAGAAAGTTTCTTTAGTGACAAGGAAGATCGAGGTGTACCCTCAGAGAAAGATGGAAATGTCAGGGCCCCTATATCTAAAGTTTCCAAGAAAAATACAAATTGGTCTCAGACCAAAGAGGCCCTCAAAAAGGACTTTGAAGATAAAGTTGGAGAGGTAGAATTAAAAATGGAAAGAGAGGGGTAGCTAGGTGGCACAGTGGTAAAGCACCAGCCCTGGATTCAGGAGGTCTTGAGTTCAAATCTGGCCTCAGACACTTGACACTTACTAGCTGTGTGACCTTGGGCAAGTCACTTAACCCTCATTGCCCTGCAAAAAAAAAAATGGAAAGAGAAATGAGGGTGATGCAGGAAAGACATGAGAAAAAAGTCAACAGCTTGAAAATCCAAATGGAAAAGGAGAAACAAAAGCTGTCTGAAAAAAATAATTGCCTAAGAATTAGGATTAAACAAATGGAAGCTAGTGACTTTATCAGAAACCAAGACACAATAAATCAAATCCAAACGAATAAAAAAGTAGAGGGCAATGTGAAATATCTTCTTGGAAAAACTGCTGACCTGGAAAATAGATCCAGGAGAGATAATTTGAAAATTATTGGTCTATCTGAAAACCATAATCAAGGAAAGAGCTTAGACATTATCTTCCAAGAAATTGTCGTGGAAAATTGCCCTGATATTCTAGAAGCAGATCTATGGCTTGAGACCAATTCATATTTTTCTTAGAAGCTTTGGATGTAGGAGCCCTGGTGTTGCTATCCTATTCTGAATGTGTACCTCAATCTTCCTTGTAACCAGAGAAACTTTCTATGGTTTGCACCTTTTTCTGCCTGCTCATCTTGTCAGCCTATTTCTTGACTTTTGACTCCTTTTTTTTTTTTTCCTGAGGCAATTGGGGTTAAGTAACTTGCCCAGGGTCACATAGCTAGTAAGTGTCAAGAGTCTGAGGCTGAATTTGAACTCAGGTCCTCCTGAATCCAGGGCTGGTGCTCTATCCACTGTGCCACCTAGCTGCCCCTTGACTCCTTCTTAAAGAGGGGTACTGCTTCCTGGATGAACTGTCCCAAGATTCAGTGGGTCCAAGGTGTTACTATTCCTTCTTAAAGTAGAGCACTGCCTCCAGGATGCACTATCCCAAGCTTCAGGTTGTCCCAGGTGGTCAGATTTAAGGAGAGGCATGTTCTCAACTCGCCTGGCCTGTGTTCTGGTATGTAAGTAACCACAGTTAACCACAGTTGCAGCTGATTCAGAGTCTCCAGAAGTTTCTTTCTCTTGTGTTTATATTTCTAATGAATTAACATAGGATGTGAGAGGGATAGAGAAATGTAGAAAAAGACAGAGAGAAGATTGATAAAAGCTTAAGATTTTGAATTAGATGGTATCTTAGAAAAACATCTATTTCAACCTGTTAATTTTTACACATGAGGAAACTGAGGCTCAGAGAGGTTAAATGATTCATCAAAAAGTGATACAGATAGGAATAGATTAAGGATTTGAACCCAAGATCTCAGATTCCAAATGCAGTGGGATATCAATCCTGGTACAGGGGTTCCTTTTGCTTTCCTATGTTGCCTTAATATATCTCATCTGGATTGGACTATGCCTTAGGGCCAGGAATCTCAGGGATTTTTTGTTTTGTTTTTAGGCTTTTATTTTTCAAATTACATGTAAAAGCAAATTTTGACATTAATTTTTTAAAATTTTGTGTTCCAACTTCTCTTCATCCCTCCTCTTCCACCCCCACCCCAAGAACTCAAACAATTCAACATAAATTATACATGAGTAGTCATGGAAAACAATTCTACATTATCTAAGTTGTGAGAGAAAACAGATAAAAACAAAAACTTCAGATTAAGGAATTGTCAAAAAAAATGTTTCAGTCTGTTTTCAGATACCATCAGTTCTATCTCTGTAGATGGACTGCAATTTTCATAAGTTCTTCAGAGTTATATTGGATCATTGCATTGCTGAAAATAACCATGTGCTTCCGAGCAGATCATGTTACACTAATGCTGTTATTTTGTATACAGTACATTTCTCTCTTCTTTAGCTCATGTGGATCTTTCCAGGTTTTTCTGATAGCATCCTGTTCATCACAATTTTTATATAGTACCTTGAACTTGACAGATAATTTTCTTCACAATAGCCCAGCAGAGTAGGTACCATACGTTTTAACATTGTAGTCAATCATCATAACTATTTCCCTCCATCCCATTCCCTTCCAATGATATTTACTCTATTGTCTATCTTATTTTGCCCTAATCCTCCTCAAAAGTGTTTTGCTACTGTCTGCCCCCTCCCCGCTCTACCCTTCCTTCATTCACCCTTCCTTCCTTATCCTCTTCCCCCCCTACTTTCCTGAAGGGTTAAATAGATTACTCTTCCCAATTGTGTGTGTGTGTGTGTGTGTGTGTGTGTGTGTGTGTATGTTATTCTCTCCTTGAGGCCACTCTGATGAGGTTAAAGCCTTTGAGCTAATTCTGTTTTCTAAATTTTTCTTCCTCTCTCCCTCCTCAATTCTCCCTATGAAATAAAGCAATTCAATATATGTCATATATGTGGTGTATGCAGAACATCTTCACCTTCCTTGAAAGTGTTTTGCTTTTTACAGCTCCCTCACCCAAACTTCCCTTCCCTCATTCCCCTCTTCTCCCCCACTCCCATCTCCTTCTCCTCCCACTTTTCATCAGGGCAAAAATATATTATTATACCTGCTTGAGTATGTGTGTTATTCCCTCTTTGAGCCAATTCTGATGATACTGAGGTTCACTCACTCCCCATCTCTTTCCCCCTCTTCCCCTCCCCTCCATAGGCTTTTTTCTTGTTTCCTTCATGTGAGCTACCTCTCCCCATTCCACCTCTCCCCTCTCCCCTTCCCAAGTCTATTCCTCCTACCCCTAACCCCTATTTTAAAGATGTCATTATGGGTTAGCTAGGTGGCACAGTGGACAAAGCACCAGCCCTAGGCCCAGGAGGCCCAGAGCCCAAATCTGGCCCCAGACACCAGACAACCCACCCTGTTTTCTCCACAAAGAACAAGGATACACAAAAAATAAATGCCATCCTTTCATATTCAGTTCAGACCTGTGTCCTCTGTGTATTCCTTACTGAAAAAGTTCTTATGAGTTAGAAGTATTATTTTCTCTTGTATGATTTTAAACAGTTTAACCTTTTAATGTCCCTCATGATTTCTTTTCCCTGTTTACCTTTTTATGATTCTCCAGGGTCTTATATTTGAAAGCCAAATTTTGTATTCATTTCAGGTCTTTTCATCACAAATGCCTGAAAGTCTTCTTTTTCATTAAAGTCCCATTTTTTCCTCTGAATGATTATACTCAGTTTTGCTGGGTATGTGATTTTTGGCTGTAGTCCCAGTTCCTTTGCCCTCTGGAATATCATATTCCATATCCTCCAGTCCTTTAATGTAGAAGCTGCTAGACCTTGCTTTATCCTTATTGGAGCTCCACAGTATTTGAATTCCTTTTTTTCTAGCTGCTTGCAATATTTTCTCCTTGACCTGGGAGTTCTGGAATTTGGTTATAATATTCCTGGAGGTTTTCCTTTTGGGATCTCTTTCAGGAAGAGATCAGTGGATTCTTTCAATTTCTATTTTAGCTTCTGCTTCTAGAATATCAGGGCAATTTCCCCTCACAATCCCTTGGAGGATGGTGTCTAAGCTCTTGTTTTTTTTGTTTTGTTTTTGTTTTGTTTTGTTTTAAGCTCTTGTTTTGGTCACAGTTTTCAGGTAGTCCAATGATTTTCAAGTTATCTCTCCTGGATTTATTTTCCATGTCAGCTGTTTTTTCAAGGAGATATTTCACATTGTCCTCTATTTTTTCATTTGATTGGATTTGCTTTACTGTGTCTTGGTTTCTCATAAGGTCACTAGCTTCCATTTGTTCAATCCTAATTCTTAGGCAATTATTTTCATCAGGTTTTTAAAATCTCCTTTTCCATTTCGCTTTTCAAACTGTTGACTTTTTTCTCATGACTCTCCTACATTGTTCTCATTTCTCTTTTCATTCTTTCCTCCCTCTCTCTACATCTTCCTTCTATCTCTCTTACTTTCTCTTCAAAGTCCCTTTTGAGAGCTTACATGGCCTGAGACCAGTTCATATTTTTCTTGGAAGCTTTGGATATAGGAGCCCTGTGGTTGATTTCCTCATCTGAGGGTGCCCCTTGATCTTCCTTGTCACTGAAGAAGCTTTCTATAATTCTAAACTTTCTTCACTTGCTCATCTTTTACTTGACTTAAAACTCTCCACTGGGGGGCCCTGCTTTTCAGTTCTACTACTGTTCCCAGCTTCAGAGGGTCCCAGGTGTTTTGGTTTGAGGGAGGGCAGGTTTTACTCTCACCTGGCCTGTTCTCTGGTCTGAAGATAACCTCAAGCCTACTTAACTAAACCACCAACCAGCAAAGCTTTCTGTAGTGTGGTTCTTAGCTTTGACAAGAGCCTGCGGCCCTTCCCCACTTGGGCCCCACAGGATTTCTTCCTGGTTCCTGGCTGGGTTGGGACAGCCGAATTCCTCCCTAGGTCCCTCTGGTACCCCTGAACTTCCCCCCAGCCAGCTGTTCAGCCCTCTCACCTGACTGCACACTCAGTTCTAGAAAACACTGGTGCTGTAGCTAATTCAGAGGCTCTGGGGTAAATTCCTCCAGTGGCGTGCCTGGGGTCTCTGTTGGCATGACTTTACTCATAGCCCAGCATGGCCCCCTGTAATCTTATAGCTGGAGAATAATCTCAGCCTGTATTTTTGTGTATTTTTCTGCTCCGGGGGTTCTTTTATTGCTGTTTTGGGGGTAATTGTATCAGGAGCTATGTGCGTTGAATGTCTTTCCTCCACCATCTTGGTCCCGCCCCCACAATTGAATTCAGGAATCACTTTTAAGTACAGAAGATTAGGAATGAGAAGAACAGTGTAAAAATGCTGGTCCTGCTATTTACTTTGAGAAAGTCACTTCTCTATGACTCAATTTCCTCATGTGTAAAATGAGGTATCTGAACTTTGGGGCCTCTGAGATGCCTTTTGACTCTAAATCCTCTGGTCTGAGTATTGTCTATGGCTCTAAGGGATAGACTAGAAAGTTTTTAAAAACCTAATTCCTTCCAATCCATCAGATATTCCATTAGATTAATCTTTCTAAAGCACAGTGATAACTTTGTCTTTCCACGGAGCTTTCAATAGCTCTCCCCTGTTCACTGAACAAAGTAAAATCCCTAAACCACTGGCTTTTCTCATCACTTCCTGGTAAAACTCCTACTCCTTCAAAGAATAGATCACAGAATTCAGAGCTGGATATATATAATCTCATTTTTTAAATGAGGAAACTGAAACTCAGAAATGTTAAGTGACCTGAGCTAGCTCAGAAAACTAGTTAACCCCAGAGATGAGATTAGAACTCCTGGCTATTGGGTCTTTTTTTGTTTTTGTTTTTGTTTTTACCTGCTCCAACACTTCGCTCCACATTTAAAGACCAATGTAAATGTCACCTTCTATATTAAGATTTCTTCATGCCTTTTGCTTTCTCCTTTTCCAAAAAGGGTTGAACATGATCTCTCTTACCTATTACCTCTCATAGCACCCTGTTGGTATTTTGCTCATATACTTCCAGTCTTTCTTACTATGAGAATTGCCTTTATGTATTTCTTATCTTTCCTAGTAGATTGTAAGTTACTTGAAGTCAAGGACTCTTAATGATAGTTTTATCTCCTTTTATTTTTTTTTTCCCATTCTCCCTTGCCAACCTAGCACAGTGCCTAGTAGCTTAGTAAACCTTAATACCTTCTTCATTGAATTATATGCTAATTCAAAAATGAACTTCCACAATTAGGTAGCACAATGGGCTGCCCTAACCCTTAAGAAATAGCCAAAGATTTATCCCATGCACACCTTTCTCTCCACTAGTGGTTATCAGACAAACATTGGATCTAGGTCCATCAGCAGCTCCATGGCAAAGCTGCTTGGTTACTTTACCATGGCTTGTAAATATCTAGCAGTCAGTTGCCAGTTCAACATATCATAATATTCAAGTTTTAGACATGTAAGAGATAACCATGATAATAGCTAATTTTTATATATCAATTAATTTGTTCAATCCATGAATCAATTAGTCAGTCATTTAATTCAAACCATTAATAAGTATTTATTATAGAGGAGATATTTTTCCCATAACTTTATTAAGAGGGCTAAAGACCAGGCTAAAAGCTAGGGGATGAAGTAAAAAGGATGACATGAGCTCTAATCACAAATAGCTTCCTGTCAATGAGTGAGACAAGAAGTGCATTTAAAAACATATATGCATAAATATGAAATGATTAAATATAAATATAATCAGTCGTATGTGTAGGATCTCATGTGACCCTCACAATAACCCTGTGGAATTAAATGCTATTGTTATTCCCATTTTACAGACAAGGAAACTGAGGCCTAGATAAATTAAATTATTTGCACATGATCACACAGCTAATGACTGTCTGAGGCAGGATTCAAACCCAGGGTCTCCTGCCTTCCAAGGTAGCTTTCTATTAACTATATCACATTATCTCTATTAGCTTACAAGATCAAGGGTATTTTGCTTTCTCCAGGTACAACCTACAAAGCCAGCCCTGAGTGATGCTAACTGAAATATGAGAGTGAATTCCCTAGGTCTCAGTAGAGATGGCAAGAGAGTAAACCTTCTTAACTTTAACCTATTAAAAGCAATTAGTAGAATGCTGGGTTAGGCTGAAGAGAAGCACAGGGCATAATGGAGAAAGAACTGACCTCAGAGTGAGAAAGACCTTGGTTCATATCCTGCCTTTTGTCCATACTTGCTATATGACCTGGCCAAGTCACCTAGGTCTTCAGTACCCCTCTAAGATTTTAAGGGGAGATCTATATAGGCAGATGGATATAAAGAAAGCCACCCCTCCTTCCCCCCCCAAAAAAAGAAAGAAAGGAAGGAAGAAAGAAAGAAAGAAAGAAAGAAAGAAAGAAAGAAAGAAAGAAAGAAAGAAAGAAAGAAAGAAAGAAAGAAAGAAAGGAAATAGAAAGAAATAGAAAAATCCCACTCTCAAGGAGCTCACAGTCTAAGGGAGGAAGGGAGACAACATGAAAACAATTATGTACAAAAAAGCTAAATTGGAAGATAATCTGCAAAGTGAAGGCAATGAAATTAAGGAAGACTGGGAAAGATTTTTAAAGTAGGTAGGATATGGAAGGTGACATTTACATTAGTCTTTAAATGGAAAGGGAAGTGTTATAGTGGAAAAAATAGAGACCCAATAACCAAGAGGCCTGGGTTCTAATCGTATTCCAGAGGCTGACCCTAGGGCAAGTCATTTAATATTTCTGAGTTTTAGTTTTTTTTCATTTATAAAATAAGATGTGGCATAGTGGATAGAATGCCAGGCCTAGAGTCAGGAAAACTTATCTCCCAGAGTTCAAAGCTGGCCTCTGACACTTACTAGCTGTGTGACCATGGGCAAGTCACTTAACCTTGTTTGTTCAGTTTCCTCATCAGTAAAATGAGCTGGAGACAGGCAGCTAGGTGGCGCAGTGGATAGAGTACCGGCCCTGGAGTCAGGAGTACCTGAGTTCAAATCCGGCCTCAGACACTTAACCCTTACTAGCTGTGTGACTCTGGGCAAGTCACTTAACCCCAATTGCCTCACTAAAAAAAAATTTAAATTTAAAAATTAAAAAAAAAATGAACTGGAGAAGGAAATGGCAAACCACTCTAGTATCTTTGCCAAGAAAACCCCAAATGGGGTCATAAAGAATAAGACATGACTGAAAAATGACTGAACATGTAGTATTGAAGATCTAGTGGTAGGGTCCAAATTCTGAAATTCTCAATTCTTAACAGTATCACAGATTCCATTTGAGATTGTTCTGTTTAAGGCAATTCAATCTGATTACCACCAATCTCCACCTACATTAATTAATTTTTTTTATTCACTCCCCAGATATAGGACCTACTATGTCCTAGACATTGTAAGAGATGTAGAGATTAATAATTCTCAACTTCTGCCAACCAGGAGCTAACAATGGGGGCTTTGTGGTGAGTGAGAAGGATAGAGTGGGGAGAGACAAGACATATATGCAAATACTTATTTTAAAAGGCAGCTTGATATACAACAGTAATTCTTTTCTTAATCATAAAAGTATTTTATTGTTTTCCAGTTACATGTAAAGATAGTTTTCAACATTTGTTTTTATAAGATTTTTAGTTCCAAATCATCCTCCCTCCCTTTCTTCCCTCCCCCTCCCCAAGACAGAAAGCCATCTGATATAGGTTATATATGTACAATTGCATTAAACATATTTCTGCATTAGGCATGTTGTGAAAGAAGAATCAGAACAAAAGGGAAAAACCTCAAAAAAGGAAAACACACACACACACACACACACACACACAAATAGAAACAGTATCTGCATTCACAATCCATAGTTTCTTTTTTCTGGATGTGGAGAATATTTTCTACCATGAGTCCTTTGGAATTGTCTTGGATCATTGTATTGCTGAGAAGAGCTAAGTCTATCAGAGTTGATCATCACACGTTGCTGTTCTTACTGTGTACAATGTTCTCCTGACTCTGCTCACTTCATTCAGCATTAGTCCACTTAAGAATCAGAAGATAATGTGTTTTAATCCCAGGATTGGCATTTACTAGGTAGCACATTACATAGAGGTTGAGTCTGGAATCAGGGAGACCTAAGTTCAAATCCAGCCTCAAATACATACTTATGAGCTGTGTGATCCTGGAGGAGTCACTTAACCTCTGTTTTTTTTTTTCAGTTTCTTCATCTAAAATGAGGATAATAATAGGACCTACCTTCCAAGGTTGTTGTGAGGTTCAAATGAGATAATGATTACAAATCACTTAGCACAGTGCCTGGCAGATAGCAGCTCTATGGAAATATTAGTTATTATTTGTCACAGGGGAAATAGGTGGTGGGGGTCCTTAGATATTCCTTTTTAAGGAATTACACCCTCTTGCACACAATTCAATTAGAATTAAATAGTATTTCATTTATTCACCAGAGAAAGGGACCAAGAGAGAAATCAAGGACTTCTCTTGAGGGAAGAAAATGGTTTAGAGAGATCACATGATTCTCTGAGGTACATTTCTCCTCAAACAAAAGAAAGGCAAAAGCTTTTATAGACTGTAGATGGGGTGACCACCACCTGACAATGGAAAGTTCCCTTTGGGGGTGGGGGAAAGCTTGAATGGGGTGGTGGTCCTGACTTCTGGAGTTATCTCGGTCCCCTGGCTCTGTTCAGGCAGTAGCCACGACTAATGGGCTTATCTTCCTTACTTGTTAAGTGTGTCTGTCCTGATAGTTTAACTTCTCAAGTAGAGTTACCCCAGACACATATCCTTTTGGTACTTTAATAGTACCAAATTTCTTGATGTGTACCAACCCCATATCATTATTATTACCCATGGCCCCTGGGAAATCTCTTCACTTTTCTTCGGCCTTCAGGTTTCTACTGTGTAAAATTAAAGGGACCTCAGAGATTCGTGGCATGTGAGACCGAATAACAAACTAGAACCACCAGAGGCTCTGCACCCCCAATTTGCCCTACCTTAAGATCTCATCTTGGGTTCAGTGTTCATTTCCTTATTGATTGAGAAGGAGGTGAGTTTAGCCAAGTGGGTGAGATGAAATAGTAGATAATTATGAAACTTTAATCACAGAGGCTGGGAATAAAGAAAATAATGTTAACATTAATCTCAAATAGAATCACTCCCTTTCTTCAGCCCCCGTGGGTGATATGGATGGGTTAACTGCTCTTTGTGGATCTGATTTGGACATTCTCTTCAAATGCTAATGAAGAGCTACTTTAACACCCTTTTCTGGTGTTATTCCGAATAGTCCCCTTCAAATGCTCATGAATAGCTCCTTTTGTTTCTATAGGCAGCAGAGCCAGATAACTTGGGGGCCTAGAAAGCAAATTGCTGCCCTGGTATAGACCCACCCTGAATGAGGAATTGGGCCTTATGGTAGCCATGGAGCCGAACACTGGCTTTCCTTCACTCCCCAAATGAACCGGGCCAAAAAAAGGAGCTAAACCATTTTCTCCTCATTATCACCTCATTAAGCTCCCCTTGCCAGCTTGGCTTGGGGCAGGGGCCTGGTACAGGTAGCTTAATGAGTTTCTTATTTATGGGCCCCTGTGTTACTATGCAAAAGCCTGGGATTCCCAGGCAGGGAGCATGGCATTTTCTGCTGTGGCAGCTTAAAAAGGCAATTCCCAGGCTTTCCTGAAAGGCTGAGCATCACAGCATGGGCCTTGACACCATTTCTTGGACTCTTGGTCTCTTGGTTTAGCAAGAACTGCTTTGCATATTGTTTACTAATGTGACTTAGTATTTTTCCCCAATTTTCTTTTTGGGTCCCCCTGACAACACAAAGCAGATGCCTCCCCAGATGTGAAAGCTGCAGATGTTTGTCCGCTATAGGAGGTGGCAAATTCATAAATGGGAAATGAATTCTGCAGATTCTCCCATTTGGCTTTCCTGAAAAAAACTGTCCCAAGTCAAGAGCCTTCTGTGCAGTTTGGAGAGAGAGAAATTAAAAGATTTCACATTAATTTCTCTAAGGAAAGATTACATTTTGCTCTACATGCTAAGGTAACACTAGAGGGTCTCATCAGTTGAGGAAAAGTATTGAATTGCTCTTCACTTATTTGACAAAGATTCTTTTGATGAACATTTACTAGGTGCTTATTCTGAGGGTCCAAGATGAACACAGAGAAACCGCTATAGGTTTTAAGTAGTAGACATGGGATTTAAAGCTAGGCCTCAAGTTCCAATTCAGTGCTCTTTCCATTAAGTCAAACTACATTCTGCCTTATATTATGATTATTTGCATATATGCCTGACCTTCCTATTTAGTCCTATCAAATTATAAGCCCCTTAATGCAGGGCTTGAGAACTATTCAATTAGGTACTCCACCATGCTATTTGATAAATGTTTGTTGAAAGAATGACTGACAGCTGAATGAATGAATGAATGAATGAATGAATGAATGAAAGAATGAAAGAATGAATGAATGTGGGGTGTTGTCTTATCACTTGAACTGCCTTTTCAAAAGAACAATTTAGGTTGTTACCTATCTTAAAACACAGGGTAAAAGAGAGTTGTAAAAGGTGATTAGAACTGATCAATTGATCAATAAAGATTTATTAAATGCCTACTGTCTGCCATGTCCTGGATAGGTAGTAGGGATATAGGTCAAAAATATAATAGTTCCTTTCCTGAAGGAACTTACAAACCTTCCAGGGATGAGGGACATTTAGAATAAAGATAAAAGATGGAGGGTTCTATGTGAGAAACAGCAAGAAGACCAGTTTTGCTGGGCCATAGATTTTATAATGTTTTATAATGTTCCTGGAAAGGTAGGTAGGCTGAGGTTAGGTTGTGAAGAGTTTTAAATACTGAGTGGAAGAGATATTTGATCCTAGAGGCAATAGGGAGCCACTGGAGTTTACTGAGTAGGGGAGTGACAAGGTCAGATCAATGATTAAGGGAAAAAATCATTTCAGCAGCTATGGGGAGGATGGATGAAAGAGGGAATAGTCTTCAGGTAGAGAGATCTAGTATAAGTCTATTATGATAGTTTGGATAAGAGTTTACAAGGTCTTTATAAAGTAGCCACTGAATAGTTAGAAGGGATAGGATTCAAAAAGCATTACAGAGATAAAAAATAACAAGATATGGCAACTGATTTGATGGGTGGATTGATAAATAGTAAAGAGTTGTAAAAATGCCAAAGTTTCAATATTGAAATTTGACTATCAGTTTTCAGAGGAAGAAATCTAAGAACAAACAAAAAACCCTCAAACAAACAAACAAACAAAAATGCTCTAGATCACTAAAAGTTAGAAAAATGCACAGTAAAAGAACTCTGAGGTTCCATATCACAGCTATTAGACTGGCAAAATTGACAAAAAGAAGGAATGTGAAAACTGATGGAGGACTTATGGAAAAGCATTTACATTAATGCATTGTTGGTTAGACTATGAACTATTCCAGCCACTCTAGAAAGTAACTTGGAACTATGCCCAAATGTTATTAAACTATGCACTTCAATCCCGTGATACCAATATTAGGTTCAGACCCAAAAAGATAAAAAAAAAAAGAATACAACCGAAATGTACAAAAATATTTATATCAACTCTTTTTGCAATGGCAAAGTATTAGAAACTTAGAGAGAGCCTAAAGTACATTACAAACATTGCAAAACAAAAGAAAGTGAACCTACACCTGATGAAAAACAGTCTTGTGTCCTTCCAAGGAGAACATGGGACAGCAAGAAATTTCAGTGTTTCAAAAGGAAAATGAAATCTATAAGAGAAAAAAAATTAGGAATATATATAAGACAGAATTTAGATCTCTTGTGTAGAATTTCAAAACTTACTTAAAATATTAGAAAACAATTGAATTCACAATAGAGAGTTTCTTTAAAGAAGGAAAAGAGAAATTAGCAGCTTTAAAATACAAAAATATTGAAGTAGAGGAAAATATGGCAGAATAGCAGCAAAAGATAACAATGCTGAAAGGTCACATTATCTCTAAGACAAAGCCACTGACTTCCAAAGACAGGTTGTGCAGAGATAACTTAATGAATCTTAAGTTCCCTAAATTTTGATTAAGTAGTAGATATGAACTGAGTGAACCTTAAAGATCAAGAAGTTACTGAGGGATGATGTCAGCAGGAAAGCCAGTGTGCAAACTCCCCTGTTCCCTAAAAGAATATGAAAAGAAAACAAAAATCCTGAATACTTTAGTGCAGGATTTAATACAACAATCTGAGTGGCATCTGCTAACCATCTTCTCTGAGTGCATGGGGCCCCACATGTATAACATTTTAGTCCAGGAAAAGGGATCATTGAACTTCTGGGGGGAAGCTGGCATCTAGAAGTGGTGGAACACATGTGTCCCAAGGCAAGATGGCACAGTCATTGGGAAGAATGATCATGAGAAATTGGGAGGGTGGCAGAATTGGATTGCTTAGTTGGAGACAGAATAATTTCTACCTTGCTATGCTTTTTCTGTCCAATATAAATTCCCTCATGAACTGATATTTCTAAGAATGAAGCACAGTAGAAAAAAAGGTGGTGGTGGTGGTGGGGGGTGATGGGACAAGATCTGTGAAAATAATAACATGGGTTAGAAATGGGAGCTCAAAGTTAGTATTTCAGAAGCTTTAGTCCCATGAGGAAATGTATGTGAAAAATATATTACATATTAATTTACATGTTGCCTATCTCATTAGAAAATAAACACCCTGAGGGCAGGGAGTGTTTTTACCTTTCTTTGTATGCCTAGGTTTTCACATTACATTTGGCACAAAGAAAGTACTTAATAAATGTTTGATTATGAGAAAGATTTGACAGCAAGATAAAACTGTAATAATTAAAACTATTTCATACTTGTTAAGAAAACAGAAAAGCACATAAATATAGACTAGATATGTAAGAAACAAACTAAAAAATTTGTCCAGTGTTAATAAACCCATAAACTAGAAACAGCCACATTAGGTGTACATGTAGATATTACAGATATGTGTGTATATATACATATGTATGTAAACATGCATATACATACATTATTCATTTATATACATATGTTTACATATACACACACATTCACAAGGGGGATAAGCAATGGAATGGCTAGGGAAGAATTCTTAGCCTAACAAGAGACAGAAGTCAAAAGACACAATAGGGAAGGGAAAGGGAATAAACATTTAAAAAATGCTTATTATGCACCAGGTTGTGTGCTGTCTCCTGGAAATATTATCTCATCTCAATTCAATAGGAAATTTTGAACAAATTAAATGAATCAACGAGCATTTATTAAGTGCCAACAGTATACAGGCTAGACTATGTCAGACATTATTTATGAAGAATTAATTCCTACTTTGAAGGAGCTTAAATCCTATTGGGTGTGACAATACTTTTTAATTACTTTGTATAAGAATATTCCCTTTGTCCAGAAGGCAAGCATCTTCAGAGGAGGCTGGGGTTGCCCTTGGCTGGGTTCCTCCTTTCCACCCCTCTTCCTAAGGTTGCCTAGACAAAGGGAATATGCGTATTCAAAGTAGTTAAACATGCAAAATAAATTCAATATAATTATGGAGGGAGGGCTCTAACAGTTGACTGGATCAGGTAAGGTTTCATGTAGAATATAGTGCTTGAGCTATAGAGATGAGGAGAAAGTACATTCCAGGCATGAAGAATAACTTGTGCTAAGGCATGAACATGAAAGATAGAGTGCTGTGTGTGAAAATAAAAAGCCAATTTGGCTAGATTATAGAATGTGAGAAGAGGTTTCATGTATACAAGGTTGAAAAGATAGATCAGGGAAAGGTTATGAAGGGTTTTAAAGAACAAATAGAAAAGTTTATATTTGAAAAGTTCACATTTGATCCTAGATATAATAGGGAGTTACTTGGAATATGTTGAGAAGCACAGTGACATGATGAGATCCATGCTCAAGAGAAATTACTTAGATATCTGAGGAGAATGGATTAAAGTTGTGTCATGGGGTGCAGAGCACCCCAGAAGTTCTCTGGGGCACATCAAGGAATCTTCTCCTTGAGAAACTAAACCAGAGGACAGATACCCTAGAGAGATAAGTGGAACCAGTTTGGACTGAGCTAGCTTTGGGCCCTCCACCCTTCATTCTGGTCTCCCTTACCCCTGGGGAGATAAATTTGGGTGTGGCTGTGGCCTTTGTGTCCGAAGAGCCACCCCTCACCCAATTTCCCCAGCTACCACCAGTGGGGGATGGTCCTCCCTCACTAAAGGAACTTTCCACAGGCAAATGGTCACCCCTCCCCGTATCAGTCCTATAAAAGTACCTGCCAGTCTCCTGCTTGAGGAGATTGGTACCTCTGAGCCACGTGCTTTGTGCCTATCTCCCCATGAGAAGTCCAAGGATTTCTGTCATGGTTTCCCTTTCCCCACCCTTCCCTTCCCTTGCCCCTAAATAAACTACCACCTTATTCTAACTACTTTTGTGTGCAAGAGGGTGTAATTCTTTAAAGAGGAATTCCTAAGAACCCCAACCCCTAACCCAAACCCGTACCCCAATTCCCCCCATTACAGTTGGAAGAGACTTGAAACAGGGAAACTAATTGGGCTCTTTTTTGCAATAATCAAAGTTCTAGGTGATAAAGGCCTGGAAGAATCTAGTAGTTCTGTGAGTAGAGAAAAGGATTTGGTTGTGTGAAATGTTGTAGAAATAGAGGATAAGATTTGGCAACTGATTGTATAAGTGGGGTAAGGAAGAATGAGACACTATAAATTATTGCCAAGGTTATAAACATGGAGTCTGGAAGAAGAGTGGTTCCTTTAACAGAAATAGGAAAGTTTGGAATAGGGATGCATTTAGCTGGGAAAGATAATGTTTGAATTTGAACATTTTGAGTTTGAAATGCCCAATCAGCATTGGATATGTAGATCTTGGTGTCATCAGCATAGAGATGCCAATGAAATCCATGAGAGCTGAGAAGATCACCAAGAAAAGAGAGAGCATATTGATAGAAGAGGGACTGGGACAGAAGCTTGGGGAAAACTCACAGTTAATGAGTGCGATGTGGATGATAAGTCAGCCAGGGAGACCAAGAGGAAGCAATCAGTCAGGTAAAAGGAAAAGTAGGAGAGATTAGTGTCATGAAAATCCAGAGAGGAGAGGGCATCTAGAATGAGAGTGGGGTTATTTATGTCCAGTGCAGCAGAGAGGTCAGGAAGGATGAGGGCTACAAAAAGACCTTCAGATTTGACAGTTAAGTGATTATTGGTAACTTTGAAGAAAACAGTTTCAGTTGAATAATCAGGCTGGAAGCTACATTGCAAAGGGTTGAGAAATGAAAAGAGAGCAAGTAGAAGGTGATGAGTGTAGATAGCTTTCCCCACCAGAAGTATGGCTGAGAAAGAGAGGAGAAACATAGGATAATGGATCATAGGGTATAGTGAAGGGTTTAAAATTTTTTTAAGAATAAACGAGGGGCAGTTAGGTGGTGCAGTTGATAGAGCACCGGCTCTGGATTCAGGAGTGCCTGAGTTCAAATCCAGCCTCAGACACTTGACACTTGCTAGCTGTGTGACCCTGGGCAAGTCACTTGGCCCCCACTACCCCGCAAAAACAAAAAAACAAAACAAACAAAAAAAAAGAAAAGAAAAGAAGAACGAGCGAGACTTGGGGCAGCACAGTGGATAAAGCACTAGCCCTGGATTCAGGAGGACCTGAGTTCAAATATGACCTCAGACACTTGACACTTACTAGCTGTGTGACCCTGGGCAAGTCACTTAACCCTCATTGCCCTGTCTCCCCCCCCACCCCCCAAAACAAAACAAAACAAAAAGTCTTATCTAGGCTAGCCACCTCATTATCTTGGAGTCTGCCAGAAGAAAGGCAGCAGAGAGTTGGAGGTTAAGTCAAAGGGATGTGAGAAGAAGAACAGATAGCAAATAGTAAAAGTTGCCGTTCTTCATTATGGGATTAAGTGTCAAATGTGGAAGGCTTGGAGGGGGAAAAAAGGTTTGGGATATCTATAAAGAGAAGGAGATGGAGAATCAATTAGTAAGTAATAAAAAGATTGACTTGCTGCATTAAGACCCTAGTTGAGATTAGATAACAAAGATTTGGGTGTGTGGTAGTGAAGGGTGGAGTGCTGAATGACTGAGAGTCACCTACACCATGACCCTGACAGTAGACAGGATTCAAACAATACTGCTATTACATAACATCACACATTCAGAAAGCTTTGACTGTGATTTTTGCTGAGTGGAAATGCTTAAGAGACAGGCCTAAAAAAGGATATCCTAGTTAAATTTATCATCAACCAAAACAGAGACTATATTAATTTTTAAGGAGAATTATATAAACTTAATACATTATTTCAATTATTAGTCTAGTTTAGAACTCAGAGACAACAATTTATTTTTATTCAAGCATCTCCTAAGGACTTAAATCATTGCAAACACATAGTTTTTGCAGGTGATATCATCTTGAACACATCAGGAACTCATAGAAACCACATTGTTACTAAGGCTCCTCAAAGAGACATAACAGAATGACTTTCCTGTCAAAGTAAAATGGTTCTCTGAGAAAATGGCATGATCTTTAGTTCACCACCAATGAAGCTTTTAAACATATACTGTTTCAATGCAGCTTAGAATATCTACTTTTTATATAGTTATGGAAGCTAAGAAAGTAGAACTCCTTCTTGAATCTAATAAAATTGCCATTAACTCAGAGACAGAGACACAGTGAGAATTGGATTAATTGACAAAAAGACAAAACCTAAATAACATGCCAGGTAAACCTGACTGAATATAGATGGAACCTGAAAAGCATATTGAGTTGCTCCCGTTTATTGTTATAAGTAATGTTACCAGGGGCAGCTAGGTGGCACAGTGGATAGAGCACCGGCCCTGGATTCAGGAGTACTTGGGTTCAAATCCGGCCTCAGACACTTAACATTTACTAGCTGTGTGACCCTGGGCAAGTCACTTAACCCCAATTGCCTCATTTAAAAAAAAAAAAAGTAATGTTACCCCATGTCTTAAAGATGCTTCACTGTGAAACTATGAATAAAGTGGATGACTTATAAACAAAGTTCCTTTCAGTCCTAGACATGTGATCTTATGATGCTCTATTCATAAGAATGCTTCAATACATCAATATTTCAAATATCTGAAATTTCTTGTAAGAAGAGTAAAAACGAATGTATAGAAAGCTTGGCTAGATACCCAGTTAAGCTAGTTAATCAAGAAAGCATTCAAGGATCACACTGGAAGGACAACACACACTTGAAAAATGGGAAAAATGAATCAAGATTTCTATGCTGTGATAAACTGTATTCTCCATCAATTACCAGTAGGGCTACTATATTAAGACTGATATCATAGTCCTCAAAGCATTGCATAATGAAATTGAAATGTCTCCAAAGAAGACAAAAATGGGAAGAACAACTGGATCAGACTAAGTATACATGGAGGACACCCAATCTAGAGGTAACAGAATTTTGAATGTAGTAGGTAATTAACTCTCAAGGTGCCTGAAAGAAGAGAAGATGGGGTGGGGGAGGCTTGGGGAAAAACCTTGTGTTTCATTATTACCAAAAAAAGTGATTAATAAAATATCAATAAATATACCATCTCAGGTCTCTACAAAACCTTGTTGAAAATATCGTACACATGTATTGAGACAGAGAATGGAGAGACTTTTCTTATTTGCATGTTGTCTCTCCTCATTTGTCTGAGTTCCTTGAAAGCAGGTAGTGTTTTTGCCTTTCTTTGTGTCCCCAATACTTAGCATAGTGCTTTGTTCATTGTAGGTATTTAATAAATGCTTCTTGACATGACTTGGCTAATGAAATACAAAATGAAGCCTTAGAGATCTATACACAAAAAGATGATGCCAGGAATTTGTTAAAAGTAGCTAGGTTGGGAGCAGCTAGGTAGCACAGTGGATAAAGCACTGGTCCTGGATTCAGGAGGACCTGAGTTCACATCTGACCTCAGACACTTGACACTTACTAGCTGTGTGACCCTGGGAAAGTCATTTAACCTTAATTTCTCTGCCCCCTCCCCCCCCAAAAAGAAGTAGGTAGGTGACAGAATGGATAAGGTACTGGAGTATGTCAGGATAATCTGAGTTTGAATCTAGCCTCTTATAATTACTAATGGGATTAACCTGAACAAGTCACTTGACTTTGACTTCTTCAGTTTCCTTAGCTATAAAATGGGGATAATAATATCTACCTTCCAGGGTTGTTGTGAACATGAAATGAGATAATATTTGTGAAGCACTTTGCAAACTCTCAAACTATCCATAAATATGAGCAATTATTAATAGAAATCATACAAGATTCATCGAAAGATGACAATAGAGAGAATTTTGTTTGATGATTCTCTTGTTACTAATGTTAAATGAAGAATAAAATAAGGAAACATCTGTTTGCCTCACTCAATGGAGGATGGATATCTAATATAGAGTCTAAATGAAAAAGAGATTTCCTAAAAATATTGAGTTAATATTTACAATTGATACCAGGCTTAGGGCAGCTAGGTGGTGCAGTGGATAGAGCACTGGCCCTAGATTCAGGAGTACTTGAGTTCAAATCCAGCCTCAGACACTAGACACTTACTAGCTGTGTGACCTTGGGCAAGTCACTTAACCCTCATTGCCCAATCCCCCCCCCCAAAAAAAAAAACAATTGATACCAGGCTGATTGCTCTCAATCAAATAATCAATCACCCAGTATTTATTAGGTTCCTACTCTATAACAGCCACTGGGCACAAAGGAAATAGTCTTAGACCTCAAGGTGTTTGCATTCTATCAGATAGGCAGGGCTTGTACATACACAGAATATCCAAAAGGTCTTAGTACGGGTTGGTTCTAACAACTTTAAACTGCACCACTACAATCACTTTGTATTTGTATACTTACACAGGGTGTCTCAAAAGTCTTAGTGTCACTTTAAGCTTAAAACTTTAAAGAAACCTTTTAACAAGTTTCAAGCTTAGAATTACAAAAAGTGAAAAACAAAAAAAAATCATTTTAAAGATTTAAGCTTAAAATTACACTAAATCTTTTGGAACATCTGTATAAGTACATACAGCATACAAAGTAGTTTTGTAGATGAGGTCAACTAGCATTTGGGGGGATTGGGAAAGGTGTTATATAAGAGGTTGTACTTGAGTTGTGTATTGAAGGAAGACAGGGATCCTATGAAAAAGAAGTGAAGAGAGCAAGCATTCTGGGTAATGGTAAATGGCCAATGCAAAGACAAAGAGATGGGAGATGGGGGATCAGACTACTGTGTGTTTCAAGAAGGCATGTTTGGCTAGCCCTAAGAGTATAGGAAGGGGAGTATATATAAATGAGTGTGGAAGGGTAGATAATCCCATAGTTTAGGGGTAATCTGCATTTGCTCTTCAAATCTTTACCCGTCTTGTTAAACAGAGCCAAGATAATTCCACTCACTCAAATACTTAATAACTTCTGATTAAACCCCAGAAGGCAAAAATCCCTGAAGTGTCAGAGAGATGTTCTATACAGGCAAGGACAATTTCCAAAATGACCAATTAGAAAATTAGAAATGATTCCAGAGCCTCCTCAAGAACAGTAGAGTTCTCCAATGGGTAAATGGGGATTAGGGGATAAAGGTGGGGAAAAGGTTAAAAAAAAAGTGTCATGCCAGGGGAAAAAAACATTGGCATACTTCACTCCAAGCATCCATGGCCTTCCCTGGAGCCCTGCCATGCCATTTGTACCATTAATGCCTTTTCTTTTATCTTTTCATCACAGCTTTTCCAGAGGAGGTAAGGAAGAAAAAAAAATTCAACAAACTAAACAGCTGTCTCAGAGATCACAAGACATCAGAAAGAAATCTAAAGAGTGTTCTAATCCCAGAGGAAAACCTTGCCTAAGTGGTAAAGTGCTGGCAGCAGAAACCTTGGAAAATTCAGGGAGTGGAATTTTATTGTCAGAACTTTCAATAAAAGAGCAGCCACAGATACTGAAAGCATTAAATAAAAATTACCAACAAGCTGTCTTACCTGTGTGCACTCCACTGAAAGGAAGGGCAAACAGGAGCCAGCAGTGCTTGTACATCAGTCAAAACTCTGACAGCGACGGTGGGAAGTTTGACAGAGCTGCCACACACCAGACTACCTAAGATATTCCTAACTGAACCATAAAAAAGACAAATAAATTAGTAATACTATCGCTCCTGTCAATGTCCTTCCTCGTGAACTTCTCAAGCTGTTGGTTAACATTGTCTGCAGTGATTTATCAATATCTCCTTGGCTTGCTCAGAGAAGACAGACACATTTGATTTTTTCATGTTAGAAATTGTTTGCAGAATTGATTGAAGAAAGTGAAATAAATACTGTCTATTTCTTCATGGTCCTCCCTTTGTTTCCCTTTGCTGCTCAACAAGGAACTAGGACTGGTGAGATTAGCATAATCTTTTCTAGAATTTACCATTTTTTAATTTTTAAAATAGATCCCATGATAGACACATGGGAAAAATCGATAACTGGCTTCTCATTTGTCAGAACTAAATGACAAAACTCATTTTGAAATTCAATATTAGTTACTGAAGAGTAGTAGCCACACATTGTGGAGCTGCTCTCATATATTCTTTCCATTTTTTTTTTCTGTAAAAGAATATAAAGAAGGGAATCTTCATTGTTCAAAGCCTAATTCTGGGAATTCCCTAAGATTTTCCTCTTGAACCTCACCAATGAATACTAATTCCCTTTCAAGCTGAAACAATTATATTCTGGGTGACAAAGTGAATTTTTAGCAAGCTGACCTCAAAATTAGGAAGACCTGAGTCAAGGAAGGCTGACCTCTGGCCATACATTGACCAAAATGCTACAAATTCTCAACTCCCCCAAACAATCCTCTAGGGCTATTAAATGCAAAGTGGGTGCTGTCTGCACAGGTAGAAAATATTTCCTCAGCAGGAGTTCCAGGTATCATTAAAATCATAGATTTGGAGGAAAATAAAACTATAATAATGACAAAATAGTCAATGGCTCATTGAAAGTAAAGACTGTCTTAGTTTTTTAGGTCAATCTCCAATGTTTACACATTGTTTTGTATGTCGTAAATGCTTAATAAAGGCTTCATTCATTCAACCATTTTTTGTCCTTTTTCATTTGAGAAGGAAAAAGCATGAATGGGAAGTCAATACATAGATAATCCCAAATCACATTTTTAAGTAACAAGATGTTAAGTACATTCAGTTTCATTTTAAGCCCTGTGAGGGTAAAGATTAAATTTTATGCTCCTTTTTCATTCCCTACAGTGACTACTATAAGCTCTTTTAAAAATAATTATTGATGTTTTCTGTCTCTCATTTCACCTTAGTAACCCATTCATTTCTCTCTTTCCCTCTATCTGAAAGCCATCCCATATGACAAATAGTATTTTTTCAGGGGAAAAAAAAAGTCATCACAACTTATTGATACATTGACAAAGTCTAAAAACATGTCCAATGTGCAACACCTGTAGACCTCCCACCTCCATGAAGGGATAGGTTAAGGGTGTCTTCTCATATTTCTTCATTCTAGTCCCACTTTACACATTTGTTATATTTACTTTTCCTGTTTTTGGTATGCAATTCTTTCCATTTGAATTATTGTGGTTACGGTGTATATTGCTCTCTTGGTTCTGCTAATATCACTCTCCATCAACTCATATAGATTTTACATGCTTCTCTGTATCCATCATACAACATAATTTCTGATAGCACAGTGATGTTCCATTACATTTATGTACCACAATATATTCAGCCATTTCTTAAATGATGGGCATTTGGCTTGTTTCCAATTCCTAGCTATCACAAATTCCTGTTATAAATATTTTGGAATGCATGAGGACTTTTTTCTTATAGATGGCTTCCTTGGGGTATAAGTCTAGTAATGGAGTCTCTGGTTCAAAGGGAATGAACATTTTAGTCACTTTATTTGAATAATTCCAAATTGCCTTCCAAAATGGTTATGCCATTTTATATTTGAACCAACAATGTATTAATGTGCATATTTTCCCACAATCCCTCCAACAATGACAGTTAATTTTTTTTTGTCTTTTGCCAATTTTTAGGCATGAGGTAAAACCTAAAGTTGCTTTGATTTGCATCTCTATTATTATAAGTTATTTGGAGCATTTTTTTCATATGGTTATAAATGCTTTACAGTTCTTTTGAGAACAATTTGTTCATATCCTTTGACCATTTATATGTTATGAAATTGGTATTAGCCTTATATATTACATGTACTATTAATTATTTACATGTCTTGGATAACAAATCCTTATCAGATTAATTTGATAGAATTTTTTTTCCCTATTCAACCACTTCCCTTATTATCTTAGATGCAGAAAACAATTTCTGTTTCAATTGATCAGTTATCTATTTTTTTCTTTTGAAATTTCCTTTATCTTTTGTTTGGTTAAGAACAAATCTCTTACCCATACCCAAGATGGTGCACAATCTATTTCTCTTTTATTTAAAAAGAATAGTATAATCTTTAATAATAAGATCACATATCCATTTAGGTTTTGTGTATTGTCGTATAAGGTGTTAGTCTAAGCCTAGTTTCTGCCTAACTGCATGTAAATTTTCATTGTAGTTT